>NW_004524589.1:8931813-8937027 GCF_000260255.1 Octodon degus
TATTAGGTTAACCCATTACTAGGCAGAAGAGAAAATGAATCTGAAAAATTCAACAATATGTGCAGAGATAGAAACAAGCTGGAACATAGAAGGAGGAAAGTTTCACTAGTAGAACTTCATAAGATATAATTGAATGAAGAAAGAACAAGAAATATATTTTCTAAAGTATATGCTGCTTGAACTACATAGAAATATGATAAATTTAACTTGTTTACATATGTAAATGAACTTTGCATTGAAAACTATTGATTCTATGTTTGGAGGCGGTAAAGAATTTTTCTTTCATTGTTTGAACATGTGCATAGACCTGGATGTCTGCATTTTCCAATTTTGGATATCATCATTGTGCTAATAAAAGTCATCTACATGGTAGAACAAGAAGACCTAAGAATTGCAGGAGGCTGTATTTGTGGCATGATTGTTCTGTTTCTTTTTTATTTAAAATACTTCCTTAATCATAAAAATACCTAGACACACATATATGTCTGTAATTTCTTTTTGATACATGCTTTTATATATATAACGTATTTCTTTGTGGCTAGTGCTTGTATTTGTGATACTTTAATGACATTAATTATTCATTAAGGAAATTCTTAGTATCGGATTGCACGTGCTGGAAATAGTCATCAGCACAACTGATGTGATCTTCACTGCTAGAATTCACTGTGTAGAAAGGAATAATGATATATACAAATAATGGAAATTTGTTACTTTTCTTAATGTGCCACAGTTTGCTAGGGGAATGGAGAGCCGATTCACTTCTGGTGAATAGAAAGACATTGTATTCTAAAAGGATAATTAAAAAGGAGACCTCAAAGTGAAGAAGACAAACAATTTTCAGAAACTGAAAGAAATCCATAATGTGTAGAGTTGTAAGAAGAAAGAAGGTGACGTGATTTCAATTGGAGAGGCAGGAAAATCAAGACAAATATAGTTCTTTTAAAGTCATGCTAATAAGAAAAGCATGAAATAGAAATAGTCACCAATAGAAACTGGGGATAGAATGACTGAAGAATTTTAAAGATAAAGCCAAAGTGGTTTCTGAATTCTTTCCCTGTGACATTGAAAGACAGTCCTACAATTTCCTGGTATGGGGGACTGCGGGTGGTGAGGTTTTGAGGGGAAAAACAGCAGCATGCTTTTGACACCTTAAGTTTGAAGGGCTTATTATCCATCTAAGTGGGTGGTCTCAGACATTTAGGTATACATGTCTCTACTAGTGGAAGTCATAACATAGATCACCAATTTGAAACAAAAATTGATGAATTTCACCAATTACTATTTCAATTAAAAAGTTAGGAGATGTTAATGGGGAACAAATTCATATAGAAAGGGTGATGTATAGTGTGATATTTAGGAAAATGTGATGGTTCATCTTTCCAGCCTTGTCCTTTCTCTCACCTCACCAGAGGTGAGTGTTTCTACGCTTTCCTATACGGACTTAAGCACAGGTCTTTGAAATTTATGTTTGTATGACTAGTATGATATTCTATGTATTGGACTAAAATTTATTTCATTCACTAGAGTAGGTGATGAGATCCACATTCTCATTGTTTATAATTCTATAGGGTTAATTTTATAAATATAAATATTTACTGTATACAAATGTACAACAGCTTATAGTGCCATGCTTTTATTTATGTGGCTTGCAAATGCTAATATTCAGTAATATCTGAAGTGAGTGTTTAGTTGAGGACAAAATAACTTAGATAACAAAGGAAGAATGAATTTAAATATTAATCATGCTACCTAGCATTTAGTTTTTTTTTTTTTTTTTTTTTTTTTTGTGTGTGTGTGCAACCGGGGATTGAACTCAGGTCCTTGTACTTGCCAGGCACTTATTCTACTGAGTCATCTCCCAGGCCTATTTTTTAATGTGAATATGAGTTGGTTATATTCTCCCATTGAATCCCAGATCCTTTCCTCTAGTCATAAGCCCATCTTATCTCTGTCTAATTAGTGAAATTCTACTGTTTGTACATGAGAGTTTCACTATGGTAAGATTTCCAAATCCAAACTATTTCTCCCTTTGATAGAGGTCTGTAGAAAAAAGTCTGTTTATAAGTGAAAGAAAACATGATCTTTGGGAAATGCGCAGTGTGCTATGAGGGTCTTTAAGGTAACCCTCTCTTGAAATCATTCTCGAATAAGGCAGTTGTTACTCATCTCTAACCTCATGTTCTACTCTTTAACCTCTGAAAAAGATGCCATTTCTTTCTGCGAGTAATGGCATGGAAACCTTTTTGGGTAAATACTAAATATCTTACTACTCCCTGTGCTCATTTTTAGAAATGAAAATTCAATCTGTAAGGGTTTAAATTTTGAAAAGGATGGGTATTCCATTGTCATTTAAATATTGTAGATGTGTGAATTCAACAAAACTAAACAAAAAAGGGAATACAAATGAGAGACCATTTTGTATCTGTATATTCAAAATAGTTAGGATAGATACACAGCTACTTTCTCTTAATTCAATGAATAAAAATATTTGTACTAAAAGCGCTTGTGGACAGGATATCATGTCTGCATCTTGTACTATGAATAACCACTACGAAGACAGCAGTATGCACTGCATTAATTACTGAAACTGTCCTACTAATTGGTTTTGAAAATGTCTCATTGCTATTTATTTCTCAATAAAAATATTTTTAAAACCCCATATAAAATAGCCTAGTAAAACTTGTATAAAACATTTGATTAAAAAACTCATAAAACAAAACAAAAAAAATTTGTAAATGACTTAGTAGTACTACAAAATGGTCCTCTGAGGTTAAAGAAGCCTACAATGCTTTTGCTGTGTCATGAGCTCCTCTGACTTATATCTGCTTGTCCACCCAAAGCCTCATGTCCTCAGCAATGCCTGGATCTCCAGCGTGTGATGCAGAATTAAGGATGAGATGGTGGGATTAAGGATACCCTGCCCTGGGTGTGAGTGCTACCCCTCCAAAAGGCCAGTAGGCTGGATAGACTGTAAGGGACAGATAGGAGCTGCTGCTGCTTCTCCACTTTGATGTCTTCTAGGAACTATGAACACTTTTCCCCCTGTGACTAATGCCGACTACCAGGCCACCTTGCTTTGGAACTGAAACCTCTCCAATGTGAACTGAAGCAGACCATTCTTCCTTTCACTCTGAGTATTGGCAATTTTGTCTCAGGAATGAAAAAAATGTAACTAAGACACAAGCATTTAATTTCTGCACCCGTGCTGATTGCATGGATAAAACCAAAATTTAACATTCTGTCAATATGATCATTGCTTTAATTTTCATTACTGTGCTTACTGCTGAGCTTTCTTTTATGTACTTTTCCATTTCTGTTGTTAAAATCTCTTCTTGTTTCTATGCTTTTTAAACTTTGTTATGGTTTTCTTGGCATAGTTCTCTACTCATGTTAATTATTTTTAATATACTAAAACAAGTTTGTATTTATATGTATTTTGTTTATGGTTTCATTTTACGTGTATTTACTAAAGACAAATTTAATCTTTTCCTTTATTTTAGATTCTGTTTTGCTGAGAGTTAGGTTTATATAATAAGACTGGAAGACTTCCAATATTTTCTATCAACTAGAAAACCTTTAAAAAATGAAGGAATTCTGGGACGTTGCTCAGTTATAGAGCCTTTTTAGAGTGTGCAGGAAGCTTTGAGTTCAATGTCCAGCAGTGCAAAACTGAACACGTGATCAAAAACAGGGCAGTCGCTGCTCTTGAAAGTTGATAGCAAGACCCTTAACCACCATTCACCATTCTGGGGGTGAAGTCAGCTGTTGCTCCACCCACCTTTTTTTCTGCGAAATTGGTGATTGAACTCAGGACCTTGTGCTTGCCAAGCAAGTGCTTATTCTACTGAATCATCTCACCAGCCCCTGTTCTCCCTTCCAACCATTCTGCTCCCGCCCTTCTCCAGACTATTTCTTCTTCTCTTCTGTCTTCTCCTCTCCTTTCCTCTCCTCTCCTCTCCTCTCCTCTCTTCTCTTTTTCTCCTCTTTTTTCTTGCCTTTCTTTTCATTCTTTATCTTGTCTTTTCTTTTTCTTTCTATTCTTGACCTGTATGTGTACTGTTATAATTTACTCAATTTTTTAGAGTTCTTTTGTATTCCCCCTTCCAAGTTAGAAAGAAATGCCATGTAAATTTATATGGTTATGGAGAGTTTTCTAGTCTACAAGAGCATTTCCCATGTTTTATGATTTTTGCTCCAACTCTCCTGCTTCCCACTGAATTAGAATTTAACTAAAGATTTTTGTAAGTGTTCATTATTCTTCCTATTTTGTGCTTCTAGAAACACGATTGTGTGATGCACATCAGGGGACAGACAGTAATTCAGCATTTTTAACAATGAGGCAAACTGCCAGGATTTCACCTCTGACTATGGTACTAATTAGGATTTTAAATCCCAAATTATATAATGGCTTTGTAACATTGTGTCTGTTTCCACTAAGGTGATAATTCATCAAATCTCATTAGTTGATTGTGATGTTGAACTGGTTGCATATTTGTAATGTTCTTAGAATAGCACTTTCCAATGAATTTAGTAGTTCAAGACTAATTCCAACACTCTTGGAAGCTAAAGCAAGGAGACTGCAAATTTGAGCTCAGCTGGGGCAATCTAGCAATTTAGACCAATATCAAGAAGATAAAAAAGAATTAAAGGATTGGGAATGTAGCACAGTTTAATCCCAAGCACTGAAACAATAACAATAACAGAGAAAATTAAAATAGCATTTTCACTCGCATTAAGTGTTCAAATGTTAATAATATTGCTATTATCGCTTAATGGGAGGGGAGAATACTAGGTGAGAATGAATTATTGCTGACATGGTGTGTGTTTGACAAATGCAAATTTTAAATCTCAAATATCTCTCTTGAAATGTATAAATATTATTTTCAAATGTTTACTTGCATTTTCTTCATTTAGCTTTTCTTTTGAAGTATAGCATGTGTCAGTAAGAACGTAGGCAATGATAAATTTATTATCACACAGGAGCTTTGTATGTAACTGCATAAAAAGAAAGTATGGCTACCACTCCAGAAAGCTCCTGATGCTTTTCCTCCAGTTGCTGTCTCCTACTCTAAGCCTCAAGGATTGCTTTGATTTTGTTTTTTTTTTTTTTCTAGTTTTGTCTGTTTGGGAACCTAAAGTAAATGGAACTCTAGGGTAGATGTTATTGTGTTTCTTTTTTTCATTCCATATATTGTTTTAGCCCATATACATGAC
>NW_004524589.1:8937507-8973599 GCF_000260255.1 Octodon degus
TCACTCAGAAAATTTCTACTTTTATATATTCTTAAATATAGACTGGATTATCAGTCTCTGAGTATAAACAGTCCTGGTTAATATGTATTAGTCTACTCTGCTAATGATTGCATAATTTCATAGTATTTTCTATGAAGTCAAAAATTATTTATTGATCCTTATTTTTAAATTTGGCACATAATGATTGTAAAAATATTATAATATGAAATGTAATGCTACTATATGTCAACAAATATTTATTTTTAAACTGGCACATAATAGTTATACAAATTTATGGGATAAAGTATATCTAGATATTGAAACACCACACTATGTATTTCTGTAAGTTCTAGTGAATTTTCCACTGTTTCTTGTACTTGGTAAGCTTTTGAGTAGTTTCATTTATGACATACCTCTTCAGGCATTTTGCTAATATTTCACATAATTTTTCAGTTTCTCATACTTTTGTAAGAATACCTTAAAATAATTTGGGCCATTTACAAAGTGCCTAGCCCAATTTTATACTATTCACTTTTGCAATCCTTGAACATAGTTCTTTTCCACTTATTAAGTATTGTGTAAAATTTCTAAAAGTTTAAAACAATTCATTACAGAGGTTTTTCAAAATGGTTACACTTCTTCCTAGTTATGCCATTTAATTAAAAAGTATCTTATCAAACATCCTTTGGACATGTTTTATATGTAAAATTTGTAAGCAGCACTTAAATCAGTTTTGGGAAAGAAAATGAGGTGCCACAAGGTTTGATTGTAGGAAATCGTGTTTGCTGCAGAGGGTGGTAGGCATGTTCAGGCAGCAGAGAATTGCAGGAGAAAAATTTAATGGCAAGAGATTAAGGTGGCTATGAGACTCTGACTCCAAATGTATTTTATTGCAGTACGGTAGTCCATTGTTGTGAGTATAATAAAGTGTCCAAGGCTAGATGAACATAAAGAAAGTAAGTTTGTTCCACTCACAGCATCTCAACTGCAAGCCCACGAGTCTCAGCACCAGCGTTGGCAGTTCCTGAGAGAGGTCTGGGTCAAGCAGAAAAGCCTGCCTCTTGCCTGCTGCTTCTTGCTCTCTCTTCTGTCCGAGCTCTGCACCACATCAGTTGGCTCAGCCAACGGACCCTTGCCAGCGCTGGTGCTGAGATTCTTGGGCTTGCAGTTGAGACACTGTGAGTGGAACAAACTTACTTTCTTTATATGCATCTGGCCTTGGACACTTTATTATAGTCACAGCAATGGACTACCATGCTGCAATAAAATAAATTAGGAGTCAGGTTAAATTTTCTCTTCTTTAGAGCATGCTTCTTCTATCTTCTAAATAATACTTAAGTTCAGTCTCCAGGTTACTCTTTACACTTTTTCCCAGGGAAGGCACGCACTGTCTTTTCCAGATGAGGGGCTCAACTCTGTGATTATTTTCTCTGACGCCTCTTGGATTTTTGAATTTGTCTGCTAGCCTGTGGCCACTCCTGCAAGTGAAATTCAGCTTACTCTTTGAGATAAAGTTTAGAAAACTGTTGAAAACTCGCTCTTTCTCTATTTCAGGCATTCCTCACAGAAAGATTATAGTGGCGGGTAGATACGGATTTCCTTTGCTCTTAGCACAATGGCAAGAGGCCCCAGCACAGGAGAAGACATGCTTATGTTAGTGCATCACAAAACATGCTCATTTTCTGTCTTTTTCTTTTTTTTTTTTTTTTTTGCAGAACTGGGGATTGAACTCAGGCCCTTGAGCTTGCCAGGGAAGCTCTTCTTAAACTGAGCCATCTCCCTGGTCCCAAATTTATTTTTCATTTTTATTTTTATTTTTTGTTCGTACTGGGAATTGAACTCAGGACCTTGTGTTTGCTAGGCAGGTGATTATGGCACTGAGCTATATATCCCTGACCAAATTTTCTGTCTTCTAAGTGAATAATAAGTGATAGCACTAAATCAGAAAACTAAAAGTCCTTTCACTGACACACAAGTCCTACTTGCATAGCTATAGTGTACAGTGCCCCTGTGCAAACCATTAAGGGCATATATCCTTTAGCCCAACCAATAATTTTGAACTTATACAGCTGACTTATACTCTATCATTTTATAAGAAAACAAGGAAACATGAAAAAAGAGAAAGGAAGGAAAGATAAAAGGGAAGGAGGGAAGTGAGGGAGTAAGTAAAGGGAAGGGAGACAGTTGAAAAGAGCAGTGAGCGAGTGAAGGAAGGAAGGAATCAATGAGTAAATAACCTGTTTGGGGCAGACGCAGCCCTGAATCATATTTTTGCATGCCAGGCACTTTCGTCAACCACATAACCTTGAGCAGAAGGCCTACATCCACTGCCTCACTGTGTCACCTGATTTTCTGTGAGGAAGGTAAATCATGCTGTCTACAAGGTAGGGTTTCACTCTTCAGACATCACTGCCTTGCACCAAACCTCCTGTGCCCCTTTCTTAAGTCATTGTTACTTGTCCATCTGCTACCCAAACAGGCATTGTTTCTTCCTCCAGCATGTGTCCTCAGCTCCACTGAGTTGGTTGTGTCACCTCCAAAGGCACTATCACACCACTCTCTTCACCTAGATTTTCTGTTTTCAAATGAACTACAGCACCCTAAAATCAAATTGCTCCCCAGCTCTGCCAGGGCACTCTTAGGTATCTACCTCCACACAGAGACTTATACATGTTATTCAACAAGTGCAGAGAATGAAATCAATCTTATTGTCTACCTACAACTGGAGGGATAAATACCTGCAGCACACTCAGTAAGCAGACTACTACTCAGTCTAACAGAATGACACAGGCGTGATGCATGCTTCCGGAGGGACAAACTTTAAAGCATTCTGTACATTGAAAAAAGCTAGACACAGGAAAACACTCATTTTATTCTTCCATTTACAGAAAAGTTAACTTGTAGAGACAGAAAGGAGTTTGGTAATTGCCTTCAATGGAGGAGAAGAAGATTCATGAAAAATTCATAAAAGATCTTAGTGGAGTGACAGAAGCATTCTAAGACTAACTGAGGGGAGGCATGCTTTCAAAACTTGGCAAATTTTCTAAGTATAATTGAATTATTTATTTAACATAGGTGAATTAAACAATGTATAAATTGAATCATAAGGCTTATGTTGAATTTTAACTACTAGTATAAGATCCAGTCTAAACACATTTTTTTAAAATTTCTGTGGTATAACTAGTGCTCATCATTTTCCTCAAGTTTTATTATAGTTTTAAGTTCCTAATTTTTCATTTAAAGTAAAAATATGGAAGCCTGACTTCCAACTTATTACATATTTTTGTTGGTTCTATATCCTCTATGAGCCTAACATAGTTCTATAGAGATACTATATTTTATTAAGTGTTCATTCTACATTTTTTATTTTCCTATAGTTTGTTCTACTGAAAAAATAGTTTTTGAGATGGTTCCAGAAATAAATTTTGCATATTGAATTAAGTTTCCAAAACTTCAGGCATCTCATAAAAGAGTCATGATATAGACTCGCTACTATATATTTTTGGAAACTTTAGTTATGATATCTTTAAATTGTGTATTAAGTTAGCTATTGGTGGTGGTGAATTTTTTACAAAGCCTAATTTATGGATTAAAGCAAACATATATTGCTTACTCACACATTTGAGGATCAGATCTGTGATTGCTTGTTAGATGTCATTCTTTCTAGGATGCCTGTGAAGGGACAGAATCTACTGATATAGGCTCTTTCATGAGGAAGGACAAAACACAGAACATCACATGAAGCCATGCTGACACACCCTGACCACTATTCGAATGTGATCCATATTATGCTCATGAATTGCAACTCTGTAATGACAGTGCTAAGGAATTTATCTTATCTGAAGTCGTGGGTGGTAAGAAAGGAAGAAAAGAGTAGATAGTTAGCATTAGTAAGCAAAGTTTTCTAAACTGTTATGTAGAGCTCCTCAGCCCTTCTGAATTTATTTGGGGAATAATGGTAAAGTAGAATTGTAACTATAAACCCTGGTTGTACATTAAAATCACATAGAACATTTAAAACATATTGATAGCCATACTCAACCCAGACAAGCTGACAGAACCATTAGGAACATCTCCCTGGCATTTGTATTTAACATTTTCCTCCATTTAATCTGCAGACACATATGAAAAGGCTGAGATCTGCTTCTGTAAGAAAAGAGAAGGTGGCAAAAAATTGATATTCTTCATTTGAACATTTCTAACCAGAATTTGATATTTATTTTTACCTCACTAAGCTTTGGTCCATTTTCCTTTCAGTATTAGAATTTAGATCTTTATTTACATAAAAATTAGTGAAGGGTCTCATGCTTAGATACTGAGATTTTTTATAGCCTACTTGAATTTTTTAATTCTTCAGATACATCTGTAGAAAAGAAGTAATTATAAATGCCTCTGTAATTTTCAGGTTCCTGTGTCTCTTTGGCATTGTGTTTTCTGGGGACTGCACCTAAAGCTTACTGTACTCTGAGCAGGCACTGTACCAATGTGCTGCATTCCACTTCCAGTATATTCTTACTCGGGGAAAATATATTTCAATCCCAGTAAAATATGATTAATTATTGTGTCCTAATATGGGCAGAAAGCATAGGATGAGTTCAGTGACATATATATTCATAATTCTCAAAAAGTATCCAAGAATTGTAACACTGTTTAACAAACACCAGAACATATTACATTTTTCTTACCCTCAACCATTTTTGTTACTCTGTTTGAGAACTCACATTCATACCACAAAATAAGCATTTGTTACTGGCTTAAATTGAACATCTTACTTCTTAAAATTGGTTTTCAAATAGAATATAGATATTATTTAATAATCTGTAGTATGTTAGAACCATCCAATTGATAGTATCATTTTGTTCATAGTTACAGTATAAAGTACTTCTTTCTTTAATATGTAACTGATAATTTGGAGCCTAGAATAAGAATGAAATGAGTCTAAATCAGCTAAAAGCATCCTAACAATAAAAAGAATCAATGTAAAAGGAACATGTTGTACATAAAGCAGGATAAAGCAGTCAATAGTAGGCCATCATAGTACACAATGGCAGATAATTATGAGAAAATACGCATCAGTTATGTGGTGGTACTAAAGACATAAGCAAAGTGCCAACTGACATTGGCCTCAGAGAAAGGAGGAAGAAAGTCTACACACTGCCTCCAAAGTGTAAAAGACAAGTGAGAAAGGAATATAAAAGCTTTTAAACTTTCTGGAACATTTTAGAAGACCGTTACTGCCAATGATTCTGTTCCAGGCCACCAAAGAATGGAAAAGACATCTGGTCTCTGAAAGGCATAGCCATGGGGTAAAAATACAAATTGTTTACTAATTCTACAATAAAGAATTAAAGTGACTTTTCTGAGTATGCAGTACTGAACTAATAATTTGCCATAAAACTAGTGGTTTAAAGCAGAAGCGATTGTTTTACGGCTCTCTCTCAAGTTTCTTAGGGCTCATTAGCGTCACTTCTGTGGTTCCTGACCAAAGACTTTGCTTTGATTCAAGCTGTGCGATAGCCAGCCAGGCGTGGTTTCAAAGGCTGTCTCTCACAGTACCTGAGACTTGGGTTCCTTCACAATACGATAATTCATTCTGAAAGCCAAGCAGCCCATGGAGATGAGACAGTAAACGTAACATCTTTAGGACCTATGCCTGAATTGTTTATGATATAAATTGCACTGTGTTCCAGAGATTCAGCAGGAGGACATGTGAAGCCCATGTTTTCAGGAGAAAATGTGACATTTTAGAGGCATGAAGAATGAAGATCTTGCTATTATTTTTGAAGTGAGTTTGCAAAGTGTATCTTAAATTTCTTTGTGGCCAATAAAATACTTATTTAGACTTAAATAATGTATATATTATACGTACTCTAAACAATTTTAATAGAACATGTGAAGTTTTGAATACTCATAAGAAGGAAGTGAAGGTAGGCTAAGAGCTTACCTCGCTCTTCAAGATAAAAGAGGGACTTCATCGAAGGCCTTGTTCAAGGTGCGGGAAGGGATCTACATCGCAGAGCCCAACTCCCATCGCGTTCCCTCTCGCTCATTGCCAGGCAGACTTGGCCTTTTGTTTCCTCTGAAGTTCCACGCTGATCTTGAAGCCAACTGTGTATCCTGGTTGATTTGTCTCCTGGATCTTTGCACAATTGGGTCCTAGTTAGTTTTGAGTCTCATAAAAATCCCATATAGTGAGTAACTTAAACAAGTGCCAGCTGGAATTTCAAGACCAAAATGTCAGCGTGGTGGGTCTCTGATGAAACCTTTCTCCCTAGCTGCATTTTCACTGGGTCTTCATATAGTGGAAAGAGAACAGGAGCATGCCCTGGTGTATCATTTTAGGAGGACATCAAAGGGATTCAGACGGCTCTAACCTTATGACTTAATATGAACCTAATTACATTCTAGAATTTCTGTTTCCAAGTACCACTGTATTTGGTGTTAGTGCTTCAACAAAATTCAGTAAAATATGGAGACTGACACAGTGCAATCTATAGCAAGTAAGTAACTCCTCATTTTTTAGTTCTCCATTCATAGATTCATCTTTCCTGGCCATCCTATGTCTAATAATTCCAGCTATCTTCAGGAATTTTATTTAACTGTATTACCTTATTTCCTTCATTGTTTCTACTATTTCAATCCTGCAGGTTTACATTAGATTCATCCCAGTGAAGTTAGACTTTTGCAGTTATTTTAGAAAAATGCCCAATTGGTATGGTGAAAAATACATGTAAGCCCACCTGCTCTAGGCTGAGGCTGCATGATTAGAAGTTCAGACCAATCCTGGGCAACAGTGAGACAAAGTCTCAAGCACAAAAAGAAAATAAAACCTTCCTATTACAGAGATTTCAGGAAATGGCCTGGGGATGGTGGAATGAATTCCTGACATCACTACATTGATCCTTAGTCTGGCAGTTTTAATTTGGGGGAATTTAAACTCGTTTTCTTTTTTTGGTGATCATAAACCAGATAGCTGACACCTTTTGTGCCATCATTCTTTTCTGTTATTTTCAGACCACTTGAATATAATAAATTAATCCATGTGATAGATTGTACTACAAATATTTGAACACACCTATCCTGTCTCAATTATGCTTTTGCTTTAGTTTGTATATGTTAATTCAGACACACTTAGTATAATTAAGTTTCTAATTATATTTTCATCACTGACACCATTTTATAGAAGTTTTAAGCTTTTGAAATTGTGTTTCCCACTAGAATACAATACTCAAAATAAATGCCTCAGCAGCTGAGGAATAATAGGCCATCATTTCTCTTGTTATTGGCTCCATATTTTTATTGATGAGAAATAGTACATTCTGAATTTTCTAAAGGGATATGATTCACAAACAATCAAATGATATTTTCATTTTTAATTGTGTAATTTCTGCCAAAACTAAAATCAAAGGCTAGCATTTTGCTGAGTATCAAGTATCAAGAATTTCAGGGCTGTTTGAAAATGACTTTTAGGAACCAAGAAAACAAGGAGTTATTCTAAATAGGTTAAGATTCCAAAATAAATCCAGAAGATTGACACTAAATGAGACCATGCTGTTTTCACATCCGAGATCAAAAGAAGCTTCCAAATAATTCATAAGACTTCTGATTTAATGCCATATGGCTGGCATCCTTTCAATAACCAGCTTGAACTTCCCATTTAAGAATTGTTAAGACCTTCAAGAAAGGGAATGAAAATTAAAAAAAAAAATCTAGAATTGGTGAAACAACAGAGAATTGGTGAACAAAAGATAGAAGCAATTAAATAATTAACAATTCTTTTGTTTTCTTTTTGGTTAGGTTAAGATTGTGTTTTTCTCACATGCTATATGCAAATTTAGCTGAATTCCACAATCTCTAGATGTTCCTTGCAAACATCAGCAGAACAAACAAACTTACTAAATACAAACCAAAGATTTACCACTCACAGTAATTCTGGTTCTGAGGAAATTTACTTAGGACATTCATGCTTGTTTTCCTACCTGTAAACTAAGAGTGATAACACAATCAAATCAGAAATACATATGAACATGCAAAATATTGTGCATAGGATGCAATCATTATAAAAAATATTTGGATGAAAGGAGTTGTTGCTAGGTTATTATGACAGAATAAAACATTTCAGTTTATTTAAAGATATTAAAATATCTGCAAGGGCTGGCCAAATAGCTCAGCAGATTAAAACACCTGCAGACTGGCACTGCTCCAGGGGTGCGCTGAGAGGGCAATTGAGAGTGGGCATGGTGGCGCGTACCTGTAATCCCAGTTCTTGGGAGGCTGTAAACAGGTGGATCACTAGGAGTCCGTTCTAGTAGTGAGACCTTGAACACCCTTAGACCCTCTAAAAATACAGAAAATAAATAAAATATGTGCAATCTTTATTCAGTGGCTTCTCCCTGGAGCAACAGAGCACATTTCTAGCACCAGCATATGTTAGTGCTTTCGCTCTGTTGTTCTGGGGGGCATGTGGAGTGCCACCTTCTCCATCATCACACCACTCTTTGTGCACCTCAGCCTCCTAACCTCCTGACTGTGTAACCTGGCTCTTCTAGCTAGTTTCTGCAGACTGTCCACTGTCAGCATGACTATCTCTGAGGCCATGTGAGATATTCAGGACTGGGGCTCCATTGCTAAATCTGCTAGTTCAGAAGTTGCATTTCAATAAGATCTCGAGTTTATTTATATATTTAACATTATACGAAAAAAGTCTGCTTTACATTTATTCAGAAGCTGTCACTCCTGAAAAATGACCAGTCCACGTAGGATGTGTGACAGACTGCTTCATAGCCTGGGAGTTTTAGAGTGTTCTGGCAATTCAGATGTGCAGGTTTAGACTGAATTGCAAGTACATTCTAAGATGAACGAGATGAGCAATACTCCCAGTGCAACTAGACAAAGACCTTCCTAAGAGATAGATAAGCAGTTCCTATTGGACAAGTGTGCCTTGGAAATACTTTGAAAACTGCCCAAGTTCTTCAGTGCTGTTGTGCCATGTTTTCTATTGGAAGCATCAAATAACTTGGATCAGCCAGACCAAGTAAATTTCTTTTCTACAGCTTTGTATGACCATGCTGTAATAAAATTGTAATTTATCTCTTATACTACTGCCTGGATCACTTGAAATCATTTATATTATCAGAGTAGTATCTATTTTGTCCTTCTCTCAAAAGTTGAAATTAAGCCATGATAAAATTAGCAATAAAAGATAAAAAGAAAATCATCGTTACTGATAATATTCTTTCATTCGTGAAAAGCATTGAAAAAGGGCTCAAACTAGTTTGTCCAAGATTATGACTATGATAGGGTTTATTACTTTGCTTGTGGCAACAGAAATGTTGTGTTTACCTTGTGCTAGACTTTAATCTAACTTACGTGTTTTCATTCCAATATTAAAGATGCAGATATGATTAATATGTGAGTTGGGAATGAAAGGTGACTATGCCAATTGATCACAGATCTGGAAATGAGATTTGAATGCTATGCAGTTAAGTGGCAAATAGAGGAAAACAACTGACAAATGCTATTTGTATTTTTTGCCAAAAGTTGGTTTGACTATTTTTACAACAAATTATATATATATATATATATATATATATATATATATATATGCATTTGGTACAGGGTCTCACTACGAAGCTTGGATTTGTAGTGACCCTCACCAGAACTGGAATTACAGGCACGTGCCACCACACCTGGTCTCTATGGCTGGCACAGAGAGCCCGGGGACCAGACTGGTGTTGCATGTGGTGGGAGAGACTTAAACCTGTTCCCTGCACTTGCCTAAGCAGGCACTTAGTCTGATGTGAAATTCATATTACTTTCTTAAGTGAAAATCTATATCCCTTGTAATTTTTCTTGTTTTAATTCTAATTTATACTCCCTGTAAAAAATAAACAAACACAATGTGTAGAAAGAAAGCAATGGTATCCTTAAGAGAACCTGTAGCATAGGAAACACAAAATAAATTCTGAATATATTAAAGTGAACTAAAAAAAAATGTATGAAAGAATAAGACAGTGCTCTTTTTGTCAGCCCAAACAGCATCAAGAGAACACATGAGTGCAGTAACGGCTCTATGGAAGCACTCAGAAGAACCCTTATAGATAGCTCTCTGAAATCCTGTGCAGAAGTATGTGAGAGGAAAGTTTGTAAATAAAATCATCTCATCTCACTTAAAAAGCATGATTGCTACTTACAGTATGGAAAAGAGAGCAATGTCATTCCATGAATGACACTGGCACTTACATAGACTTGGCATTGAATCATGGGAGTCGGGGTCTTCCAAGAGATGACTTTGGCAGAGAGCAGAGCTCACAGCATGGATGCTTTTCCATGATTCCCTGAGAAGATCTGGTATAATGGAGTAGGGGTGGTGGGCATTTAAGGGAGGCTGAAGATTTTTACAGGAGAAAAATGCTAAGATCAGAATTTTGTTTTATGTAATAATGGTGACAATGGCAACATAAGATGATTTTGTGTGACAAGAAAATATATATTTTATGAACATCACATTCCATAGGTAGAGGGCCAGAGGGAGACTCAATCTTACAGGAAAAACACTGTTAATTGAGGGCTATAAATATTCTCATTTCAGACAATAAAAACCATATGCTTTCCCCAATCTATACAAAAAGATCCTTGTTCGTGGCATGGACAATGTATTCATTTAAAAACAAACAAGCATGGAGCCGGGGAGATGGCTCAGTGGAATAAGTGCTTCCCCGGCAAGCACAAGGACCTGAGTTCAATCCCCGGTTCCACCAAAAAAAAAAAAAAAAAAAAAAAAAGCAAAATCTCAACTGACTAATGGGTTTATCATAATCAGAACACTGGGCCTGATGTTAGTTTGGGCCTCTTTAAGGGCTTTCCATGAGTAAAGTGCTAGCATCAATGGAAATGTGTTTCTTTATATGTTTTTCCGGGAACGTCACTAAGGCCTGATTTCAGCTCTCAGTAGAAGAAAACAGCAGACACTTCTATATGATGAAGTAAAAGACCCCTGTGATCTAAGCAGCGGTGTAAGGGGAGTCATCAGGATTTTAAGCCATGGTCACTACCAAGACCAGTCAAGAACCTTGGTGGGGCTAACATGGCCATTTGATCCTCAGCATAAAAATGTGGTGAAAAAGCTCTGCACTTCTATTCTGCAAAGTAAGTGCCCAGTCACACTTGTGTAACGTGAACTGCTCCTTCGTATCTTGGACAAATGTTTGTCTGATATCTCACTTCAGTGTACTGGGAATTTTACTTATCTTTCTGTTTTTATTCATATTTTTCTTTATTCTCTGATTTTACTTTTCTTGATTATTCTCTTAAAGAATCATCTTCCTATAATTGAGTTAAAATTATGATTGTAGAGAAAAATTTACCAAGGTCTTTCATGTCTGAGTGAAATCCTATTCTATTCTTTACTTGCGATTCTGTATATAAAATGTTTTGATTGAAAATTATTTCCATCAGAATTTCTTACATGTCGTTCTTTTACCTCCTTGCTTCCACTAATGCTGTTGAGACATCTCACGGTTTTCTGATATCTTGTTATTTGTGTATGACTTTTACTATTTTCCCTAAATGTTTCTTATATTGCACATCTATTGCACATCTTATTCAAATATTCTACACAGCTGTGCTTTGGAGAGTATAACTTGCTATGGTTTAACTTCATAAATTGTTGTAATCACATGGTGATAAATTTATTGATACTCTTCCTCCTCATGCATGAGTCTTTAAATACTTTTTAATTAATTAATCAATTTGATACAGGGTCTGCTTTACTCAGTTCAGACTCGCAATGATCCTTCTATTTCAGCCTCCCCAGTGCTGGGATTATAGGCATGCAGCACTATGCCTGGTTTCAAGGCCAGCATGGTAAATCCTGAATTTTCAGGCCAGGAAGGCATGCAGTACTGGGATCAAACACAGGACCTTGCATTTTCCAGGAAGGTGCTTATGCCACTGAGTTATCTCCTCACCTCCCTGAATTTGATTTAAAATTTTCACTTTTCATTGTCAATTTTCAGTTTGGGAAAGAGCAGGATGTCTCACTACCTCACAGGGTGAATCGGGAGGATGAGGACACGCCTTGATGTTTCTTTTAAGCAATTTCTCTGTTGGGTAATGCTAGACTCTAACATTCAGTCTGGTTTTGATCACACCCTCAATAGACACTCCTGAAAGATGGTTGCCAGGACTACTTTGAAAAGTGTCAGGGACAGAGAAATAAGTATGTGTGGTGTGCAGAGGAGGATTTTTCAGGGGCATTTAATGGCGAGGTGTCTTTTACAAAAATAAACCTTTTTAAACTTGAATGTTGCCATACATTTTGATCATTGTTGGCATGTTAGATTAATAATAACACATATATGCATACAATGTTTAATTTTATAATAGTTTCACAATTATGTGATTTAGTTTTTTTTAGCTTTTACACATAAATCTGAAAATATTTCATGGAAAACAGTATGTAAAGACAAAACAATAAGAAAGAGCAAATTAAAAATATGATGACATGGGAAATGCAATTATTTAATTGTAATAATACAATTAAAATTATCAAAAAGATGATAAAGTATAATAATAAAGAGATATATTTGAAAACTTTTGCAAGTTATATGACATTTGCATATACGAAGTTTGTAACTTATGAAAAAAACTAACTACTATGGATGAAATCACACAGAGGAGATTTTTTAGGAAACACATAAAGAGCTGTTTTAGAGTCTTACGAATACTGATTAAACAGAATACACAAGAAAGTCATTAGAAGTGGCAGGGAATAGTCTCATCTAAGGAGCTTGTTACTGGAAAAGTCCAGACGAAGAGGAAGTGATGTTGTGAGATTGCAATTCTCTCCATGTGCTTCAGAGTGATGAGCATTTCAAACTGGATCATGAAACAGATGAGGAGATAAAAGGGAATATGAGATAAATGAGAAGAGAAGCATGAGATGTTGGGCAACATGAAATTATACAAAAAGCTGCCACACAATTTAGAAAATGGGAGGTTTGGACCTGTTCTTGTTGCTTCAGAGCACACAATAATGTGAATTTAACAGGAGTCAGAGCTAAGGAAATAATACTTTTCATAGTACTGGGAAAAAGCAGCTATGGGCCTAGTTACCGATGCAAAATAGAGATGAGCTAGTTTTTCTAAGTGAAAATGATCAGGAAAATTTGATGGATTATCAAAGAGATGTAAATGAGGCTAGAAATCTGAGTTTGCAAATGTTGCAGATCAAGAAGGCATTTTGATCTTGAAACATGGCAACAGTGCATAAAATTATTTTAATGAGATATTTGGGTCATCCTAAAATTTACTTGTAATGTGGAATCAATTAGTTCTGATTTCTTATAGTTATTTTAGGTACTTAAGCAAAATAAATTTTCTAGACACATTAAGACTAATCGTTAGAACTCTTGATGAATCTATAATAAAAAGCAATACAACTTTGCCAGCTTTCCAAAGTGTTAGTCAACTTTGGGAAGTAATTACCAGCAACATGAATTAAATTTGTGTGAGTGAAAATTGGCTTATGTAAGTAAATTGAAGAGGTTGAGTGAGAGTAGGTGTAAGTTCTACTCAGGCATTAAAAGCTTGTTCCTCTGGAGCCGCATATTCTTTTATTCACTCTCTTGGCTCTTTATCCCACTCTTGTTTGTTTCTCCTTCTTTTACTCTGACAGTCTTTGTGTATGATTGGAATATGTATTTTTAGAATCAAGCTCTATCATTCTGCTTAATGAACAAATAAGTGCAAAAAAATGAAAGCAGCAAAAGCTAATTATATCATTCTATAAATTATTAAAATGAAATAATCCTCTGTCCTGTTTTTCTCAGACAGCCCAAGACTCTCTGATAGTTTATTTGGAATGTGTGTGCTAGAATCAGTAAATACATGTGTTAATGCTTCCATAAATACAGCATTCCATATTTAATGGTCTTCAATAATGGGCCAGATACTGGGCTAGATGGGAAAGCAATGATTCTTTCTTTATGGAATTGCATCCTAGTTAAGGAACATGAATATAAATATAAAAAATAAACCAGATCAATTCTATGATCCTGTAGGAGATGATACTGTATACTGTAAGAAAAATGATACAGGAGTAGAGAGGAATGCAAAGATCTGTAGGGTAAGATTAGGGATGTGAGGGAGTTGCTTCTAGAAATATGGGACCTGGGCCTGGATTATTCACATGAATGTGAAACTGGTGGAGATCTTGTGTGGAGTATGGGAATGGCTATCCAGACTCTAGAAGACAAACACTCCTTCTAGGTCTAGCACAGGAAACTTTACGGCATTCTAAACTAAGCAGAGGTCTAATGTGGCTAGAATTGCTCAGAGAAGAGAGGTACTCAGAAATTTTGCTTGACCTTGATTTTGATTCTGAGTAGAAGATAGAAACTTTGGAAGGTTTAGAATAGAATGGCATATTCATATTCATGTACATATATATTCATTTTAATGAAAAAAAGATGAAGTACTAATGAAACAGTTTTAGAACAGTTTAGTAGGATGTTTATAGTAATTAATACATTGATTATTGTTGTCTTCATAGTAGTTATTCAGAGGACAAGATACAGGCATGATGTCTTGTCTAAACAATGTTAGTACAAACTTTATTCTCAGTGAACTTAGAGAAAGTAGCTGTATATCTATCTTAACTCTCTAGTGCATACATGTATATTTTATTGTCCTTCTCCCACTTTTTCACAACAAAACTATCTTTTATTTACACTTTTGTGAAGTTAGTAATACATGACACTAGGTTGCCTAGCAACTGATAGCTAACCTTAACCAGACAGGATGTTCATCTCAGGAGTGAGTTAGCTCATTTACTTTAGGCACTGTTACAGCATAATAATATCATTAAACTCCTCTTCTGGATTTCTAATAACTAAAGTTTGCAGAACAAAAATTAGAGAAATAGAGGGGCTAATGAGGAAGCAAAGATTTTGGCCCTAGCAATTAAAGGTCAGTGAGGACTCAGAACATAAGAGAACATGTGCTATGATATCCTATAACCCAGTGGTGCCCCAAATTTCCTGATCAAGGAGATTATAGGGCCACAGAGGAAAGTGATCAATGACGTATAGTGCGCCTAAAAGAGTCACCTAGAGAGAAATCATTCTTTCAGGCTTTCACAGAGAGCAAATTGGTCAAGCAATGACCATGACTCATCCAGATAGCTGACACTGACAAAAGATCTACAGGGTGCTGTACACGGTTTCAGGTTAAATCCTGAGGGGATTTGACTCACCTTGTCAGATACAAAAATTACATTTTTAGTTATATTGGTCTTGCTTTAACTTGGTCTTAACCATCCAGCAGAAAAGTGTAGCCACAAGGTACGCAAAGTAAAGCTATATTAATATGCTGAGCTGTAAAAGCCCCAAGTCAAAAACTTCTGGACATTTGCCAGCTGTGCTAATAATCCAGTTTATATTTTGAAATATCAATTTAACTACTTTGTTGAAACAAAATTACAGATGTAAAAACTGTCCAGAATTTTTTCTCAAATATAGTTTTGAGTTAGAAAGCAGGTTGATTGACTCAGAGGACATTGAGTAATTCAGGGGAGAGCTGATGTGTCTTGGAACAAGATACTCATAGCCTTCTGGTTCTTGAGACAATGAGTACTCAGGAACACATGCCTAGTAAAAATGTTGAACTTTACTTTCTATTTAATTTAAATGTTAGTTATTGGAGAGAGCAGAACAATAATGACATCTATTGACAAGGCATGTTTTCCCTTTTTTATGGATGAATGCCTTTTGCAGTTACATAGCCTCTGAGTAAGTTTCTATACTAACTTCAACAAAATACTTCTCTAGAGCATGTCTCATGAGGTAAACCCTCAAAATAATCCATTCACATGTGGTAGTTTCCTAATGTTGCCATAACAGAGTACCATAAACTTGGGTGCTGGAAAACAATGGAAAGTAGTCTCAGAGGTTTGCAGGCCAGAGAAGGCTCCTTGCTGCCTTTTCAGCCCCTGTGAGCTTTCTGTGTTGTGAGGATTGAAGGAGCTTAACTACAGCCCCTGTTCGACCTTGAGTTGGCCTTTTCTTTATAAATGTCTCTGTCTGTGTCCTCTTTTAAGAGTATCTGTCATTATCATTTGGACCCATTCCAAAAGTGAAGGTATTTTCAAGAAGCTCAAAGATTTTGTCCAAGGACTCCCTTTCAAACAAAGTCATTTTTCTGAGGTTTTGTGTGAATATAAAATTTATGCAGCACTATTAAATCCACTTAGTAGGAGAGTCAGATAACTATTATTGTAGAAGGTGTTGCTGCTCTTCATAGTTGGGTTATTCCCATGACAATTACCTAATATGGCAGCTTTGCCAGGCTGATTAGACAATTTCCACTTTGAGTCATAAATTAAATGGACATTTCATTAGCTAATAAAAATGTAAAACTTGCAAATATTTTGTTGTTGGTATATCTAAAATTCTTTCATTTGCTTCAGGAGGAAATAAGAATCATTTGTTAAAAATTATCTTGGAATACGTTATACAGGCAAATGTGATTTTTGTTTCTGTATATAAGAACTTCATTAAACAAGTTTTATGTTTATCCTAATGACTCATAATGACTTTAATTATAAACGTCACTTTTACTATGAGAAGAAAAAATATTCTTACATAAACAGACTGTTTCTAAAGCAGACTCTGGGGATAAAAATTGGGGAATTTTTAAATTTGTACTCTGTGGTAACTATACTACTAACCCAAGCATTCAAAATTTTACATGTTATTTTCCTTAGCAATGAAAATTATACTTACAAAGAGTTATATATAAAAATTCACTTTCATAAAATATATTCTTGAGTTAGAAATAATTTAATTAAAAATAAAGTTTATATTCGGACCTATGTTTATACTTGTATAAATGGGATAATAATAGTCAAGAAAATATCAAGCAATAATATGGTATATATACAGCTTTGCACAGCAGAGCTACAAATTACATATCATGTTTAATTTAAACTTTATGCAGCTGATTAACAATTCTCCTATTTTTTAATGATAGTCAGACAACCTCTGTTTGCTTTTCTGTACTCTCTGTATCTCACATAAGGGGAGCCATATGGGTTTGTCCTGCTACAACTGGCCATTCTGGTGTTCTTCAGGTTCATCGTCATTGCCCCATATTGTCATATATCCTTTTACAAAAAATGAAGTGACACCACCCTCATATCCCTTTAAGAAATAACATTCATGTTGCCATAGATCACTAACAAATACTGTATTACATAAGCACAACATAATTTTTCATCCACTCATGCCTTAACGGATGTTTAGCTTGACCCAGCACCTTGGCTTTTATGAACAGTGCTGCAGTGAACAAAGGTGTGCTAATAGTTCTTCAAGATCCTAGTATCAATTTTTCTGATAAATATCTCAAAGTGTATTGCTGGGGCATTTTCAATTCTATGCTCACCTTTGTGAGCAGCACTCATACTGTTTCACGTAGGAGCTGTGTCTTTCTATGTGCTCTCCAGTGGTGTAGAAAGCTTCCCGTTTCCTCACATCTTTAACAGTGTCTTTTATTTTTCTGGTACTGGGGATCAAACACAGATCTCCTCAATTCCCTAGCCTCTTTCTTTTTTAAAAAAATAATAGTCATCTTATAAGTGTAAAGTGATATTTCAGTATATGTTGACATATTTTCTTCATGATGACAATGATGATGAACGTATACACTGATTGGTCATGTTTACAACATCCTTGGGAAAGTATACACTTGAGTCTTTAGTCTATTTTTGAGGTCTTTCTCTTATTTTATTGAGTGCTAGGCATTTAGAGAATTCACTTCTTATCTTATTGAGCTACAAGATAAGTTTGAATTCACTTTTGATTGAAAATATGTCCTTGGATTACTTTGCGTTCTTCGTTGTTTTCTTTATTGCGCTGAATTTTTTAGTTTGGTATAATTCATACTGTAATTTTGTAGTATATTTTGAAATTTCAAAATATGTTACTTCTGAGATTGTTCTTTCTGTAAAGATTGCTTTGGTAATTAGTTTTTCTTTCTTTTGGGGGGTATTACATATATTTTATTTCTTTTTTATCATTCATTTATTTATTTATTTACTTGATACACGGTCTTGCTATACAGCTCCCAATCGTAGTGATCCTCCTGTCTCAGCCTCCTCAGTGCTGTGTTTACAGGTGTGCCCCACCACACCTGGTTTTGGTGGCTGGCTCATTGCTCCAGTATGTGGTACTTGGAATTGAGCTCTGGTCCATGCACTTGCCCAGCAGGCACTTAGACTGCTGAGCTATGTCCCCAGTCCCTACATATACATTTTAATATTTTTTTCTACTTTTGAAAAATAATTTCATTCAGATTTTGATAGAGATTGGCACTGAGTTTTTAGATTGCTTTACACAATGTGGACATTTAATAATACTAATTTTTACCAAAGGTGAACACAGGATGTTCTTTCATTTATGTCTTTTAACTTATTTCAATATTTGTAATTTTTACTCTTCAAGTATTTTATGAACCTCTTAGTTAAACTTTTTTCTAAATATTTCACTCTTCTTAATACTTTTCTAAATGGCGCTGTTTTACTAATTTCCTTGTCAGATATTTCATTGCTGGTATTAGAAACACAAAATTGATTTGGTTAGCTGATTTTTCACCTTGCAAACTTTAAACATTTTTATCATTCATGTAACTTTTCTATAGAGTCTGTAGTGTTTTTTATGTGTATGATTATGCTCCTCACACAGAGAACATTTAAGTTTTTCCATTACAATTTTGATTTTTTTTATTTGATATCTTTGTCCACTTTCTTGGGCTGAGACTTTCAGCAGGTTGAAAAAAATTGTTAAGAGTTTATATTTTTATCATGTTTCTGGATGTATAAGAAACTTTCAATTATTTTGTTATTCCATGCATGTACTATATGATGAAAAGGTTCTTCCAGTTTGTTGCAAAAATTTATCTGGAAAATGTATTTAATTAAATCAAATACATTTCCTGAAATACATAAAGATGATTATATATGACTTATATAACTGTTTGTATTGATAAAATTTTGTATTACATGATTTTTATGTTGAACAACCCTCACATTATGAGAATAAATTCAGTTGGTCATAGAGTATGATCCTCTTATCTGTGTTGAAAGCAATTGTTGGTTTTTATTGAACATTTTTCCACCCGTATTTGTCCTTTAGTTTTTGTAACATTTTCTTTTACTTTTTCTTTTCATGTGATGTTTGTATGAAGTTGATGACAAGGTCATGGTGGCCTTGAAAGAGGAATGGCCTCATACAATAAATATCTTTAGTTCTTGGAAGGATTTGACAAGAATGGAGCTAATTTAAATGTTCAATGAAATTCAGCAAAGTCATTGGTCCTAAACTTTGCTTTATTCGTAGACTTTAAAGATTTGTGAATACATTCTAATTCATTCTTGATAGATTCCAAGTTTAGAAGAAGGTATTCATTCCTTTTATGTTATTTCATACTTTGGAGAGTAATTTCACACATAGTATCTCAGTTGATTTTATCCCATAATCCCATTTAATCCTATTTTATTTACTTTTAATTTTCCTATCTCATTAACTAAATATCAGAGCCCTAATTTTGAATTCTCTGATCCTTTATTAGCTTAATCTAACTTCTTATTGAACCCTTGTAGTGATTTCTTTTAGTTCAGCTTTTGTATTACTTGCCTTGATTATTTCTCTTTGGTGCATTTTAATTTTCTGTGTCTCCACTGGAATTCTCACATTGTTCATGCATTATTTTCCTGACCTCACTGAGTATCCTAGGAATGTCATTTTGAAATCTTTCCAGGTAAATCATATCCTTTTATTTCATTAGAATCATTTTCTAAAGATTCACTTTGTTTGGAACTCAGTTCCCTATTTGTTCACCTTTACCGATTGATTCTCTTTGTTATTGTGCATTAGACCAAGCCTTTATAGACCAGCCTCATATATGAGAAGACTGCCACCAATCGTGAGATATTCTGGGGACTGCAAAAAATGTGTATCACTCCAACTTTCTATGGTCCTGTGTAGGATCTAGTTAGCTAGAACGGCCTGAATATCTAGGACAGGTATTCCAGCAGTCATTGATACTGAAGAAACTTCCTTCGACACTCCCTAGAAATGTTTCATGTTTGGGTTCATCATTCAGCGCTTTCCTTTGCAAAGAGTAGAGATTTTTCATTTAAGAGCTGTTTCCTGTATATCTGTTGTTCCTCCAGGGAGACGCTGTAGCGAGTGGTGGTCTCTGCTTTTGTCTCTGTTCCTTCCAGGCAGTCAGTTTATGTTGTGCCCTTTAGGATTTTGAAACAGGCACTCCAAGCATGAAACTAGGCTGCTCTAGTGAATGGATCTTTGGACCCATGAATCAACTCTCCCTCATAAGGTAAAACTAGGATTTTAGATTTTCCTTCCACTTAAGCTATGAAAGGATGGGTGGAGGAGATATGGCGATGCTTAGCACAAGTCATGGTCTATTCTCCTACCGTGGGATTTGATTGTTTCACTGTTAGGTTATGGCATTCAAAACAGAAGCTACTTCTCTGGGGGCAGAAAGTATTGTGAAGAAAAAATATGACCCTGAATAGATAGATCAACTTTCTCCTTCACCTGTGAGGAGCAAGGGGCTGGGATATGTCTTTCTGATTCCGTGGCACTGTGCAGGAGGCCGTGATGCTGGTGCAAGTTGCGTCTCCCTTACAGCTTTGCTGGCTTCATATTCACTTGAGTTCCCGAGTCATTTACTTAGTTTTAGGATTTCTGACAAGAAAATTCAGCTCTTTTTTGTAGTTGAGACTGTATTTATAGGAAAGGACGATTCAGGGTTTCCTATGTCAATTTTTACTGATGTTTGTCTCATTTTTGAGATTGCTTAGATTTAGAAAATCTTTTTATTTTCTATCTATTAAATGTTTTCTAAAATACTTGTACAGCAAAATATGAGCAGATTGACCCTGAGATGTTATACAATTTCTTTTCATAACATCTTATGAAAAGATTAGTAAAATCAACTAGTTATTTTTCTTGTGCATATAACTTTAGGTGTTTTGGCGGCAAAGTATATGAAATATGTTTTTGCATCAAGGTAACATTTGAAAACTTTTGCCTTTCAATTTCAAATGATGAAATCTACTCTCCAGGGCAGTAACACTGGAGTATAGAACCTTAGAAGCTGAAGGGAGTTTTGTCTTTTTTTGCAACGCGAAGACAAAGCAACAAAGTACTTTCACGACAGCAGAGAATCAGCTCTCATCAGGTTCTGGATCTGCTGACACCTGCCCTTGAACCTCCAGCCCCCTTCACAGTGCCATTTTGTTTTTGTTCCTTATGAATTACTTTTTTTCTAAAATATTTTGTTATAGCAGCCTGAAAATATTAATAGAATATATTTCTATTATCAACATCAAATAATTGTTGGGAAGATAAATAATAATACTAGTAAACAATTGTATAGCAGTTTTATGGGAAATAATAGTGAACATGTTATAATCAAGCTTGTTTTGAATTATTACGTATCCGAGGTATAATAGCAGAGCATAACATATTCTAAATGTTATTTAAATACACTATACTTCTATATGAATATTAATGTGTTGATATATATATATATATATATATATATATATATATATATATGAGTTTTATGAATTAAAATGGAAAATGTTATGTAGACCTTTCTTCCTGTGCATGGTTTTGGGTTCAGTTTACTCCGATGTTTCCATTAAGAGGAAAAGAGCAACAACTGATGCATGCTGAAACACAGGCGATACACTTAGCATTGGCTAAACGCATTTGACTAAGAAGAGCGAGGAATTTTCTTTCAGCTTTTACAGCTTAATGCTGGCTGTAAGCATTGAGGCAGCATCCATTCAGGGAAACTAATAAAGGTTGATGTTGGGAATGTGGGAAGGAGTGGCGTTGTGAGATTATGTGGATTCTAATTTAGACGATAAAGTTAATTCCTTAACTTGTTGAATAAAATAACTTGTGAGCACTGTGCTTCATCTTTATTCATGATCAGACATAAGAGGTTAGTAGAGGCAATCTGAGAATATTGTCATTATTAAAAGTAAAAACAAGTAAATGTAAACGAAAACAAAAGTGAAAGATCCCAAATCCTTTGTGCATTGCCAGTTTCAATGCAGAAAGAATCTCAGTTCTTATTATTTCATGAATATTCTTTGACAGAACACAAAAAACCAATTAATTGGATTAAGACAGGTAAATAAATAAGGTATCTTATCTCACTTTTTTGTTTATCTAAATATGTTTTCTCCTTCCATGGGTATATTTATTTTCTTCCCCTTCACTATGTCTGCATATGTACATTCCTATTCCTGTTTGATTTTAGGATTTAAACTTGGATGCTATTTCACCATTACTTTTATTTCTTCCCAGGTAGGATAAAGGACTAATTTTCTTCCATTTTTTCCCCAATCATATATTATGAGAAATAGCAGTTCCCTGATAATATTATAAAATAATTGAATAGAATATCTATTTTGCTATTGAGAACTCAAATAAAGTAAGTTATGACAGCATGACCATAATAGATACTCATTAAATGTAAATTACAAAATATTTCAAACTTGTAAATAGAAGAACTCTAAGGAAAGCCTCTGCACTACACTGAGGTCCATTTACCTTTTTATTCTTAATGTAGCCAAAATAAAAAAGCTGAGTTTAAATACAACTTTAAGAGCTGGCCATATAACTTAGCTGACTAAAACACCTGCTTAGGCAGGCACAGGGACCAGGGTTCAGTTCAATCCCTGGCATTCCCTGCTGGCCCCACCTCTGGGGATTGCTGAGACAGTGATTGAGACTGGGCATGGTGGCCTGCACCTGTAATCCCAGCCCTTGGGAGGCTGAAAGCAGGAGGATCACCATGAGTCTGACCTGTGTAGTGAGACCCTATAGACCCTCTACTAAATACATAAAAAATAAATAATAAATAAATAAACAAATACAACCTTAATTATGCAAAACATTATAGTCCATATTTATTAATATACACATGTAAATATACATACCAGAAATTATAAATATATATTTAAAGTACATATACTGTTAAGCATTTCTGCTTCTCTATAAGATGAAGTACTGTGCATTTGATCAGCATTCCAACAGAAGAAAATTTCAGAATACAGATAAAGTAGAAAAATCACCTCTTGGAAGAAATGAAATTGCAGTGGCAATAAAATCTGAAGGACCAAAACCTCCAGAGATGAAAGACCTTCAGATAGCAGCTGACATGTCCATCGTTATTCTTTCTGGAAGACTTTGCTAATTTTGAGCATGCCCAAGTACTAGAAAACTCAGCCTCTGTGCCAGCAGACAGAGCTAATGGGGAACTTGGTCTCCCGCCGCAGGGGATGTGTCAGTCTAAAGGATTCCATGTAGGATCTAAAAGCTTTCAGTGTGCCCTCACTCTTGTGGAAAGACTTTAGAAGTAAGTACTACTGAAGGGGAGAACCTGTCTAGATACTGAACTCGAAATTTGAAACGCTTATGTGATCAAATGGAAATCAGATTTGGGCAAAATGCTCAAGCCCTCACTCTGTAGCTGGAGTCCAGTGCCTGCTAGGCTCGAGGCACTCAGCCTCCACTCTCTACCCAGCAGGCCTGTCATCTCTCAAGGAAGTTGGCGCATGAGCATACTTTAAAAAACATTGTCACAAAATTGCCAAGCCCACCCAAACTATAGTACCTAAATGAAAGAAAAAAGAAACATAGAAACCATATATTAATGCTGAATCATTTTTGAAATTAGCTAGCAAAGACTTCAAAAGCAATTTGATAAATATCTTAAAATACACTGACATTTGAAATAATTGTTGAATGAGTGAGTGAATAAATGAATCTATACGACCAAAAACTCAAATTTCTTTCATACACTATGGAGGATCATGATATTTAACTCAACATACAAATGACTCCCATGAAGGGATCTATGATTTTGTATAGGGAAAATATTTCCTTTTTTTCACTAATCCTTAACTGAAACGTCACTTCCTTTCATTATAAATATAGATTCATTTGTTCACATATTCATTCAAAAAGTATTTATCATATGTTGAATACATGTTAGGTATCATGCTATATACAAACATACAACAGGAAATAAGGGTCACTACTTTTATTTGCAAAGAGACAGAGAGAAATGTGTCTGGCTCTTCAGGCCAAACTGTGTCACAACCTTTCAACTCTACCACTGTAACACAATTGTACTCATAGGCAATAAACAAATGGAATGGTTGCTCCAATACAGCTTTAAAAAAAGTACACTGACATTTATTTAAATACTCAGAAAAAAATCATATGAGCTAATTAGAAAATAAACAAAACATTGAACAAAATCTGTATTAAACAGTTATGAGATAGTCAATAAACATGTAAAAGTAATAAAATGCCAAACATTGTGAGTTGTGGAGCAACTGGTGTAAATCAGCACAATTGCTTTGCTAAAAACCACTTATAATGCTTTATGTGATAATTAAGTAGCCTGGGTTAAGTCCAGAATATCCAGAATTGGGCCAAGGAGATAGCTCAGTAGAATAAGCACTTGCCTGGCAAACGCAAGGTCCTGAATTCAATCCCCAGTACCAGAAAAAAAAAATTAGAATATCCAGAATTCATGGTTGATGTCTGACTTCATTCCACTAGATACATAAGAAAATATTCAAAGTAGTTCTGTTTATAACATTCAAAAAGTCAAAACAATCCAAAACACTTACTTTGGAAGTGCTACAGCATATAATAATGACCTAATATGGGGGATGAGGAAAAAAAGTACACAAAACATATGGAAGGATCTCAAAGAGGTTGGTGTGAAGCTAGCAGATTCAAGACCATGTACTTCACAGTTTCATTTGTATCAGTTTTAAATAAAGGGAGAATTGATGAAAAGCATTTTGAGCCCAGAAAGGGGGTGTGATGCACAGAAAAGGAGTACAGAAATGCTTTGGGGATACAACAATGTTTGATGTGTAAATTTCACAATTACACAGTTCTGTTAACTTTTAGAAAACCTATGGAACTACAGGTAAAACTATTTTTTGTACTTTTAATAATAGCCATTGTGACCATATCAGATATATTTTGTTACATTTCAGTAAAGGCTTTAGAACTATTCTCATTCATAAGCATACAATGTATCAAAAAAGACTAAAAATAAATAGCTTTACATTATGTCTTAATTAAGATTATTCATTTGTTTATTTAGAAGGGTCTCACCTTATTATATATATATATATATATATAAATAGCTTTACATTATGTCTTAATTAAGATTATTCATTTGTTTATTTAGAAGGGTCTCACCTTATAGTTCAGACTGGCATTGAACTCCCTATACATCCCAGCTTGACTTTGAATTTGAGCTGATCCTCCTGCCTCAGCACCCCCCCCCTTTTTTTTTTCTTTTCGCAGAACCAGGGATTGAACTCAGGCCTTTGCACTTGCCAGGGAAGCACTTATTCCACTGATCCATCTCCCTGACCCCTCTGCCTCAGCCTTCGAATACATGGTATAACAAAAGCATGCTGCCACATTTGGCAGCACTATTTTAAAGTCAAGAAACATTTGATGCAAGAGAATTTATGCTGTCAGTGATAATATTTAAAGTACTCATGTTTGGGCCTAACGCTCTATTTATCCCTTTTGATGAGCCAGCAGTACAAAAATCATTGCTTATATTTTTGGAATTTCTTTAGATTTTTTTGATAAAGTATTTTTAAGTCAGTTTTGCTATTGGTCTTTTATGACTGCTCTCTTTTATAAGAATTCAATGTATCAAAAAGACTGAAAATAAATAAAAGGCGATTAACTTTACATTAAATTACCACAACTACTGGTAAGAGAAAACAGAATATTCTCAGGAAATAGAAACTTAGAAAAATTTTATTTTAAATACATCATGGTTTTTAAAATGAGTAGTTGGCAGTCAGCATAGTCATGCTTATAATTCTAAAAGCAACTCAGGTTATGATGATGACATTCTCAAGGAAAACTGAGGATGAAATAAAAGATTTTACTCATGGGCTTTGTCCTAGAAACTTGCTATGACAACTCTGTGAATAGAACACTTCACCTAGCCAAGAGGACACCATATCTACAATAGTTGGCTTGCCTAGATATGACCACGTACACATCATAAATCTGACACTTTAAGAAGCTTTTACTAAATTAAGCTAACATGCCAATTTTTAGCAGAACATAAGCACAAAACACAAAAGAATAACCTCACTGTTTAATATTATTTTCTGTTGAAAATTGGGTTGACAGGGGAGCACATGAACTTAGATTGATGGCAAAAGCATTTTTGTGAACCTACTAAGTGTAGATTTCTGATATCTTTGTTAAAATTACTTCATGTAAAATTTTTAAAAAATGAGTGCTAAGATAGCTGACATTTTGGTCTAGAACATCATTATTCTTGAAATTTCTATTCTATGCTTCATTTGCTGTTCTCATTTTTTTCTATTCATTCAGTTTGACAACAAAAATGCATGCTTCACAGTTTAGCTTGTACTTCCCCATCTATCAAGTTGCTCTTAAATCTGAAAGTAAGTTGTAATTCGATGTAAATGTGTATCATAGTCCAGTGATCAGGAATCTGATGTTTCCCAGCAGGAAAACTTAATTTATATGCAGGATTTAATTTACTTTTACTTTTTGTTTCTGTGAATTCTTGATTTAGTTTTGTTGCTACCCCACACCCCCAAACCCCGTGGTTCTTGGTGAAGGCTGCTCTGCTGCGACCCACACTCTTTGCACGCTCTTGGAGGAACTCCCTTTGGCACCATTTTGGTGTCCTCAGTTGGACTATGACAGCAAAGTCTGCGCTGCAGATAAGATTTTCTTCTCAATTTAGTCAGCCAAGTAATTTTCAAACATAGCAACAAAAGGGATCATGAATAATGTGTTCACATCTGGCATTTCACTTACAACTTTCACTCCACCAGTTGTCCCAGCTTTAGGACAACTTGTCCCCTGCTTACTTCCCATGAAGTCCCCGTGCTTTTCTTGAGAAGAATCTCTTGAGGCCCCATGTTCTATCCTTTAGTCTAAGGAGATGAGCATTTTGTACTTTATTAGTTTAGCTAGAGGCTTCCCTTACTTTTCTACTGAAAGAGAGGCTTCATTTGTTATTAAGCATTAGAGTAAATTTTTTTAATTGACTTGGGAAGAGTAGTTTTAAAAAAGGCAAGATTTCAAGTACTATGAATCAATTTTAAAACCTTTCGAACATCTTGCTTTAATTTCTGGTTCTTTCACTTCCTATCAGTATGAAGTTACCAAAGCTGTCTCAGGGCTGTAGACTCTAGTTTCCTCCTCTTTATAGTAGAATCCACTTCCTAGTTGACTGTGGGAATGAAATGACTTGATTACATGTCCTGAGACCTTATTTCTATGTATTGGGGCCATTTAAACTCTTTTGCAGTTGTTGAAAAATGTAGTTAATTGTGAAATACTTGCCCCGTTTTGCAATATGAGATCATATCCACCTTGTTGACACTGTGTTTTCCTACCATTGTCCACCCGCTTTCTCGAACTGCTTCACACACCCCTGCTTATCCTCTTACGAACTCTCCTCTGCTCTCTATATCTGTATTTAATTTTGTTATTCCACGTAGGAATAAGATTGTACACTGCTTTGCTTTCTGTACCTGGTTTGTTTCACTTAATATAATGACCTCCCCAGGAAAGAACAAGATTTCTTTCCTTTTAGAGTGCCATAATATTACACACACACACACACACACACACACACACACACACACACACTTTTTTTATTTCTCATTTGACTTGATGGACATTTAGTTTTTGATACCTCACATGTTGTGAATCATGCAGCAATATTGGGAGTGCCAAGATATCTTTTTGACAAACTGCTATAGCTTCCTTTGGCTATATACCATGTGGTATGATTGTGGAATCACATGGTAACTATTTTTGAATTTTGGGGCAACTCTAACAGTTTATAGGATGACTGCACTAATTTATATTCTGATTAAAATTGTATAAGAGTTGCCCTTTTTGGCATGTGTTTTAAAATGTTCTTTTTTATAGTAGTCATTCTAACTATGGTGAGATATTTCTTAGTTTGCATTCAGTAATGATTTGTGCTATTGATTTTTTTAGTAAACTTCTTAGATATGTGTATTACTTGAGAAATGCCTATTTAGATCATTGTATAATTTAAAAAATCAGACTCTTTGCTTTTGCCATGTGAATATTAGCTCCTTGTCTCATGAAAAGTTGGCCATATTACCTCTCCCTCTGTACATTGTCTCTTGACAATGTCCATCATTCTTTGTGCAGAATCTTAGTTTTCTATAACTTCATGTGTTTAACTTGTTTTGTTGCATGTATTTGGGCCTTATCATGAAAATCATTCCCTATCCCAACATCTTCAACATTTTCTCCAAGTATTTTCACCTTTTCAAGCCATGAAGTGGGATTCCCAATCCAATTTGTGTTAATTCTGGCATATTATGAGAGATTAAATATCATTCTTCAATTCATGTATGTACAGTTTTTCCAATACGATTTACTGAGAAAAGTTGCCTTTTCTTTAATGCATTTTCTCAAAACTTTACTCAAAAACCACTGTGCTATGCAGAGAGGTAGACTATTTTTCTGAAATTTATGTTCTATTCCATTGGTCTGCTTGTTCTTATTTATTTTTTAAATGTTATTTCTTTATTATGCCAGTGCCATACTGTTTTGATTGCTGTAACTGACTTTTCAATGTATGGTAATCTCATGTATTGTGATGCCTCCCACTCTCCTTCCCCCAGGATTGCTTTGGATATCCTGGGTCATTGTGGCTCCAGAGGAAATGTGAATATATTTTTCTAATTATATGTATAATGCTATATTTTGATGAAGATTACATGGAATCTGTAGCTCTTTTGTGTAGAATGGACATTTTCACAACACTAACTTTTCCAGTCCATTAACTTGGACTCTGACCCTTTTGCTCATTGTGCTCTGATAAGTCTTTGTATCACTGTTTTATTTTCATTTTAAAGAAAGTATGCATATTAAGTTGAATTTGTTTGATATCTTTTAACTATTTTGCATATGGAAATTGTTAATAGGCTTGATTTTGTGATTTATTTCTCAAGCCATCCATGGTGATGTAGGAATAATATAGATTTTTCTATGTTTATTTTGTATTCTGTGATTTAATAAATTTGTTCCAACAGTTTTGTGGTACAATCTGCAGCATTTTCTATGTATAAGATTATGTCATCTGCGATCATGAGTAATGGGAGTTCTACTTATACATCTTGGATGTCCTTTATTCATTTTTTCCTTGTCAAGTTGTTGTTCTAAATCTCCAGGACTACAATGAATATGAGAGGAAAATGTGTGTGTCTTTACTTTGTCCTACATCTTAGAAGAAAATTTTCCCCAAAATTTACCTATTTGGAAGATGTTCGATCTTAGATAGGAGATTCAATTACTGTTTCAACCTAATTACTTTTCATTGGTCATTTTATATTTTTTTCTCTTCATGTTTCATTTCAGCTGTGTTATATATATTTAAAAATGTTTATTTCTTCTTGGTTTTCCATCTTTTTCAATAGATAGTAGTTTATATTAGTCTCTAGTAATCCTTTTTATTTCTATTGAAATAGTTTCAATGATTTATATTTTTAGCTCTGACTTTATATGTTAATCTTCTCTCTTTTTCTTGATTAAGCTAGTTAAAAATTTGCCAATTTCTTAATGTCCTTTGTTGCAAAATAACTTTTGTTCCTTGATCTTCTGCATTTTTAAATTCGTACTTCATTAATTTTTGTTCTCATCTTCTTTCTTTTACTTCTACCAATTTTGATAGAGAGTTATTGTGTTCCTCAAGAGACATCCCATTTTTCTATGCTTTTGTGAAAGTCACACACCTGGGTGTAAGATGATTTTAATTATTCTGTGAGGTAGCTTACTATTAAAATATTTTCTTCTGAAGATTTGTCTTACAGCATTGGCTGGGCAAGCTACAATGACACTGGTTTCAGTTAGTGCTGTAGTGTAGCCTCTTTCATTACAACAAGTGGCTTTAGATACTGTGCACATGGCCCAGGGTCAGAGATCCCACCTGTCCTAGGAGCCAGGTAAGGTTGGAGGTACTCTTGAGTAGACAGCTGTGGCACACACAGAAACTGGATAGGGTATTGTCTTTGTGGTCACTCAAGCAATGAGAGTAGTGGTCCTGGAATGTGGGGCCTTGTGCACATTCCTGCCACAAGGCCCAGCTATGCTTTTACTGGGGCTAGGCTCAGATGCTGATCACAGTTGTATTTATTTTTTTCTACTTGAGTTTCTATGATTATATTGCTCCTTGCTTAAGGGAGAATGTCTGTGCCAGCCCAGGACTCGGGATATTTAGAGGCTTCTTCTGTTCGCAGAAGTAGGAATTTTGACAGCTTCTCCCATCATGTGACAGCACTGAGGTATAGCAACGTGGACTCAGAGGTTGTCAGTAGGGAGAATCTATGTGAGCTCCTAGTCCAAATCAAGTCAACTACATGGAATTCGTATATCTCTTCTACTCGGTTCCTGGCCTTTGATGAGCAGGGAATTCTTCCATACTAAGGATTATTAGTGCCCCCAGCAAAGGGATCTAGGAAGACTGTCCTACTAAGCTATTGACTGCACCAGAGAATTTTTCAGTCTAGAGTTGCTGGTGTGTGTTTTTCTTCTGTCTTAGGAGCCCTAGCGGGTTGGCTTGACTTGGAGAGCTTTTCTTTCCCTCTTGCTGTTTCCAGTGCTCTTTCTCATTCCTTCAGGTCAAGACTCAGATACTTCATTACATTTGCCTTTCGTCATGGAGGAGGACCGAATGCTGTGCACGTCACTGGCCACCATGGAGTTCTCAAGGTCAGCTATCACTATCACATAAAGCATAAATTATTCTTTTCTTTTTGATACGGCTTCCTAATTCAGAATTTCAAGTGCTGTCCCTTCATCTTGTTGATATCTTTGTGATTTATAACTGGAAAATGTAACTTGTTTATTATAAAAATGAAAAAGAACCAAAGAAAATATATACTTTTGATTTAGTAGCTATTAATTTGATTTAATAACCTTCCACCTATTAATTACATCTACTATTTACTGAAGGAATTTCAGAATGTAGATATTATTTTTATTGTCATTGATCTTAACATCTGGTAGTATCTACCTTCTAAAAATTGCATAAGAAAAGGATAGGATGAAACTATTTTTCTTAAAGGAAATGATGTCTGCTTTTTAAGGAGTATTTTTATCTTAATCCTGAAAAATTATAATAAAGAAATTTAAGAAATTCAATTTAATAAAGAAGTACTATGGAGCTTCTAGAATATGAGGGAAAGTACATTACTGTAAACTGTGGGCTTTCTATTTGGAGCACTACAGGGAATATAAATCATGTATATTGTCAGAGAGAGTTTGCACTTCACTGAATAAGTAAGGAAGATTTTACTGAAAATTATTTCAATAAATATGAAGACTTTTGCAGGATGGGAAGAGATCCAACTTGCTAGTGCTGGAAGGGAAGGGGTGTCAAGGTTTGTGGGGTATGGAAAAGTGAGGCAACGGCCCATCGTGTTGGGTCATGTGTTTGCTAATTGGCACTTAGGGAAGTTAGCTTCTTACTCTTTCTCAGGGATGGGAAATATGGGAATTGTCTTTTTTGGTGTTAAATTTTAAAGGATTTCCTTCTGGGTTCATAAGAAAGACATTTTTGGATGTAAAAAACTCAAGAGGCTAGGACAAAAGTTACATCTGAAAGGGGCAGAGAAAACATTCAGAATTGGAAGTGCTCTATAAAAGGGAACATTAATGTTCTTAGGAGGAATACATCCCATCTTTAGTGGAACATTGGTAGTTTTTCAGTTAGTCTGTTTCAACACTCAGATTTGTATGTAATTTTTATATTTATTGCATATTCATTGGAAGACTAGGAAACAAAACAAATAAAACTAACGTCTAATAAAGAAAGCTTCTAAAATAAATTAAATGGAAAACATGAGAACATTCCAATATGTGACCATGCTGCTAATTTTGTCTTGTTCCTTAATGTTTAGCAAGATTCACAAACAATGGCAATTAGACTTCAGAAAAGACCAGAGAGACATTCACTTAACACAGACTCAAGTTTCATAGCTGTAATTAAAATTGCACACATACAACTATTTTAGGGATGTTAAACTTGAACCTATTAATATGTTAATGAAAAACATTATGACTCAAGGTTTGCTTGCCAGATTATATTTCATTCAAGATGAACAGATGGTCTCTCATTTAGACAAATTGTACTTCACAACAAAAGACTGAACTCCCTGCTTTACAGAAACAATATATTCTGCCAGCTTATTCTTTCAAGTAAGCATGATATTAAATAAATAAAATTACAGGGATTATAATGAAATTCACAGCAGCAATGATGATTTCCTATGCACCACATTTTCACGTTCATGTGAGTCAGAATGTAGTTTGAATTTGACTCCATAAATGAACCACATTATCAGTGCTGGGGATACTGACATTTCTGTGTTTTAAGAATTGTTGCTGAATTACAGAGATTTTGCAGTTAAGTTATAAAATGGCACCAGAGAACTATGTAAAAACTGTACTCATTAACTTTCTAAATAGCTATAAACTACTTTAAAATACAATTCTAATTAATTTATAAATAATTGCTGGTAATTATTTAGTAGAGGTGGAGGAAAAGAGAACATTCTCTAGAAAGGGAGAAAATAGGAGTTTGATGGATTATATGTTTTCATTAACAAAACAGGGGTTACAAATGGACAACCATTTTGCATCTGTCTATTCAAAATAGAATAGATATACAGCTACATTCTCTTAATTGAATGTATAGAAAAATTTGTTCTAATAGTGTTTGTGAACAGGATATCATGTCTTCATTTTGTACAATGAATAACCACTAAGACAACAATATACAATGCATTAATTATTGAAACTGTCCTACTAATCAGTTTTGAAACTGTCTCATTGCTATTTGTTTCTCAATAAAATTATTTTAAAATACAAAAAAAATAAACTTAAACAAGAAAAATTTCCATCTCGATAGGCAAGCAATTTTCTAATCTCAGTCATTGCTTCACCCTCAGCCTCACCCCCTTAATTACAACCGCCACTAGCACCTATGTGAACTTGGGAGGAAATAAATATGCTACAAACATTTTCCTTAGCCCCAAATGTTCCTCCAACTACTGTGTTGTTGCTCTTGCTCAATTGAATAACCTTCAGTCTGTGTCTGCTCTGTCCATTAGCCTTTACTGAAATCCTAAAAGGAAACTTCCTCCATGAAAATCATCAAACACATTCTTTCATATTGCCAAGACCTCTTAACATCATTAGTTGTTCCTCTCTCCCTAAAGATTACCATAATCCAATCAGCCAGGTGACTACTCAATCCAAAATTTAATGTTGTGCTTTGTTTTTCTTGTTTGTTTTCCATTCTCCTTCCAGGAATCCCTAGAGTAGCTGTACAAATTTGCTGTATCTGTTCTTTTCTTTATATCTCCACGGCCATCTACCTTATGTAAGTCTGTTCGTATTGTTTCCATGGTTGCTGTTTTTCCTTGTTATCCTTTGTTCATATGTCACTTTCAATCTATTCTTCATGTGGTATATAGAATAAACTTTTAACCAAAGTCTTATCACTCCCCTTCAAAAATTTCTGAGAGTTCCAAGCACATGATGATTAAAATGAAAACTCATGAAAATGATCCCTCTAGTTAAAGAGCTTTGTTACCTTGAAAACCTAAAACTTCTCTGTTGCTGACCATTTTATTTTGGCTGACCTGACCTCTGTTCACTTGCTCACACACCTACTACCTCCAATTTTAAAGATTTCACACATGAGCTTCCTAATTCCTTGTATTTTCCCCTCTGTTTTCTTTTCGCATTTTTCTTCCTGTAGGTATCAACTTGAAAATCACCCTCTTGGGTTGGTGAGATACCTCAGTGGTCTAAGGCACCTGCTTAGGCAAGCTTAGGCAAGTGTGCGAGGACCACGATTCGATCTTTGGCACCACACGTAGTGCCCACCTTGCCTCCAGAGTGGGCTGACCAGACACTAAAATAAAAAAATAAAATAAAATGAAAATCATCTCCTCAAAATGCATTATTTTTTTCTGTCTTCCTTTTCTTTTTTCAATTTTTCCCACCTTTTTACACTATTGATTTTGACTGGACAAAATAGATACACAGATCTATTTGTAACTGATCTATTTCAACTGCTTGCTTTTTGTCTCTATAATCATGTTGAAATTATTCACAAGATTTGGCAAATTCCAGGAGACCACATATTTTTAGGATCTTGTAAGTCAGAAAATTTAAATATATTTTGTTCTCTAAGTAGCTGAATTGTATACTTTCAGTTAATGGGGACTATGTATGTCACGTTTATTGCATTACATTTGGTTTCTAGTACAGTATTTGGAATGTAAGCAGTAACATTATATTTTTAAATAGCTAATGGAAGAGCAAATATTTACTGTTTTTTCATAGAAAAATTTTTGTAAAATATCAGCACCATATTAACCTTAGTTTGGGAAGTTTGCTTTTGTTTTTCTAATCACATGTGAGTATAATAATTTCAGTTTGTTTACATTTCATTACACCACATATATTAATCAAAATATACAAATTCTTAGTATTTTTTGTTACATTAAACACTATATTTTGGCTGGTGACTTTTTTTCATTTTGGACAAATACATTCCTTCATACAGTAGGTTTTTGGTCTAATCTACCATGGAGAAATATTTAATTATAAAAAACAAACAAAAAAGAACCCCAGAAAGCTTTTTGTGCATTATATGCTAGGTAGTTGCCTTGATTCATCTGTACTACATTGTCCTCCAGGTTTGTAAGCACATGGCATAAAAGAAACCATTTCTGAGAATTTGTGAGTATCATTAATTGCTTGTTATCAAGAACTCTTTTCCTTTGCGAAATAGAAAAATGAATAAAAGAACATTGAATAGTAACTCGCATTGTGAGTTATACTTGTAGGTAGATTGACAATAGTATCTTTTGAAATTCATTGCATGAAAACGCTTCATGCCATTCACATCTTTATTTTTTAAAAATTTAAGTTTATTGGGACAATTTAATGTCTGAGTGTAGAATAATATCATTAATACACACGTTTAAATTTTTTCAATGCAAATCTTTTTTATATAGTAGAGGGGGAATGTTCACCACACTCCATTTTCACAGAGCTGGAAGTCTTACTGACTGAGAACACTGAGTTCTCCTTCAAGCGAGGCGAATTTAGAGATCTTCTACATTTGAAGCTATCAATAAATTAATCTCTATAACCTACAACCTATTTATCGGTTCTTTCAGGAGAATATATGAATGTAATGTGCATAAAAGTCCTACAATCCCATATGTCTTATTTAAGATTTAGAGTATATATAAAAATGTTTTGCACTTATTCTTCTACTTATTATTTTTCATTAAACACATGAGTTTCATCAGTATAGAAAGTACTAAGGGCCATGTCAGTTGGAAATTTTCTTTTCTGCTCTGAGAACTTCCTATGTATCTCTTCTGGTACCTATTTTTAAAATAACCTTGTTTTTTCCTTATCAACTTTTCTATAATCTATTGTGATTTGCTTTTCAAGAAAACTGGATTTTTTTTATATTTCTTGTTTTGTAGTACATGATTACATGAACTTTATCACTTACTTAAACAACTTTCCTAAATTAATCTGGTTTCCTAAGCAACAAGATGAGCTTTCCACTCAAAATGATTACTGACAGACCCGCTTTCTTTAATAAATTTGAATTGGTCTAATTTATTCTTAAAGCTTGACTAGTCTTTTTTAATCTTAGTAAATTGTTCTGTGCTATTTAGCCAAAATAGCATTCTTTTTTTGTAACTGATTTAAAATATACTTCTGGAACCTTAAGTTGCTTAACTAGTCAAAGTGTGTAATCCCAAAATTTCTACATACTAATAAAAATGAAGCTTTCGCTTCAAACTCAATAAATGTACTATATTATATAGTTCTGAAAATATTCCTAGAATTTCAATAGGAACTCATACAATTTCCATTTAATGTATT
>NW_004524589.1:8974129-8978885 GCF_000260255.1 Octodon degus
ATCCTAACTATAGTAGATACATTCTTGAGAGAAGAGAAAAAATAGCAGTTTAAATAGAACTACTAGGGCCGGCCAAATAGCTCAGTGGATTAAAGTGCCTGCAAGCAGGCACAGGGGTCAGGGATTCGATCCCTGGGCATGCTGCACCAATCCCGCTCCCAGGGTGCACTGAGATAGCGTTTGAGACTGGGCGTGGTGGTGCGTGCCTGTAATCCCAGCTCTTGGGAGACTGTAAACAGGTGGATCACTAGGAGTCCAATCTAGTAGTAGAGACCCTGAACGCAATGCAGTCCCTTCCCCAAAATACAAAATAAATAAATAAATAAATGAATGTGCTAATATATGAAGTAAAACAAATTTTATGAGGTGAGGCTCGGAAAAAAATGATATTTTAAAAGAAACAATAAAATACCAAATTAATATGCATAGCAAATCTAGAAGGAATAGAAGACTGAGCAATACTATTCATTTAATTTCTATATAGTAGGTACAAGGATTAAGACCTACAGCAAGAAGCAGAGTGCTGTCGGAGACGTAGCTCGGTGGCACAGGTGCCTGCCTGGCAGGCAGAATTTCCAGAGTTTGATACCCAAAGCCACAACAACATAAAAAGCAAAATATGTGGTAAATTACATCAAAATAAATGTTACATGAATGAAAACAGTACTAACAAAGTGTGTATATGTATATATAGACACGCAATGGGGAGAGAATATTGCAAATGGAATAGTAGAAATTTTGAGGAATGATAACATATGAGTTTATATTTCTCATAGTATTATAAAGTTCACAAATAGTTGAGAATATTACTGAATTGGGATATGTTAAAATTAGTGTTTTGATTTTGGTTTTTCTCAGTCTTCCAAGTTCTAGGCACTCCGGGAAGAATAAAGAATGTTAAGATGTCTGCCTAATGAGATTTGGAAGTTTGAAATGAGATTTTAGATGCTCAAAAATAAAATTAGCAAGTAAAATAAGTACAAATCTAATGGAAATCTAGAGACCTAATGATCCATAATAGAATAAGATGATAATTGGTTTTTCTTTAATATTTTATGCCTTTATGTGTATTTTGAGTGTCCTATTAGAATCATGAAATTCTGTTTTCATTTTACTGGGTTGTTTCTACTTCATGCGATCGCAGTATGAGTAAACTCACAATTTTATTAGTTTGAGGAGAAAGCAAAATTAGATCATATTCTGCAATGTGTGGAGGATTTTATTACTTGCATTCTATATTTCATTAGTTTTCCATAGTAGTGTAATTTCTTAATAGAGTTATTAGCTTATATATTTTTGTTTAGTTTGTGAAAATGTTATTAGACACCTAGAAATCACTGATAAAATTGTGTATTCCCATTGTAAAGTGCTAATTATTATAAGCTCATACTGTATTAAAAGTAACTGAATGGAGTAAGTGTATACTTAAATATGTATGTAAAATTCATTGTCAAATTTTTATATGAATTCATTTATGTTAGTCAGTTGGGAGATACTCTTCTTTATAATCCATATCTAATTATATGCATGTAAACATGAAATTGTCTGTATCTATAAATATATCTGACATTTGTAATCCGTAGTGATACATGATTCTAACACTACTGTTGCATTATTTGTGGACCACCTGCCATTATACTGCAGGATAGATACTCCAATTTATAATGGGATTGAGATTATGTACCATTAATACACTAGAACTATTAATAAGAGCTAGTATAGAGATGTAAATATTTGGGTTATAAATTTAGTATAAAACTATAAATTTTCAAATGTATTATTACATTCTTAAAAAAATGCATTTGGTACGGGGTCTCACTATGCAGCTCAGACTTGTAGTGATCCTCCTGTTTTCAGCCTCCCCAGCATTGGGGTTACAGACTTTCAACACCATGCCCAGACAGTGTGGCAGGCTCTGTGCCCCCGTGCTGGGGCTGGTGCAGCATGTGTTGCCAGGGATTGAATCCCGGTCTCTGCGCTTGCTTAATCAGGTGCTTAGGCTGCTCAACTATTTCATCAGTCCCTACACATTGATTGTAACTAAAGCTATTTATGCTGTACAGTTTATTCTATAAAATAATTAATTCGGGGCCAGGGAAATAGCTCAGTAGAATAAGTACTTGCCTGGCAAGCACAAAGGCCTGAGTTCAATCCCCGGTCCACCAAAAAAAGAAATAAATGAAATAATTAATTCAATTTAGTTGTGTATCAATTCCAATAGAAATCTTGAAGAAGTTACCTTCATTATTAAATGACACTGAACAGTGGCTATAAAATACATTTCCCTTGTCATTCCTTATTACTTACACTCATTTTGTTTTGTTCACTCTTGTATTTGTTTTCATTTGAAATAAATTTTAGTTTCAAACTTCATCAAAGACCATGTCACTGGATTTGAATTTCAAGCAGAAGAATCTGATTGGGTTGTGGGGGTTGGACTTCAACAAACCTAGGATAGCTGGGGAGACAAGGTCTGAAGGTAGGAGGGCTGTGGCTTCCACGGATGCCAGGCCGGGGAGGGGCTCACAGAAGAGACATGGGTGAGTTGGAACAGCTGGAACCTCAGGTCCCCAGGTAACACGTAGGCCAGGCTGGGCTTTTTTAGTCTTTGTTTCAAACAGGAATCTGAGGTACTGGAGAAAAATAGGTCATATAAGTTTTTTTTTCTCCTTATTGTGAAATAAGACAAGAGGGGAGGGACAGAAGCAGAGGAAGCAAAAGGAATGGGAATGTATTATGTTCATTTACCAACACTCCATAATGAATGTTATCGTTAGGTACTAATTTATTTTGATAAATTTCATGTTTAACTGTAAACATAGCAAAATGACACAGAAAAAATATTGAACAAAGAAGATATGCATCATTAAAAACCATTGTAAGAAATTCAGTAACATTCTATGACTTTTTGACAATTTGTAATTTATCAGAAAAGAAATTTCTCAAATAATTTCCCTTTTAGCAATATTTAATATGTATTAGAATTTAAAAAGTAGGCAGTCATTTTTCCTCTTCTAAATGTATTACTGCAAATAAATGAACCCTTAGAAAATGACCTAGAAACTTTTTAATATGGGATTTTGTAACTCAGTAAGAATGTATTCTTTTCTTTTGGGAATGACTATTGTATTTGTCATGACAGTGCAACTATTATTTGTTGTGATTTTCATTTTTTGTTTTGTTTTTGCCTATTTTTTAAACAGGGTCTCCATATGCAGTTCAGGCTGGGCTTGAGTTCACTTGGTAGCCCATTTTAGTCCCGAACTTGCAATGATCTTCTTGCCTCAGCCTCCCGAGTTACTGGGATTACAGACCTGCAACACCATGCCAATGGGGTTGAAATTATTAAAGCATATCTTTAAAAAAACTTTTTGAGGCTTTATTTATTTATTTTTGCAGAACCAGGGATTGAACTCAGGCCCTTGTGCTTGCCAGGGAAGCGCTTATTCCACTGAGCCATCTCCCCGGCCCCTAAAAAAACTTTTTGAAAGTCATGTACTGAACTGGTTGTAATCCAGTTGTAATAGCAATTATATAAGATTTTAAAGGAATATTTATTAATGAAGATGCATTTACAAAGAACTTGAAACTGTTTATTGTGTCATTCTACAGAGTGATTTTTTAGGCACAAAACATTACATGCTTTTATATTTTAGAAAATAGGTTTTTGACTCTCAAAATAAAAATTTAACTCAAAATATACAATAATATATTATATGTTTCCAGGACGTCGGTATGTGGGTCCTACACGCTTTTTGTATATTACCTCGCTAGAAGACACACATGAATAATGTTTAGTGTCTCAAAAAAAAGTCCAAAGAGGTTCCCAATAAAATTGATTAGTTAATTCAGTCAATTTTGGTGTGATTAAAAACACTGAAGTTTCATTTTTTGAGATGTGCATTATAATATAAATAAAAATATGGTGGCTGATGTCAAAAGTTTACACTGACAATTTACAGTATTCCAGACATTTATCTAGGAACTTTTAAATCCATGAAGAGTTAGGCAAAGTTTTCTTATCCACAGTCAGCTTTTCATTGCAGCAGACTTGGAACAAATTAACAGGTGTACTTATGTGCTTTAGTTTTCAGAAAATGATAATTGGTGCAAAGATAATTAAAATGTTAATGTGATCAAAGTAAGTGTTCCTGTGGAAATCACTCTTTAATAAAATATTTTGAGCTGAGGCTTAAGTAAGAGATAAGGGTTATTCACAAACAATATTTATAGGGGGGATTATACATATTAAATATATTTTGATATTTCAAAATTAGAGGTGCATAACATGAAAAACCAGTGAAGAGGAAAGGAGATCAAAACTTTTTTTAACAAGAAGAATGTAATTGGAAACCAAGACTGTTTGACTATATGGAATTGTGTTTTGTGAAATAAAAAGTATTAGGAGGTTATCAGACAATAAAATCAGTAGATGAAGGGGCTGGAGAGATAGCTCAGCTGATTAAAGTGCCTGCTTAGGCAGACTCAGGGACTGGGTTTTGATCCCTGGCGTGTGGTGCTTGCCCTGCCCCTGGGACATGCTGAGATGCCAACTGAGACTGGATGTGGTGCTGTGTGCCTGTAATCCTAGTGCTTGGAAGGCTGAAAACAGGAGGATTACTGAGTCTGATCTGTGTAGTGAGACCCTGTATACCCTATACTAAATACAAAAACAAAAACAGAAGAAGAAGAAGAAGAAGAAGAAGAAGAAGAAGAAGAAGAAGAAGAAGAAGAAGAAGAAGAAGAAGAAGAAGAA
>NW_004524589.1:8981358-8982729 GCF_000260255.1 Octodon degus
TTTTTCTTTTTCTGTCGGAACCAGGGATTGAACCTAAGTTCTTGCGAAGGAAGGCCCTTTTTCTTGCGAAGGAAGTGCTTATTACACTGAGCCATCTCCCTGGCCCCAAACTTTTGTTATTTCTTAATGGTGAAAATATTCAAAAGCATTTCTTCATGATTTTTGCCATGTACACTACACTCATTGTGAATTATGTTTATCCTACAACTCAATAAATCCTGAGATCCCTCATTGTTATCTAATTGCAAATAGTGCCAAATGATCAACATTTTCCAAGCCCTCACTCTTTCCTACAATTCCTGACTCTAGGAATCAACATTGTTTTCTCATTGTCTATGAGATCACATTGTTGGCGTCCCCCGATGAGAGAGAGCACATAGCGCTTGTTTATCTGTGTGCATTTTATTTCACCCAACATAAGGACCTCCAATTCATTCATGCTGTGATAAATGACAGCATTTCACTCTCTGTAGGTCTGAGCGTTGTCCACTGTGCATATGTATCACATTTTCTTTATCTTTTTCACTAGATAGACTGTTACATTGTTTCAATCTCTTAGTTATTCTGTATTACTTGTTTTAAAAATATAGAATGTAAGAGAAGAGAGCTAAGAATACTATCAACATAAAATGAACACTTACGAGTATCATTCATTGATAAACACAGGATTATGGGAAGCTGGCATGCTGATAAGTAAGAGTAAAGATAAAAGTTTAACATAAAAGCAGGATTTGTGGCAAAAATAAGGCGGTTGAGACAGTTAGTAGCCAATTGTTATTTTTCCTGATCATAAAACATTAGGTATAGACTGCCTGCAAGTACGACCTCAGAGAAAAAGAACTAATTTTAGACACATTTTGAGCTTTCCTATTTACAAGCAAAATGTGATTAAAAAGACGACATACATTAATTTTGTTCTTTTATACCACTTCACAATCTCTCAAGTTCTTATTTAAGCTGAAATATTAAATGCACACAACATAAGGGACTACAATTGATGATACAAAATTAATTGGAACAAAAGAAAGTTTATTACCAACGTGTATGCACTGAAAAATGCTATTTAAAATGTTGGGCAAACATGTTTTGTGGTTAGGTGATGTATGTGATTCACTTTTGTTTAGTTATTTTAATTATATAAATGATGTACAGTGATAATTCAACATATGTGTACAGCATATAGTCATCAAATCAAAGAAGTTAATACTTCCATCTATTGAAACACTTATTTTTATATTTTGGACCACCCATAATAGATGTGCTTATTTAAGGGTTGCAATGTGACATTTTCTTGCTTGTATAGACTGATCGAATTGTTGGATTATTTTCATCATTTTATCATTAGTTTGTGATTGGAGCCATCAAGTTCCT
>NW_004524589.1:8982829-8993605 GCF_000260255.1 Octodon degus
AGAGAGAGAGAGAGAGAGAGAGAAAGAAAAGAAAAATGTGCCTGCCTGGCAAGCACAAGGTCCTGAGTTCAATCCCTGGTATCGGAAAAAAAAAGTACAAAAAAAAAAAAAAAAAAATCAACTGACAAAATTCAGTTAAAGGAATGGGTGTCATCTTAAAATTACTGAAATGTATTTAAAATTTACAACCTAAAATAATTGACCTCCAACTTACCTCAAGTATGACTATCACAAGCGAAGGTAAGTCCTTTCTAAGTCAGAATCTATAGAAGCAAATATTTCACAGCATTCCTATTGCAATAATATTTTAGACTTACGCTCTTACTGTAGTGATATTTTAGACTTGCTCTAATACATTTACTATTACTGCAGGGAATGGACCTTGTTTCACCGTGAAAAAATGAAGTATCTTTGTCTGAAAGAGAGGATAACATTATATGGAGCAAGCAAGTTTGCTTTCAGAATTGGTCTCACCTTGGCAGTGATTTCGGCTCCTTCATCCATCCAAAAAGGTAAAAACCAACATTTCCTCATAGCATTGCGATGAGGGTTGAATTCATTAAATCAGGTGGTGCTCCCAGAGCCCTACCTTACACGCAGTGCTTACTACATCAGCGTTACGGCACATGTGCCTCATTACACCCAGCAATCTGACATTATCAAGTTGATTTTAAGGACTCTTTATTGAAGTGTAACATGAAAGCACAAAGCATCTGCATTCTTTTCAAATCGTTTTCCTCTCAGGCACAAAATAATTAACACACACAGGTTAGAGGAAAAATTACTATTTTTTTCCTCATGATTACAGATGTTTCTTTCTGCAGTTTACTGGCTCAATGTCATGGCTGTGGCAGCAGCTGCACATGATGGAGGACTGCAGCTTCACTTCATAACAGTCAGGAAGCTGTGTCAAGGAAGCTAGCCAGAGAGAGAGACAGGAGGGCTTTGAGAACATGTCACACACCTCAAAGCCATGTATGCCCCCTCTGACTTCATTTGTCCAACTGGCTCCCAACTCTTAATAAGCCTATTTTAGCTATGGAATATCATTTATCCAATCCACTAAGGAGGTCAGTCACTCACCATCCAATGACCTTCATAGGGCTCACCTCTGAACGTCACTGCCACACACACGTCTTTGGGGGATGCTATATATTTAGTTCATCAGTCTCCAACTTCTAAGTGGAAATAGCCTTGACATTTCTCAACGTACACATAGCCACTGATATACATAATTTGAAAAATAGAAAATTATTATTACTTGAGATGTTCCTTTATGTAGTGTCACAGTCACTGTGTTCCCAAAGAACCATCCAGTGAACCTTATTTTGTTTAAAGTTTAATAGCTTCTGAATATGGAATTTGCTTTCTTTTATAGTCAGGAATAATCAGCGGAATGTGAGTTCATTTACAAGCACTATTATTTTGATTGCTGGAAAGAAAAAGAAATTAATTTTTAGATTCATAGATCAGTTATCAAGCATTATATTCTGACTTACTCATTTTAAACTAACCTAGTTAAATATGAGAACCCTAGTCAGTTATAGCCTTTGTTAATGAAAAGTAGAGGTAGGAGAATCGTTGTGAGTTCAAAATCAGCCTGGGCTACAAAATGAGCTCAAGGCCAGCCTGAGCTCTACAGAAAAACCCTGTCTCAAGAAGAGACAAAAAATAAAAATATATCATTTCATGGAAGATGTGCATTTTTAATTTCAGTGTTTTTGATTTATTTATTTTGGAAAACATATACTTAAGTGGCAAAATCTAACTTGTGAATTTGTCCTAGATTATAGGAATTTAAAATATTAAAATCATATTAGGATGATGATTTTACCTCATGAGTTATATACTAAATTACAATATGGCTTAAGTTCAGAATATCTGAATATGTCAATGAGATATTTTAGAAATAATACAGAATTTCTTGCAATAGAATTTACCTGTAGTGTAAATTTTTGTGAAATATACAAATTAAGAAACAGCAGCATTTTGTATCGACATCCCAACCTGTTGACCCCTCTCTATACGTGAAGTCACCTGAGAGTCCCACTTTCGTCCTTGCTTCCTGCTCCTTTCAGTCACTCCTGAGAGAGTGCCAGTGGGACCAATGACATAAGACCATCTACATCATTCTGCATTTGTGCTGCCAAATTCACAACTTTTTGCTGGATGTGTTTTGCATAGCAGTCAGTTCTTTTTTATTTTTTAAAGAGAATAAAAATAGTTAAATATATTAGAAATGATACAGAATCTCACTAAACAAAATAAGAATAATTCAACATGGTGATTATATTGAATATTTTATCTTCCAATTATTCAGATGACCGTATATAAGCATGCAAAATTGATCAAAAAGCTATAAAAATCACAAAATTTAAGCATTAGCTTCTCCTTTCAATAGACTTGTAGAAATTAGCAGTACAATTATCCTAAGCATGCAGTATATATAGATTAATATATCTTTTTCCATTCTTCCTTTTGTCCTTTTCCTTGTCTCAGTTGTTTCTTGCCTTTGAACAGATGGTTTTCCTTCCATAGTTCTATTGTACCTTTTGTTTTTTTACTCTTTCAGGTTCTTACATAGCAAGACAATACAACATTTATATATGTGAGTCTGATTTACTTCACTTATAAGTATGGTCTCTAGTTGCATCATTTGCCTGTAAAAGCCTTGAGTGTATCTCTTTTTAGAGTTGAGTAATATTCCATTGTGTAAAAATATCACATTTTTTAAAAACATTATTCAGTTGATGAGCGTTTGTCATTTAACTATGACATTGTTCTGCTATAAACATTGGTGCACATATAATGGCATAGTATGATGTTTTCAATTCATTTGGAAAAATACCTAGGAGGGGAATAGCTGGGTTGAAGGAGACTCCCAATCCTAGCTTTTTTGAGAAATCTCCATGCTGATTTCCACAGTGCCACCAATATAGTGGAGAAGGACTCATTTTTCCCCAAAGCCACTCCAGCATTTCCTATTGGTTGACTTCTTCCTGTTAGCCATTCTTTCTGGGGTGAGATGGAATCTCAGTGTTGTTTTAATTTCCATCTTTCGAATGAACACTGATATTGAACATTTTTTCATATATTTATTTGATAATTGTATTTCTTCATCAGGAACTTTGAGTCATAGGCACATTAAGAAAAGCTTACTAAAGGGCTGGCCTGATAGCTCAGCAGATTAAAGCTCCTGTTTAGACAGAACACAGAGGCCAGGGTTCGATCCCTAGCTTGCCTTGCCATCCCCACCTCCAGAGGTGTGCTGAGATGGCAATTGAGACTGGGCGTGGTGGTGCACTCCTGTAATCCCAGCACTTGGGAGGCTGAAAACAGGAGAATCACTACAAGTCCGATCTATGTAGTAAGAACCTGCAGACCATGTAGACCCTGTTCTAAATGCAGAAAGAAAAACAAACAGAAAAGACTACTCATTTTACATTGTAGACCCATGTAAGAACGTTTCTTTTTTACTTGGACAATGGGCTTTAAAGAAGTAGAAACACACACACACACACACACACACACACACACACACACACACCCCAACATTTTAAAAGACATTTGTATTTCTACTGAATAGAAAAATAAAAGCATGAGTGTTTATATTTTTAAAACTATGATAGCGACGTGGAGTGAGATGAATGCCAAAGCCTTCAAAGCCTTATATTTTGTGCTGATACTACTTTATATAATCTCCCTCTAACTCACCACCCTGAATGTTCATATCTACTAGAATTCTTCTGTTAATTGCAATTAAAACGAGAAATGCCAATTCAGTGCTCAGAGGGGACGAGACTCATTTCAGCTTACACTTAAAGAATTACTTGCTTTTTTACTATCATAATAAAACACTTAAATAAGTGATGTAAGTGCAGCCAAGGCAAAATATTCACAGGCTATTGATGAAGGGCTACACTGGTGGGCTCTTGCATGAAAGCAATCATTACTTATTTCTGTAAAAAGTAAAACAAATAATTTCTAGCTAATTTTTTACAGATGGAAGTCATAACAGTATCTAATATTTCCAAAAATGAATACCACAAGCCAATTCTAAAAATAAATATATCACAGACCCCATCTGTTACAGTGCTCTGCTAGATTGTATTGCCCATAATTCTGTAGCATAAAAAAAATTAAACACATTTCCTAATGCAGTGTTACTGTTTCCCACTCATCATAAAATCACCATGTCTACATTTTTGAGAGAAAATTAACAAAACATTGTCTTGAATAATAAATGAATTAACCCATTAAAATGATAACAGCATCTTTTACATTAGAGTATATTCTTGAAGGGAAATTTTGCGTATGACCGTAAATATGTTTGTTTATTCCTAAGTGGAGACCAAAAGAATTAGAAAGATGAATACTTAATAAAGAGTTTTATCCAGAAGTTCTTAGGTTTTGCCCTGATTTTGAGATTAAATATATTACACTTCAAAAGAGAGAAATCTTTGTAATGTAAATGAGATATGAGAAAATTCTCTGTAACACACTGCCGCAAACCTCAGTGGTTTTTATTGAAAACATTTATTTCCCTTCCTTGCTGTCTGCAGTTCCCTTGGAGCAGTTCTGCCTCAGGCTGTGATTTACTTGTGTTTGACTAAGCTGGGCCCCTGTTACTTGTTACTGGGCGATGGATTCATGGCTTTTTTAATTCTAAAGGTGGCAAAGCTGCATACACTAAGTTGTTATGGCAGACCAGTGGAGCACAGGATACCACATCAGACGGCAAATGCTCTTCATGGTCTGTACTGGTGTCATTTCCACACATATTTCATTAGACAATTAGAATAATCCACCTACATGGAAAATCCTACTTTCAGGAAAATGAATTTTTCCTGGAATGGAAGAGAAGATTATTTACTGGGCAGTAATTTATTCTCCTACAATCCAAACTCTTGTTGACACATACACACTTTCCTTCTGCATACAAAATAAATACAAATTTCCCCTTGTGGTAACTGAAAGTCTTATCTATCTATGACCTTGGGGTTGCATTTCAGGATTGAGTGATTGTGTTTAGTGTCCATTTGGTTCTTCCTGGTTCAAAAGTAATTAATTAATTAGGTAATGACACAATGATAAAAAATGGATAAATGAAAAAAATGATGAAAGTGTAACATTTAGAAGTAAAATACACAAACCAAACAAATCCCCCAACTATAAGTCATGTAAAATTAAGGAATATGCAGTAACTCTGAAATAATTTGGGTTTCTTTTTTTCTCATCTCCAGTTCATTATTATCCATGGGTATTGGCTTCATTTTCTAGGAAGACTTTCTTTTTTATGTATTTAGTACAGAGTCTATAGAGTCTCATTACACAGACTGGACTTGTAGTGATCCTTCTGTTTTCAGCCTCCCCAGCACTGGGATTACAGGCATCCGCCACCACGCACAGTCTTGGTAGCTGTGTATCGCACCCCAGAAGCAGGGCCGGCACAGCACTCGGGGATGGAATCCTGGGCCCTGCGTCTGCCTAAGCAGGTGCTTCAATCCGCTGAGCTATCTGGCTGGCCCAAGACTTTTCCTTTCTATGATTTTCCAGGAGGGAATTGGAAAATAGTCACTTCCTGGTGACAGAGTAGTTTTTCTCTCCAGTTACTATGAATGTATTATTGATAGCATGTGCGTTGTGCTTTTCCAGTTCCAATGCTCTCATTTTGCTTGGTCTTTGCATGAGATCTTTCAGCAGCACAGATATTTCAAGAATGCTGAGAGTCTGCCGTGTATGATCTCTGTCTATTCCGTGTCCTTTCAGGATGGTACTCTTTCCATCTCTGCTTCTCTTTCCCTGTCTGTCTCTCTCTCCTTCCCACCTCTTTCTCTCTTGATCACTTCACTTCCTTCCTTCAGACCCTGTTGTCTTGCTTATAGCCCTATAAAGTTTTTTTTACTATAGTTTGCTGTGCCTGATGACCACTCACCAGGAGATGACACAGTACACGCCCTCGTTCTCGGAGTTTCCTCCGCGCCCCCCTCCACCTTTCAGTGCCCTTCCAGGTTCAGACGTGGATTGCTGAAATATGGGTGTGGATTGTCTGTCACCCTATTTGCTATGATCTTTTTTTTTTGTTTTGCTTTTTAAATTATTTATACTTTGAATCTTTGTTATAACACAACCCACGTGATGCCTAAGTATATCAACATAATTTATTTTACTTAGCATAGTCTCAAGGTGCACCCACTTTCCCGTAAATGACAGAAATGTATTATTATTATTATTATTGATGACAGAATGGTACTCTATTGTAAACAAATATTATGTTGTCTTTATCCATTACTTTGTTAAAGGACAAGTTTGAGCAGTTTTGAGTTGGGCTGGTTTAGCTCTAGGCGGGCATGTGGCACTGTGTATGATGTCTCTACCATTTTTTAGCATTTCATTTCCATGTCTCCGAATTGATATTTATTGCAATGGCCTGTGTTAATGACAGCATTCACTGAGTTTAGTTTTTTTCAAGAGATCTCTTTTTAATGGTAACATATTTGATCTTTTTAGAAATGGTATTAATCACTCATAATTCTTCCTCATTTTTTGTTGTTTGTGTGTTACTGGAAGTTGCAAATCGGATGCTTTTATTGAGCTATACTGCCAACTGTTTTAATTTGTTTGTTTGTTTTACGACAGTGTTTCACTAAATTGCTAACTTGCCCTTATTGTGCTTGAATTTGTAAACTTCCTGCTTCTGCTTCCCACCACACTGGGCATAACAGTTTGCAGCAGCTCCACCTCAGCCTAATGCTTCGGATTCTTATTTTTTCCTCAGTTTTGCCTATCAACTGTCTAGGTTTTGTTTTTTGTTTTTGTTTTTGTTCCTGATCTCAGTGTTTTCTTCTTGCAGTTCTGGCTTTAACCTTATTCGGTGTAAGTCACTCTGCTAATATTCTGTCTCTAAACTTTTATGATGAAAAGAAAATGTAAAGATTACTAGATACATTTATAAGTCTTCCTTCTACAAAATGGCAAATTTATCAAAAGTTTCATCTCTTCCTCATGGAAGCCACACAAAAGTTTTAAGACACTTAAAAGTTTTCTGATAACACAAATCTATCTGGGTTTCTGTTACAAGAGAAATCATGTGATATTCAAACATATCAATGTAATTTATTTCACATAGCAGTGATCTCGAAGTGCATCTATTTTCTTGCAAATGAGACGAATTGTATCTGTTAGCTATGTTTATATTTCTTAGCTCTTCTCAAAGTAATATTACAAAATATGTAATTCAAACTATGCTGTTTAAACAAATATCACTTATTTTCCTAGTCATTGGCATAGACACGGAAAGGCTCCACTGGGTGCCTGAATGGGTGAGCTGGTCTCTGGTAGGATTGGTTTAACATATTTTCAGGAATTGAATCCAGGTTTAGTTTCAGTTGCCTCCACTTATGTTTGTTCCAGCTGAAAGAAAGTAAATATTTTCTGATCAGTAATAATACATCTCCTTTCTCTACATTTCAATACCGTCATCTATAATATAACATGGTGCTTGCAATCCTTAATATCACTTGGAAAATCCATTGTCGCGATGTCAGTGCACATTACTTTTCATAACAAGCATCTTCCCTGGATCAGACACAACTTGCTTACATATTTACACGTTGAAGTAACCTTATATAATTTGATGTATCTGTATTTCAGTTTTAAAATAGGCACAGATACAGAATATTATTGTTTTCTGAATAATAAATAGAGTAAAATAATGAATGGGCATAGGCGGGGGAGGTAGCACAGCAGTCTGAGTGCCTGCCTGGCAAGCGTAAGGACCAGACACTATCCTCAGTACCACACACCGAACCAGCCCAGGGATCCTGGGTGCACTGTGCCCACCACCCAAACGGGGTGTGGTGGCACATGGCTGTGATCCCAGAGCTGGGGAGGCTGAGACAGGAAGATCATTACAAGTCCAAACTGCATAGCTAGACCATGTACAAAATAAATAAATAAGCAAATAATTAAAACATTAAAAAAGTAATGTATGGGTATGACTGGAAAAATACTGACTTTCTTTTTCTCTGCAGTAAATAAAATTAAAAGAGTAAGTGACCGTGAGCATTGTTCTTTGTTACACTTCAGTCATTCCTTCCAAGGAGAGTGTGCTTTCCTGACGCATCTTCTCTTCTATTTGGTTAATGATTCTGTGACATACTAACAAGTAACTACCAGAAATAAATTAATCACCTAAATGAATGCATGTTTGTCTTCATACATCAGTTTACCATTTTCATGATAGAGAATGAATGAGTTATACTTGACACAGTTATATCACATTGATCCATTCTCTACTGATAGTATCTTCTAACTTTTTGATGTTTCCATTTGGGTGTGTGTAAGAACTGTCTGTCGATATAGCTAGCTACCTTCTCTTTATGTATTGATTTCTCCATATATCTGTCTATTCAGCCAAGTAAGTCAGTTAAGATTTCAGTTCAGATTGCCTTTTACAACAAGTGATAAAACCCATCAGAGGTAGCTTAAGTGAGTATGTCAAGAATTTATTTGTTTCACATACCACGAAATACTGGGTGTGCAGCCCAAGGATAATGAAATGATCAGAGAGATTGTCCTGTGCTTGGATTGCATTTCTCTGTTATTTTGTAGATGAGTTCTTATATGGCAGTAAGAGTAGTAATAGCTGGAATAACAACCCACCTCTAGTATCCAAGTCCTTTAACACTGTCAGATGTAATTTCTTATTCATCTAAATTTACAGATACTACTTTAAAATTTAGCAAAACTTGGATCAATACACAGGATAGCTTTGAGTTCCTTAATGGAAAAATTGTGCCCTTATCTGTTTCCTTAGATCATTATTTATCATCGTACTGAGTAAATGTTAATTGTAAATAATGTAAATAATCTCAAGAGAAATACTGTAAACTAATATGGTTCTACTAACTCTTCTATGTGCTTCTTTGTATTTATTTATTTATTTATTTATTGATTGATTGATTTAATGTATTTGGTATAGGGTTTCATTACTCAGAGTGACCCTCTTGTTTTCAGCTTCCCCATTGCCAGGATTATAGGAGGGTAACACCATGCCCAGTCTCGGTGGCTGACTCAGTGTTCCTGGGGGAGGGATCTGCACAGCAGGTGCTGCCAGGGACCAAACAACCCTGTTTCTGTGCCTGCCTAAGCAGGCGCTTAATCCTCTGAGCTATCTCTCTGGTCCTATGTGCTTCTTCATGACAACATCACTGACTGTCTATATGCAGCACTACAATACTGAGTGCAGTTACCTTGAGGCAGAGTCCTACTCTGGATTAATATGTGACCTTGTGTCCTGGTATGAGACTGGATTTAGGAGTGAGAGTGTTTTCAGCCTTCATGAACTTCATGCTAACCACTATTAGGTATCCATTTATTATGCTCACTATTAAAATTTAAGTATCAGAAGAGAAGAAATAAAAGAGCTATGAGATAAGAAATTATTACATAGCCTGAGTATTAACTAAAATTTTAACAGATTATCTTGTCTATGTATTTCCTATGCATATGTGTATGTAGCTAATTGTGCAGTTCTCTTTGAAATTAGTATTGGGCAACAGTTGACATAAATAGTGGAAATACCATCTTTCATCCCACTACGCTGGGAGCTGACGTGCTACGGATCACAGAAATTACCTGGCTGTGCTGCTGAATTACTAGATATCAACAGCAGTAGGTATGATAAAAATCACACAAATATTGTACTCTTACTGCTGTAGGATATTAAATGTATACAATTTTTTTCTTTTCAGAAATGTTTCATATGGTATTAATAAACTCTGAACCCTAATGTAATTCTAGTGTTCTCAAGAAGCTCCCTTGTAATTTTGTGAGATTATTAAATAGAATTTAAAAACATCCTTCCTTTGCCAGGAAAAAGGGATTTTCAATGCTCTATTAAAGTAAAACACAGCATATCAAGGCCTGTATGTCATTTGTCTGATATTGGATTGTAAATTTGTCTCTTGAACTTTTATTTGTATGGAGAACTGATTCTCATGGTTTTCAATTTGATTATAAAGGGCTAATGCAGGTTTGAATAAAATGACAGAAAACAGAATATATTTAACGTATATATTTTCTACTTTTATACTATGAAAATTATGTATTACATCCTTTAATATCACAAATGAATAGTTTAATGCAGTGCTTTTATTTACTATAATAGAAATCTACATATTTCTTTAAAGAGTTTATATTTAGGAGAATACTTTTGAATGATTAATGTAATCCTTAGCACACATAAAAATGATCACAGATTTTCAATATTATTTCAAGGTTTCCATAACTTGATAATTCTATTTTCAAACTTGATAATTTGATTATATGTAATCAAATATATTATCAGATATAATCTAATTATAAGCAAATATATAATATAATGTAATATGTATCTATATGTATTCCTTTTTTAATATTTTCATTGAGAAACAAATAGTAATGAGACAGTTTCACAACTGATTACTGGTACATTTTCAATAATTAATACATTGCATATTGTTGTCTTAGTGGGTATTCATTGTACAAGATGCAGACATGATATCCTATCTCAAATACTATTAGAACAAACCTCTTTATTCATCGAATTAAGAGAATGGAGCTGTATATCTATCCTAACTATTTTGAGTATACAGATACAAAATGGTCATTCATTTGTATCCCCTTTTTTGTTTAGTTTTGTCAGAGAAGGGCATTCCATTCTCTACAACACAAAAGTTCTCTTTTCTCTTACATCTGTAACATTTTAGAATAAATTAAATAAAAAAGAAACTT
>NW_004524589.1:9000490-9007316 GCF_000260255.1 Octodon degus
AAAAAAAAAAAAAAGAATTAAAGAAATAAACAAAGCAAGTCTTGGAGAATAATCATGTGAGTGCTGCCTGTAAACACAGATCAAGGTGCGGGTTTGTGCCCCTCTCAGCTCAGCTCCTGGAGGTGGAATGGCCCTGGGCTTTCCTCCCATATAGGGGACCCTTCCTTTGCAGTCTAAGTATGTGCTTAGAAGAGGCCCCAAGAAAACTGCTGAGAATTCTCCTGGTGTGTGATCTGCAATGTGACTAAACACTTTTTTGAGATTTACCTTCTTCATTCAAAACTGTTTGCTGGATGGATGTCCATTCCCCAGCTCAGTTTACACCAAGAGTTAGGAACATAGAACAAACATTTGTTTTTTCTTTAAAAACTGATACCTCCTTTACATGCAAATTTTTTACCAGAAGAGAGCTATTCATTTTTTTTTCTGAGAGTGAGCTATATGCCCTGGAGATCCTGGTCTCCACCTCTGCACTCATAACTCTTCCATCTAGCTGGAAGACTGAAGGAGTCCTGAGTTCGAGTTGCTGGCTAACCACCTGCCCCAACTCCCTGACACATTTGGGATCAGCCCCATCCTAGAATCCAGCTCTTCTGGCCTCAGTCACCACCCACACACACAGTACTCACAGTTCATCTTTGATAAATAGTTTAAGCTCAGCCTCCTCTGATAAAAATAATTCAAATCTTGCTCTAGTTACCAGTGTTTCTCGTTTTCATTTTTTGGAGTGTTTCTCTCAATATTATTCAATAGTATCTAACATGCACTCCACTTTATCTATTGTTATCTTCTTCTTTTGAGATTAATCCCCCTTGAAAAAGGGCTTTTATTTTCTTCCATATATTCACTAGTGCCTGTCAGGTAGCATTCATTTCTCCAAGAGCATCTGATGGGAGGAGCGAATGAATTCGTGTTATGTCTCCGATAGGATAGGCACCCAGATCAGCTTACCTCAGCATCTCAAATCCCAGCACTTCTGCTGAAACCAGTATTTTCTCATGCCATGAAGCATAGTCCTTATTTATCCACATTCTGTGACCTGTTTCACTGCTCAGATAAGAAAGAGGAAGATGATGCTTTTAATTCTTCATATCATTCTACCCTAACCTCTTATGCTATTTTGAAACTTCTCAACATTTCTGAAAATATTTTCCAGCAAATATTTGGATTCCATGATAGTGATAACTCTTTCTTTGTTAACTTATCAGACAGCTATAAAAAGCATTGTAGCCCATCTTTCTCCCTTTAAGACCCATTATCTACCTTTGGATTATTAACCTCTATATTGGACTAATATCTGTATTTGTTTTCATTTCTGAAACATAGACTAGATTATTCTTCTAAATTACTATAAACATAATTCAGAATAGTAGTCTAAAATCCATCAAATTGTCCCATACTTCATTAATTTTTGAGAAATGGGTGCCTTTAGAAGTAAATGAAATCAATTTTTTTAACATTTTCTCAACACTTCCACTTAGCCATAACCTGAATTTTCTTTATGTGAGTGGGATTCTCTCAAATGCTCATTTGCACACTGAACGGAATAATGCTTGAGCAGCAATACCAAGCAGGGACCTTTCCGCCCTTTCTGCATACATAGGAGAACATTGCAGAACACAAAGTCATTACTGCCACACACTCATTATGTTGAATGCCTGCACACAAGCCAGTTACCTACCACCCTCTTTCTTCCTGCATTCATTTGTCTTTCTTATCTGCACTCTTCCTCTCCTTCTCCCTCTCTTTTGGTGGCATGCTCATTTTTCAACCACTTTACCTTGGCATGACTAACAAACCTCCTCTTTTTATTTCTCTCCCACATCCAGTCTGTTCATCCAACACATTTCAAAATTCTGTTATTTCTTCCTGTTCCTGTCCTTAAAAGCTGTCACTTCCTTTTCGTTATTGAAGCCAAAAACCTCATTCTAATCTCTCTGTCTATAGGAACATGTTCTGTTCTTCTCCTCCAACATTTTTTTTTCTGTGATTAAACCGCATAAATTAGGAATGTTTCTGTTTTCCATCCAAGATGATTTCCTGTTTCCTTTTAAATTGCTTCTGAGTCAATCGATGTTGCATGCCTTCCGATCACCGTGGCACTACCCTTTCAGAGGATTCAGATTGTTTGCAGAGCCTGATACAGTTTGATGACTGTTTCTCCCCACATCTCTAGCATAAACAATCTCACACTTTATACTTCTCTCTATTAGTATGTCTTTGAATTACATCACATTTACAACCATTATAGATCCTTTGCTCATGTGTATAAGGCCTCTGAATTCCTTATTCCACTTGTTTTCCACTCCTTCCTTTGCCCTTTCATCCATCTCTTTATCCTTCCCTTTTTGTGCATAATCACAATACATAATGTTTAAATTTCCAGTGTGTACACTTTTGAATTCATCAGGACAGGAGAGGATACATTGTGGTAATAAGCAATCCCTCAATTGTGGCTGGTTTTAATAACAAAAGGCAATTTCCACTCAGCACCAGCCTCGGAAACACTCCTGCCTTAAGTGCAAGTCCAGGGCTGACCATAACATTTTCTTAGCTTATGACAGACAGACATAGGATTCTTAACTCCCTGCTTAGGAATGTCAAAGGCTACTTCTACTCGTATATTTCAAAGTTAATTAACACTACCATCCCTAAGTTTGACAAGGCAGGAATGTTTGTTTCTGTGTATTCACTGAAGGCAAGAACAGCAACCAGTGAGGACAACAAAATGCTCTTCCAGGACTTCAAAGTTGCAACACCCAATCCTTTGCATGTACCTTGATGAAAGGCCTCCAGCTGGTCTGGCAATATGAATAGTATAATCTGTCACTATCCCTCAGCTATGAGGTTTCCAGTTTGAAGCAAAGCTCCAGTATGGAGGTCTGAGTTACAAAGTCTGGCTAAATGTTTCTTGGATAGGGGAGATCTAGAAGGACAGAGAAGAATATAACAGGAGGGCAGCACAACTCCATCAATCCAGTAGTTTAAACAAATATTTTAGCAGTCATTTTTTTTTTAAATTTAAAAGTAAAGGGTAGTAAAGCAGATTGGAAATGTTCTCTGCAGAAGACTAAATATATAGAATTGATTAGTAAATGCAGGGTCCCGTTGTGGGAGACAATCTTGACTAAGTTCAGGACTTTGTCCTAAAAGATCTGATGTGCAATTCGAAGTATTGCAACGAGTGTCTGGTGAGATTTATTTGAAGTAAACATGTAGTTAGATTTGGATTTATTATTTTGCACCTCTGTGAAGCATTTTAAGGTCCATTTTAAATATATTATGAAAAGTTTTAAATTCAGTATAATATCTAAAACGGCTTGTGTTCATTAAGTCAATTGTTTTAAAAGTTCATTCATCTGGGCCCGCCAGATAGCTCATTAGATTAAAACTCCTGTTCAGGCAGACTCAAGGGCTGGGGTTTCGATCCCTGGTCTGCCATACAGGCCTGACCCACTGGGGCACACTGACACAGGGATTGAGACTGGGTGTGTTGGCATGCACCTGTAGTCCCAGCACTCGGGAGGCTGAAAAACAGGAAGGTGCACTACAAGTCTGATCTGTGTAGTGAGACCCTGTAAGCTCTATAGATCCTGTACTAAATACATAAAAAAAAGAAAAAGTTCATTCATCTAGTGAACTATAACAGCTCCAATTTCTCATTAGACATTAGATAATGATATCAGACAATCACAAAATTCAGTGTTGTAGATGATGCTACATCATTTTAATTTAAAACCCCAACTAATCCTGTAATTTTTTTTTAGTAAAATTTAACATATACCTGGCAGCATTTGCTTCGCTAGCCCTGCTGGCAGGCAAACTGAGCCAGTGACCAGTTACCAAGTCTGGGCCTGGTAGAGCACACAATAAGCCCAGCACTAGAGAGGCTGAAAACAGGAGGATCACCTGAGTTTGAGCTGCATAGTGAGATCCTGTAACAAACACATTTAAAAAATTAATTATCCATTCCTCAGGTATTGAGTATTTTGGTTATTTCCAAGATTTGGCTGTCACAAATTGTGCTGCACAAATATTATTACGATATGATGTTCTCAGTTCTTTTGGGAAACTTCCAAGATGTGGGATTGCTGGGTTGAATGGGATTTCCAGTCCTAATTTTTTTGTTGTGGTTGTTGTTTGTTTTATTGCTTTTTTAATTTCTTTTTTCTCTTTTTGCATTTTTACTTTGTTTTTTAACATTAATCTTATTGAGAAACAAATAGCAATGAAACAGTTCCTAGTTTTTCGAGGAGTCTCCACAATGATTTCCATAATGGTTACAACAGTCTACATTCGCACCAGCAGTGGAGAAGGGTTTCTTTTTCCCCTGCAACCTCTCCAGCATTTGTTGTTGGTTAATTTTTTTATGATAGTCATTCTTTCTGGGGTGAGACAGTATCTCAATGTTGATTTAATTGGTATTTCTAGGTTGACAAGTGATGTGGACATTTTTTCATGTGTTTATTTGCCTGTTGTGTTTCTTCTTCTGAGAAGTATGTATTCATCTCAAATGTCATTTGTGGATTAGGTCTTTAAATTTTGGGGACCTAGTAATTTTTAGTTGTTTTTCCCTTCCTTCTTTCTTTCTTTTATCCTTTTCCTCATTCCAGTTGTTCCTTTCCTTTCAATACATTCTTACCCTTTCATAGTATATACTGTGCCTTTTAAGTTTTATTTACTCTTTCAGGTTCTTACAATAGTGAGACAATATGGTGTTCAACATCATTGGTCATTCAAGAAATGCCAATTAAAATAACACAGAGATTGTATCTCATCCCAGAAAGAATGGCTATCATCAAGAAGTCAATGAATAACAAATGCTGAAGGTGGATGTGGGGAAAAAGAAAATCTCCGCTGTTGGTGGGAATGTAGACTGGAAAACGAGTATGGAAATCAGTGTGGAGATTCTTCAAAAAACTAGGCTTGGGAGTCACATTTGACCCAGCTACTCCTCTCCTGGGTATTTTTCCAGAAAAATTGAAAACATCATACAGAGTGATTTGTGTACACTCATGTTCATAATGGTGTAATCTGTCATAGCTAAATCTTGGGAACAACCCAAGTGCTCATCAACTGAATAAAAGATAAAAAAGGATGTGATGTTTTTACACAATGGAGTAGTACTGTTACATAAAAAGATAAACTAGATGATTTTATAGGTAAATAGATGCAACTAGAGACTATGCTCATAAGTGAAATAAATTAGAACCCCCTGTGCAAAAATATCTATTTTCTTATACTCTGAGTTGTAAACACTTTAATTTCATCGAATTCTTCCAGTTATTTTCCTTCATTCAAGAAATGGTTACGTATTTTGTACCATGGAGAATCATTCGATGAATACATAAAGCAGTCAAATGCTGTTGTCTGCTGAAGCTCATAGTCTAATTGGAAGTCAGATATTTAAAAATAAATCACCTGTTATTTAGAATAGCGTAGATGATTCATGATCCGAAGGTGAATTATAATAGGCTTCCATCCATTGTACACAGAGTCTTACTAAATGCTGTATGAGCATGATTAATCAATTTATTTGATGTAATATTTTTCTATCCCTTTCTAAGCCACATTAGTATTTTATGCAGTTGCATTAAGTTTGTGAGAAGTTGTATGATTTCATTTTTATATTATTCTTCTATATATGGAATTCTAATGAATTTTTCTTTCTGCCCTTGTATAAAGACTGAGCTCTTAACCTAGTTTTGGGTTAAGCAAGTTCTCTGCCACTGAGCTATGCCTTCTTCTCCGTACTTTTTAATTTTATCTTCAAATCATATTTGCTATATAACACACATACCCAAAAGCAGAAAGAAACAAACAAAATACTAACAGGTTTTTCCATATTTAATTGCAATTATGTAGATGGAATTTGTGTTAAATTGCAGGTATACAAATGATGCATTGTACAAAGGAAATGGAGCCCTGGGAACAATTTTCCGGGAATGCTTTGGAAGGTGTCAGTTTGGATCACCAGGGACAATTTCTGTTTGTGCTTCTTTCCTAACGTCCACCAATCAGCCGAAGTGCAATGACTTACTGTTTTCTGTCAGTTAAGAGGTAAAAGGCTCATTTTATTCTTTATACAATGTTCGTAATCATAGAATGGTCAAGAAGGGCCTAAGGTAGAAAATGTATTGAGCTAGATAGAAGTTAGCAATTTAAGGAAAACTACTGTTTTTGTTCTGCAAAAATGAAACAGATGATTGAAATTTAAGACATTAAGAGGGAAAGGAAATTGAATTCTCAAGATCAACTTTTTGAAGGACCCAGAGAGTTAGTTGCACTTTTCTCTTTTTATTTTTTTGTTAAAGTTACAGTTCTAACATAGTAAAAGAAAATGAAATCTTTACATTCTGGTATATAAAGAGAAAAATATATTTAAAAACTTTATGTACAGATACAATTCTATATAGATTCCTTGAACATGTCACCAGAAATTGTCACCGCTGATCCAAATTGACACCTTCTGTGATTTGAAAACAAAAGAAAATAAAAATTTCCCAGAGAAATACATTTAATATAATCCCATACTTTATGGAAGAAACCATAGTTTTATTTACTATTTGTTAATGGACAGGAGTTTTATTTCACCAGTTTTCTAAAATCTGGACTAAACACACACACATACATTCATGAACATTTGGTTCATTATTCTATCTAGAATAAAGACAAGAGTAAGGAAAATGTTGTTTGTGTGTTTCTCAAGTACATAGAGGAGACATTAACTGGTTTTGTACTTTAAAGAATGGCACAGATATCCTGTAAGTTAATTTCTATAGGACTTATTATGCCATTTCCTTTTCCTGAATGCTCTAGGCCTGCC
>NW_004524589.1:9007476-9009567 GCF_000260255.1 Octodon degus
AAGCGCAGGCCCAGGAGCAGCCAGCCAGTCCTGGGCCTCCAGATAGAGGCCTTAGAAGAGATTTCTTTTTCTTTTTTTTTTTTTGTGCTGAATGCCTTCAAGGCATGACTGGCTGTCTTGTGTTGTGGGGATCGAACCACAGCAACCTGAGCCTGACTGCTTTGTTGAAGCAGCCACTTAAAGAACTGAGCTAAGGGGCAGGCCCCCTAGGCCTGCCTTGTAATTAAACCTGGATTTGAAACTGACACATGAGGGACTAGGAAAGTGTTGCATCAGGAGCTGCCAGGCCTGAAGAAAATTGAAAGAAAGGTCTCTTTGGGCAGGTTATAGTTTATGGCTGAATCACAAACAAGACACAGATTCTTATCTTTGGAGAAAGCTTGGGCTAAATAGGTTTTTTGAAATGAAACCCAAACACATTCACAATAAAGTAGTGCAGTATGCAAAGCAAATATTGCACAATGCCCTAAAGAGCTTTGGAGACAGCGTACCACAATTAAATACATTTATATTTCTATACCCAAAGGGCATAATAGTCACATAAAAAGGGCTATATTGAACTTAAAACCTTTATTGTGGCATCTTGGATTTTGTTTGCAAAACAAATCAAAAATTTTAAGAATTATATTTTCAGAACTTCATATATTGCTATTGTGGATATTACAATATTAAAAACATTTTGTGAATCAAATATGTTCAAATAACAGAGAGGAATGGAAATAATTTGCTGGGGAGTGAGAAACATAAATATAGCTTTTTGGTCTCACCTAAGTTTTAGAAAATTAAGGTTTGGATTTCCATTGGAAAAAGGCTCTCCTGAGGAGTTAATGCATCTTCTCCTGAAAACCTTCTGATAGCACATTAGAGAAACCAATTAGCATTTGCATCTTTATTATAATGGCTTTATTCACATTCTCTGTTGCTATTTTGAAAAACTCTAGAAGGAGGAAAGTTATCTTATTCATATTCATTCACATTCTATGCCCCAAACTCTCCTTTTTTTATTTTTATGTATTTGGTGCAGGGTCTCACTCCACAGTTCAGATTTGTAGAGATCCTCTTCTTTTCAGCCTCCACAGTACTGGGATTACAGGCATGCATGACCACAGTTGGACTCTGTGGTCAGCTTGGCATGCCCAGGGGCAGGGCTGGTGTGGCATGTAGCGCTGGGTATCGAACCCTGGTCCCTGTGCTTGCCTAAGCAGGTGATTAGTCTGCTCAGCTATCTTGCTGGCCCCCAACTCTTTCTCATAATACTAGAAAACTAAAATTATTTAACCAATAAAAACAATGCACAAATTTTTGAGAAATAATCCAAATATTTAATTAATCTCAGTTGTGTGTGCCAGATATTATACATTTACTCCTAAATCCATCAGACAATGCTTATTACAATGACACATTTTATTCTATGTAGATGTAAAAAGTTAGTACAGATCTTCATATAGGTTTCTTATACCTCATAAGTCTTGAGTTGGGAACCTAGGGTGGATGTAACAGAAAAAAAATTTACAGTCATCACATGTACATTCATTAAAAATAGTGTATAATAGATACTATGAAATAGCAATGAATGGGGAAACATCATTGAGTAGTTATACTACTTATTGCCATTATTTTATTGAAAAGAATGCTTATGCCTCAATGGTGTTATTAATTTTTCATGTTAATATCTTGTAATATGAGCACATATTTTGAAGATAACAATACACAATTTAGTCACCATTATTAGTCTTCTACAAGGCTACTTGAAATTTTATATTGTTGTTTTTGTTTTTTCTCTTTAAAATAAATTAGATAATGAATCCTGTTTGTAATCAATATTTTCTAAGAAATAGCATTTATTATATCTGACTCTTGCTTTTCATAACTGCGAAGAAAAAAGAAAATAATGACAGTATACACCACTGCTCTTCAAAGTGGCATTAAGAGCAAAGTTGTTTCAGACCAATATTATTTAACAGAAGACCACAGGAAAAGAAAAAATGGAATTAGTTTAAAAGATGCTTTTGGGGCTGGGGAGACAGCTCAGTAAAATAAGCGCTTGCCTGGCAAGTCCAAGGGCCTGAGTTCAATCCCTGGTTTAAAAAA
>NW_004524589.1:9010117-9024752 GCF_000260255.1 Octodon degus
CACTCTACTGAACTATCTCCCCAGCCCTACGATGATATTATTACTACACATATTGAGCATGCAACAAATTTCTGGTAGTGGGGATGTCCATATGGGATATTACATATTTTTAAACATTTGAAACATAAAACTGAGTAGTGAGAATTTCAGCCTAATTGGTTCTTGGGGTGGAAGAGTGGCAAAATATGCTGCCTTTGTGTTCAGTTTGGGTGGCATGATTTCCCTTGCTTTCATACATGAGGTAATTTCCTTTGTATTTCAGTTAACACTTCTATCTCTGACTCCCTTTGGTCCAATAATTATTTTTCTTTTAATTCTTTTTTAAAAATTTATTTATTTATTTGATACACGCTTTCACCATGCAGCTCAAACTCATAGTGATCCTCGATCCTTCTATCTCAGCCTCCCCAGTACTGGGATGACAGGCATGTGCCACCATGTCTGGTTTTGGTGGCCAGCGTGGCATAGGTCTGGTACAGCATGTGGTACGGGAGATCTAACCTGGGTCCTTGTGCTTGCCAGGCATGTACTCGGACCACTGATCTATGTCCCCATCCTGAACCAAGAATTGTTGACTCGAATTTTTCCCTGCTATATTGTACACAGTATTTTCTTCTTTTGTAAGAAGTTATAGTTCTAACGACTGTATTCAAAAATTTTTAAACTGGGGCCATTTGAATTTTTGTATTTTTTCTGGGCCACTAAGAAAGAAAATTAATGTTTACCAATGTGACTAATTTTTAGATATTGGGATCTAAAAGGTATATGTGATCTGCTATAAATTGCATAAGAAATAGTTTCCCAAAAGGTAGAAAAGTAACAATTGGAGACAACCAACAGGAAAAAGAAAGATTAGAAAGAAATACAGCAAAAAGTAAATGGCTAAGATTGGGGAGATGAATCACATTTACCTGCTGGCATGCAAGTTATTTGTGTTGTTCATGCCTTTGTAAGGAAAGTCCCAGAGAAGAACAATACAAATACAAAACCTATTACAAAGCTATTGCAAAGCAGTATTAGCAGTGTGGAAACAATTATGTCTTTATAATACCAGGAAAGGTGGCTTTGTAGAGCAATGGGCTTTGACACGTGTTATAAATTATTTCATAACTCTTTCTAGCATCATCTCTGATAGCTACCTTCTTCCATTAGTGTGTATAGCATCAAACTTGTCTTCCACAAATCACAAATCAGTTTAATCTATTGATTGATTGATTGATTGATTGATTGATTGATTGCCGCAGCTTGTTTCTATTTGACAGTTTGAGTGGGAATGGGATTCAAACTCTGGGAGACACTTCCAAAGTTAGATAAGAGTTTCTATGTTCACTCAGTTGTTTATACACAAAGGGGGGGAGGCTCACTTTGAGAGAAATGAAGTGAAATCTGCTTCTGATATCACTCCATCTCTCCCTTTAGTCTTTTATTTTACTCTTTATTGACTTTCCTCACTCATTAACTAGCAGCATGACCGCATTTTTCTGTCGTTGTTATTGCTTTGAGACAGGATGCTGCTATGTTGTTCAGGTTGGCTTTGTACTCACTATGCAGCCCAGGATGGCCTCAAACTCACAGAAATCCTCCTGCCTCAGCCTCCTGAGTGCTGGCATCATAAGAGTATGCCACCATACATGGCTTCAGATTGCCTTTTGACTAATTGAAATACAACTTTTTATTATCTTGCATCTTGTTTTTTGCTAAAAACTTGTGTAGTAATAATATCATTGGAGGGCTGGGGAGACAGCTCAGTAGAATAAACGCTTGCCTGGTAAGCACAAGGTCCTGAGTTCAATCCTTAGTACAGCAAAAATAAATAAATAATAATAATAATAATAATAATATCATTGTAACATATTATGAATAATGTTTTTTAAATGTATTTAGTACATAGCCTCACTACACAGATTGGACTTGAGTGATTCGCCTGTTCTCAGCCTCCCAAGCACTGAGATTATAGGTGCACGCCAGCATGCCCAGCCTCAGCCGCCTTCTCACTGTGTCCCAAGGGTGGAACTGGGACTGCACGATGAGGATCAAACCTCTGTCCCTGCGTCTGCCTAAGCGGGCACTTTAGTCCGCTGAACTACCCGGCCAGCCCATGAATAGTGTTTCACAGTGGATTTTTTTTATACTTACAAATAGGTTTAGCACATCAAAAAGTGGAAATGAAATACTACCTATAACATTTATAGCTGCAAAACATGGCATATGAAAAGGCATTTTTAAATGTATTTATGTATTTTTAATACAGGGTGTACAGGGTCTCACTACACCGATCAGACTTGTAGTGATCCCCCCTGATTTTCAGCCTCCCAAGCACTGGGGTTACAGGCACATGCCACCGCACCCAGTCTCAATCTCAGTCTCAGTGTGCCCTGGGGGCAGGGCCAACGCAGCAGGCCAGGGATCAAACCTCCTTGGTCCTTGAGTCTGCCTGAGCAGGTGCTTTAATCTTCTGAGCTATCTGGATGGCCCTCTGAAAAGGCATTTTAAAGAAACACATTTTAAATATTTTCCAAGTAATTTATGAGCTCTAGAAGTTTAACTTATAGAAAAGGAAAAGTGGAAAGAATATATTTCATAGTTTGATAATGAAAAATCTGAGCAAACTGCATATCATGTCTTTTTCCTGAAGCAGTTAGATGATTGAAATTAAAGAATGCAGTACTCTCTTTCTCATCACGTAAACAATGTACCCAACAACCTCCATTTCCAGCAACAGTCTTGAAATTGACACATAATTTTGGACTTTCAGTCTACGGTTGGCTGAACCTTGAGGCAGAAATAGAAATGCATGGCAGAGGCAAGCTGCTCACCTCGCAGCCCTCAGGGAGAAGAGTGAAATGCAAGGACCAAGGAATAGACCAAGACACACCCTTCCACAACACATGCCCAAAGACCCTCCTCCAAGCAGGCATCACTTCTTGACAGAACGTTTGGCTCGTGAACTCACTGATGAAGTCATTCACTGATGAATTAATCTGTGATCCCGTGATCCAATCTCTTTCCAAACAAATGAGACTTTCAAAGTATGTTTTACATCTAACACATAATATTTCACCCCTGGCATCCTAAAGACTCATGTACAGCTCATTACACAAAGTGAATTTCATACACCTCTAAGGGTTGTCAAAGTCTTAAGAGTTATACCATTGCTGAAAAGGTCAAACCTAAGATCTGCTCTGATACTCAAGGCAAATACCCAATTAACTGTGAGACCTCTCTAAAATTAAAACATGAGAGATAGCTCAGCACATTAAAGGCCCTTAGGCAAGCATAGGGACTGGGGTTTGATCCGTGTCACCACATGCTGTGCCAGCCCTGGCCCCAGGGTGGGCTGAGCCAGCCACAGAGTCCAGGGTAGTGGCACATGCCTGTAAGCCCAGTGCTGGGAAGGCTGAAAACAGGAGGATCGCTATGAGTCTGAGCTGTGTAGTGAGACCCTATAACAACCAAATACATAAATTAAAATAACACATGAATGTTAAATACTTCAATATAAAATAGAACAGGGTAGCATTTCCCTTTTATTCCTGAAAAAAAGGAATAGGAAGAAAGTAACACCAAAATTCAGCAGGACAGGCATCACATCTTCTAAATCTACTCCAGTGATTCAGGACAAGTTGCATGTCAGCTTCAGCAGCCTTGTGCAGCTCTACTCCTAAGACTGTGCCAGTTATAACCCATATAAGCTCCAACTCGAGATGGTTCTACTTGCTTTCTGCAGCTATCCTTAGAATATCTTCCACATTTCTGGAATCTCTGACTTCCTGGCATCTGAATGCCACCATTAGCTTTGCTTTCCTAGTTTCATTGATAGCTCTCCTGGCAGCAGACTTCCTGGCTTCCCAGGCCTTCCCCTGAAAGCTGGGTGAAAGCCTCCCTGATCCTACAACATTTGAATTATATATGCTTAAAAGCAACATGACATGACTGACACCAAGGTCAGCCACAGCTCATCAATTGCCCTGGCCTCCTTTGATTGTGGCTATAGCAGCCTCAGAGTGCCTAGATTACTTAATCAAAGATGGATGAATTCTGAGGAACATATTGTTAGGCTGTCATGAAAGACAAGTTACCTTGGCATTTCCTTTCCTTTTAACACACAATTTTTCAGGGAGTTTACATTTGTATATCCTTAAACCTGCAAGCATACTGTCAGAACATTTCAATACATGCCTTCAAAGGGCTGACCAGATATCTCAGTAGACTAAAGAGCCTGCTTAGCCAGAGTGCAATGATTGGGGTTTGATTCTCCCAAGGTGCCATGCCGGCCCCACCCCTGGGGCATGCTGAGATGGTGACTAAGACTGGGCATGGTGGCATGCGCCTGTAATCCCAGTGCTTGGGAGGCTGAGAACAAGTGAATCACTCAGAGTCTGATCTGTTTAGGGAGACCCTGTAGACCCTGTACTTTAAGCATTCTTTCCTACTTTCATGAGGCAGTGTACTTGATTTCTTTCTACTGCTAATCTTTTCAGCAATCATATTCTCTTAGCCCAAACTTTAAAGACCCTTCATTTCTGGTGGAACTATAAACTTTTGAAAAGATTCAGCTCCACCCCTTTCCTCCTGAGTTTTACTCTCCATCTTATTAAAAACAGCCCGTAGACTTCTGCCACAGCCTGAAATTCAGGTTGTCTTGAAATTTAATCTCAGTGTCCTGAAAATCTCACTCCATGGCAAAAACGCTGACAAAATTTTTGACAGAGTGCAACACACATGGCCTCTAGTCCAGCAGTCAAGAGTCCTTGATCCCATCTATAAAATTATGAGGCTGGCCTTTTCTGTCTGTATATCTATCAGCATTCTGGTTGTTACGGTTTGTGTCTAGATGTTTTCCCCAAGCCTCATGCGGTTATGGGCTCTTGCCTGATCTGGAGGCTACTGAATATAGAATTTATGATTGGCTCATTGTTTAGTGCTGCAATTCAGGGAGTAGCCTGCACACAATATAAGGGAGGAAAAGAGGCTTGCTTCTCCCTTTTCTGTTCTTGTTGGTTTTCTGTCTTCTATCACTGTGAACTGGGGTCCCTCGGCCGTGTGCTTCTCTGCCATGGAGCCTGCTGACTGTGGACTGAAACATCTACAGACTGTGAGCTGAATAAGACTTTCCTCCCTTCATTTTGAGCATTAGGTATTTTGTCTCAGAAATGAGAAAAGCAACTAAGACACTAGTCTTCTGAGCTTCTCTGGATTCTCTAGGGCCTCTGCAGCCCGTATGCCCAAACTTTCAAGTTGTCCCCCACAAAGCAGTTCCCAACTTTTCTAAAAATCTATTCAGATGTACTTACAGCAAGAATCTGACTCTTGTAACCAGTTGTCTGTATGAGTCATATTTCCCATTGCTAGGACAAAATAACCAACACCCACAACTGAGAGATATCATTTAGCTCTAGGTTTTTGGATTTCGGATCATGTCAGCTGGCTTTAGTGGAGAAACAGCACTATTGAGTAGCTTGCAGGAGAAAAATTGTTCACACGAAAGAAGCCAGGAAGCCAAGAGTAAAAGGAAGATCCAGGGACAAGTATACACCTTTCCAGGTCGTGCCCCCAGTAACCCACCCTCATCCAAGCCCCATCCTGAAGGCATGTTTTGCTGCTTGATCATGCATGTAGCCTCCACTTACCAAGCACATAACATTTTTCATAGATATTTTAAAACTAATGTATGACATGAAGAAACCAAATAATCTGGAATCTGTGGAGAGAGAGATATATAGGAATTTGCTTTCCTGATGCAGTTCCTGATGACATGAGCTATGTCCAAGTTTGCTTTTTCTCACAGGGACATCAGTCAGATTAAGACCCATTGTAATATGACTTCTTTTTTTTTAAAAAAGTGGATTTTAGTACATGGTCTACAGGGTCTCACTACACAGATCGGACTCGTGATCCTTCCTGTTTTTCAGCCTCCCAAGTGCCGGGATTACAGGTGCACGCTACCATGCCTAGTCTCAGTTGCACTCTCAGCGCACTCTGGGGATGGGGTTAATATGACTTCCTTTTAACTGGAATAATTTTGCAAATACTGTTCCTAGTCATGTCCACAGACTATTAAGTCCTATGTGGGGTTAGGATGTCAATTTTTAAATTATTAAACTCTCTCGCTCGCTCGCTCGCTTGCTTGCACAAATTGACCCCACACAGCAAAGTAAATTTGAAATGGTGGATCAATCACAAACAATAAGAAACTGAGTGATAATCTAATACTTCTAGTTACAGTGGTAGAATACAAGAAAAACATTACTATATTTGGGAGAATAACTCATAGCCCAATACTGGGAAAAACAGAGATATTGTTTCTCAGGATAGCAAAAGAAACTTCACGGACTGAGTGAACTAGTATTCCAGACATCTCATGACTAATACAGCCAAAGTAGTATATGGAAGATTTTTTGTTATTAATAATCTTTATATCAGCTAGGAAAATTATCATTACAGATAATGACTTTATGTGTTCAAATGATGAACGAGAAATAAAAAAGAGTTGGAAAAGAACATAAATACTATTTAAAGGAGACTATTGAAGAATGTTCACTAGATAGAGTTTAGAAGAGGAATGTTTGTTCTTCAAAGAGGTCAAATACAAAATTTTAGGAAGCATGCAGATAGAATAAGAGAAAACAAAAACGAAATCCATTTGGTTATTAGAAACTGGCTGTTAAACTTTAACACTTGACCTCTACCTAATGAAATAGGAAGTATAAGAGCAGTATTTACAAAAAGACAAAATTCTTTGCATCCTGAGGAAATACAAATGGGAGTTTCTAAGAACAGTGATAATAAAGAGAGGATGAGGGACGTGTGCACGTGTGTGTGTGTGTGTGTGTGTGTGTGTTAATAATGAAGGTAAGTGCAACATAATCACTGCTATGTACAAAGCCATATATATATATTTGATTCTCCTTCCTTTTCAAACTTAAGAGTCTTTGGAAAGAACCAGTGATTGAATTGGGAAAGCTTGAAAGCTCATTAAATAGGTCCTAGTTCCATGATAAATGGAATATCTGCTTGATGCTGTTCCTCAATCATTATTGGGAATTAAGATGCAAATTCTAAGTTTGGTAATTTGAGTGCCAGCTACAGAAAACCTTAAATTTGCTTCAGCAAGTAACCTGTATGAACTCTTAAACATTCTGTTTTCCTGTAATAACTGCTGAATAGTCTGAGTGAAGTTTACATGATTTAAAATACAAAGTTCATGTTGAAGACAAACTATTTAGCAAAGAAAGTTTAATATTCTGATGGAATTTAGGTATTCACTGAGTTTAAAACAACAAACTAGTTGAAAACAAACTGCTGTTTTTGCTAAATGAATTTCATTTGAAAGTATTTATTAATGATGCAATGTATATTGAATTATGAAGTGTTGCAAAATTTTTATGCATGTAGTAATATTGTTAATGACAGGAAAATTCCAAAAGCTAAGAGCCAATCCAATACCCTTTTTTGTAAATGCAGTTAAGTAACTTTAGTAAACAATAGGACAGAACAATAATTCTTCGTGGCTTTTCAGTCTTGTGCTGTTCAAAGCTCTGTTAGAAAACCAATTTCTGCTTAGCTTTAAAAGAATAAAAGCAAGGTTAGAAGACACCACTTTTCACTAAGAATTTTGGTACAGACCTGTTATCCCAGCATTCAAGAGGCTGAAGGCGCCAGTTCAAGGTCAGCCTAAGCTACATAGGGATTTCAAGTCCATCCTGAAATATATAGTGAGACCCTATCTAAAAAAAAAAATGACACTTGGCTGCAACATACTAAGAAATGTAACTTTACATTTAAAGATATGTACTTTTTCTAGTAATTCATTGAATATAATTCTCTTAAATAGACTTTTTTTTCTATTCTCAGTATTCACTCCAACTTTTCAGTGAATTTTTCAGAATGTTTTCTTAAGTTTCTAATTGTGGCTAAGATAATACTTCCAAGCTCATAGTCAACAGTTGTGTTGTTCCTTAAACATCAGACTGGATTCCTCCTGGAATTAGATTATGTTGAAAATGAAAAAAAAAAAAAAAGCAATTTTATCTTTTATTTTTCCCCACATGTATATTTTACCAAAGAAATGAATTTCAATATCTTTCTGTGGAAGCATAGGTTTTAATTATTTTCTGAGGGACTGACAATTCCAATTTCCCAAGTGATCCGTTAATGTGCAGTACTTGATTTTGCATCATATTTCATTATTCAGCTGTATAATACCCCTGTGGAGGTTAGACTCTGGAAACAGACTATGGAAGTGCCTTTCAGTACGCTGTTGATTTAGTATACAACATAGTAGCTTGGTATCCATAAATAGTGAAGAAAACCTCAAAAATTATGTAATTTAGTTTGTTGAAATATTTTAATAATGCCAAAATCTTTATAGTAGTGAAGCAGTGGCAAAGTGTTATCATTTTGTATTCATCATAAACTCTAGAGATACATATTGCTCTTTCTATTTTACAAATGAGACTCTTCTAGCCATAACAAGTTCTCCTTTACGAAAATATCTTTGGCTATTAAGGGGCAGGGTTGAACAGTTTATAGACTTGACAGGGCCTATGCTGGTTCCTCTAATAATACAGTTTCCTCTAATTCCAGTCATAAGAGGCTATTTAGCTCTCTTCCAATGAAAGGAAATAGTCTCAAACTAAGATACTCGGTTTCCAGCTTTAGTGTATAATCTGGGAAATTCAAAGTAAAAATATCTCAGAGTGCTTGAAATTCATAGTTTTCATATGACAATGATTGAAAGAAAATAAAACAGATGTGACCAAATCATGTACAAAATATATTTTTCTTGTCTAGGACCTCAGGAAAAATATGATTGCTGGTTAGTAGAAAAATATTTCTCTAGCAGCAGAGCAGACGTTTTCTTTCTAGTGACATGCATGAGTGGGTGGTGAGCATTTCAGATCTGAACATTGCGTTCTTCTGAACAAAGAATGTATAATGGTTGGATTTACTTTTTCTCTCTCTTTTTTTTTTTGTTCTTGGCCATCACACAGCCTTTTAGAATTAAATGCCAACTACTTTTCAAAAAAGAAAACACGAACACAATAGTAGATAAATGTTGGCTACAGATAACCTTTACAAAACATCATTTTTAAGTATATTGTTTTTTGGAAGAAGAATTCCAAAATGCTTAATCAGACCAATATTCAATTATATTTTGTTTTCTGAGGATAAAAATGAAATTACAGTATGGTTGTCTCAAAAGCATTTGTCAAAACCTCAGAGACATTCATTTTCTTGGATTCTAATGAGAGGAATGTGCACAGAAGATCATAGAAAAGGTTATGTAATGAATTGAGAAAATATATGCAGTGCATAAGCAAATATAGGTTGAGTTCATGTTTTAACTTTGTATGAGCAACATACGCAATAAAACAAGACTTCATTTTGAGGCTAAATTTTCTGAGCAAATAAACATATATTTATTTTCTTAACAGGGGTATTTATAACCAGAAAAGTTACAGCAAGATTTTAATTGCATTTTATAGAATACTGGGTTCTTAACTTATTGTCAGAATATCTTGGTAATCTGTTGGAGGTCCTAATTTACTACATGTTTTGCATGTGAACATGCATAAGTACTTCACGTTGCATGTACTTGAGTTTCTCTTTCTGAAAAGTATGAAAAATAAGCCTAAATTGTAAATTTCACTTAAAAATTAAGTCATAATAATTTTATGAATTTAAGAGGATGTTTTGGCTATGTTTGATGATTATAAAAATTCATAACCTGAAGAGATCAATGCAAGTAGAAAACACAACTTAAAAAATGTAAAATGTAGCTAGATAAAGAATATATTTAAGTTTAGTAAAAATGATCTCACAGCTAGATTTGCCACTGCTCACATCTCTAAGTTTACAATGAAAAGTGAATCACTGAAATGGAAATGAAGAATGTCTCAGAATTAAAAGTACTTGGTAGAGCACTTTTATTTTATCGCAATCTGCTTTTTCTTTGATTGTCAGAAATTTCTCTTATTTCAGAACTAGCTCAGAAAGTAATAACAGGTTCTATGAGACCAGGAAGGAAAGGATAGATATAGGAGACAAGACTGACATCTCAGCTCCTACCGCAGGCTTCCTCAGTGGACCGCATTGTTTCTGTAGAGACATGTGCTGCAGTGAGTGTGTGAGCATGCGTTCTGACCCTCTGGAATTTGGTGAATGAAAGCACAAACTCACAGTTTTTGTCTAGAAAAGTCTCAAAGTGCAAGACTGGCCTGGTTTTGCTTTCCTACAGCAACACATACAAGTCATGATTAGTTTCTCTGTCTCTGGAGAAAAAGCCAAACCTGTGCCTCCACAGGACACCTTGGAAGGCAATCATTCTGCAAGAAAACTGGTTGAAGATCTCTGTGGAAGGGAAACAGTCTCTCCAAAAAGTTATCAATTTGTCAGATGAAAGAATGAATGCGTTATTTGAGTATAACTCCTATCGGAAAAACACGAATTATAGGCTACATAAACACCAGGCATTTAGAGTGTCCACCATCACACTGTGCCACCTCCCTCCTCATTTCCCATATCCATGGGGGACAAAGGCAGCGAGGTTTGGGGGGAAGAGACATCTGTGGCTTGGGAGATGTGATGTTTCACCATTTCCTGGATGCTCTGTGACAGCCTCAAGCCATGTTCCAGACAGAGAAAGGACATATTGAAATGGATGATAGTTTATTAGGTTGATATTAATCTTAGCCAGATATTTTTAATATCTGAAAATGAGTTTTCTATTATGTGCAAATAACAAAGAATAATTTTGAATCAAAATATAGTATGGAGAGATGAGAAGAAAAAGTCTGGCAAGGATAATCTAAGGTGAAGAAATAATAAGATTTTTTTTTATACACTGAACATTGAGTTCAACTTTGCAAAAAGATTAGTTGCTCAAATCTGACTTTTGTCTCCATTCCTGTTAATATTAGCTGAGTCCGATCCACTTAAATAACAGTGCCACATTCTGATTTGATCTTCCCCACACTGATTGTCTCTGCTCCTCAATTTATTTTCCACCTAGCAGAAAAAATCATTTTCTCCAAGCTTAATTTAGGTACTGCATAATTAACTCTTTGCTTAAGCATTTTAGTGGCTTTATATTTAGTGCAAGTCCAGGCTCCTTTTGGCCCACAGGATCTGTTTCTTTCCTTTCTGCTTCAGCTCTCTGTGCACCACTGCCCTATTTCATCCCTCTGCTTCAGTGCCTTGACACTACTGGCCCAGGGACAGTTCGTTTCCTCTTGGGTCTATGCAAGTCATCTTGTGCTTATTCCATGTTCCTTCCCATCGAATCCTCCTGCTATGGTTGATTCATTATGTCAATTTGGGAAGGTAAGAAATTTCACTAAATGACTCAGGAGTTGGCTGGGGTCTGCACTTTGTAACCATCCTCATCCTGTGCAACAATAGGGCAAGGAGGTGGTGTGAGTACTGCACTGCCCTAGGGCGGGTTGCTTATGATCCTAGGGAGGAAAAGAGATTTGATCTCCTGCTGTTGCTCTTATTGCTTTTCATGTCTTCTGCCACCTGAACTGTCGCTCCTGTGCCATGCCAGCCAACTCTGGAGCCAGGTGATTATGGATAAGAACCTCTACAAGCTGTAAGCTAAATAAACCTTTCAGTTCTTATTTTTGGGCATTTTGGGTAGATATTTTGTCTCAGTAATGAGAAGAAAGTAACCAAGACAGCTTTTTTTCCCTCCCTCAGTGTTTTGCCACAGTCTTTCCATCTCAAATACCTGGATTTTTTTTTTTTTTTTTAAGGGAATTGATTACAGGGTGTTCAGGGTCTCACTACTAGATCAGACTTGTAGTGATCCACCTGTTTAGAGCCTCCCAAGAGCTGGGATTATAGGCCCGTGCCGCCACACCCAGTCTCAATTGCCTTCTCAGTGTGCCCTCAGGGTGGGGCTGGCACGGCAGGCCCAGGGATCCAAACCTGGCCCCTGCACCTGCTTGCAGGCACTTTAATTCACTGAGTTATTTGACCAGGCCTTAGATTCTTTTTTGTAGCATTTGTTTACAAATTTTACCAAATGTTCACTTATGTGTAATATCTTACTCCCCATTTATTTTCTTATAAACACTGTTCCTCAATACCTCAATGTTTACACATGTTCATGTTCAAATGTTTGTGGGATGAATTTCATGTGATCATCATACGTGATCCCTCTCTAAAAGCTCTGGGGAAGAATATGTGAAAATTACCTCTTATTATTTGTGCTTCTTTGTAGCTGAGTGCTGTGTAATTGCACAGCTTTGTGTGCAAGACATAAGTGTGAAATTGTGCACTATATGAACTCAGACATTTAATCAAATTTTGTCTGTTTCCCTGTTAAAAGAGCATAATAATTAAATATTTGAAATGCTTAGCAATTTTTTTTTTTTTTTTTTTTGGTACTGGGGATTGAACTCAGGACCTTGCACTTGCCAGGCAGGCACTTAAGCCACTGAGCTATCTCCCCAGCCCCCTTAGCAATTATTAAACATGAATTAGACCAGGATTTCTTGGCATTCTCTGCAATTAGGTTTAAAACACATGCCCAAATGTACAAAACAAATCACAAACCTAAAAGCTATGAAATAGTACATCAAAAAAGTCCGTTATTATTTAATATATACTTCTGCCAGAAAAAAACATACTAAACTATATTCTAGTACAAGACTCATGGAAAGATTTCTAAATGTTTACAGCAGCATTTATCTGGTGGACCTAGGTGGCAGGTACCAGAGAGATGACTCTGCTGGGTAAACACAGAAAACAAGCAATAATTTGTCAAAGACCTTAATGTTCAATCTGAATTGATAAAATAAATGAAAGCACATTAGAGCACAGTATAAAATTGACTTTAACAAATACGCCTAATATCCCCTAAGACAATAATCCTTTAACAGGTATAAGAATTACAGAGAAATCTTGTTAGAGTGCAGAATCTGGATTACTGACTCTACACAAGGTAGTAAAGTCATCTCTCATATGGTCTCCCGTGATAATAATTTTGGTGACTCTCAGATAACAGATAAATGCTGCAAAGGAAAAACTAGAATTTCTGCAAATGGAAAGAATAGAAAGTGGCATCCAACAGTTCAAGAATAAGGAACTCTAGGTTGGATGAAGACCAAGACAAAATTCACATTAAGATTGAAATAAATCAGACCCACATGTGCAAACATCATATTGTCTCCTTAGTGTTAGAACCTGAAAGAGAACAAATGGAGTCTGAAGGGTACAGTAGATCCTGGGAAAAGGGAATGAAATTATTCAAAAGGAAAGAGTTACTGAGTTGAGAAGGACAGGAGAGGGAGTGGAAGACAGAGGGTTGGCTATATATATATGATAGTTTCAACAACTGTACTGTGCATTTGTGTTGGTCTATGGAAAGCAGCCAACAATGCTTAATTTGTTTTGTCTCCTTTTTACAATTGTTGGTACTTTTTCTCTTCTTAATTTCCTACAAATTTCTTTCTTTTTCCTTTCTTCTTCCAATTCTGCTTGCATATATCTGGTAATACAAATAACTGGTTGGAAGACAACAGTATGCATTACAACAAATACTGTGAAATTTTTGATACTTTGTTAAGTGAAATTCTGTACCACTTGCAACTTTTTATGTTTTAACATTATTTTGTACTCTCTTTAAAAGCAATAAAAAAATTCACATTAAGGAATTCTTAGATTCACTAGATAAAGATAATGAAAGAAAACCTAAACAGGAATGAGCAAACATAAAGGACACATTATATCTTTCAGAATACAGCTTTTCACTTAAATTATTTTTGAGAACTAGCAAATGACAAAGACAAGAGAAACTCCCTAACCATCCAGAAGGAAAAATGTGACTTCCAGTGGAATCATAAGCACCTGCAGTAGATTCATCCCAGCAGGAGGTATGAGGAGCAGAACATTTCCAGTAACTGGGGTAAAACAGGCTTATTCTAAGCATCCTGTGTTCAGATCTTTCTTTCATAAATGAAAAGCAAAACCTTAAATTCATTTATCAAGTCCAGGTAGTGTAATACTCATGAGTCGCAAAGTAGTCAGCCAAGGTCTTAAGTTCAGTGAGAAGAAAGCAGGTAACAGAGTAGCGTCAAGTGGGAAAAGAAGACATGAATCATGAAAATGGAGGTATAGGGAAAGTGGACAAAAATGGGAATAGGGAACTGAGCTGTGTCCCATGCATGCATTAATTGTGCAGCATATTAATCAAAACACTGCTAGTAGGATACAAAGAGGCAGAGAAAAATAAAACACATCGCCTTTGAGTTTTGGTCCAGTTCTATAAATGACTCAATATCAGAAAATGTAACGATGTACTTATATATTTAACAAATATAAAATAAACTCATCTTTGTAATCATTTTGAAATATTTTATAGAAATTTAGCATTCATTTATGAATAATAATAGAAAGCACTTCTCACCTCAAATATTGAGACTTCTTTAATGTGGATAAAAGATAATTGTGTTGACTCCTTCTTTCTCATTGATGCCTATTAGTCTCACATTGTGAGTTTACACACCTATAATATTCAACAAGGAACTTAAAAAAATTGGGATATAACTATGAATGTCCATTTTGTATCTGTGTATTCAAAGTGGTTGGGATAGATATATAGTTGCATTCTCTTAATGAATAGAATGAT
>NW_004524589.1:9025200-9026322 GCF_000260255.1 Octodon degus
GGCTTGAACATAGACTGAGATGAGAATGGATCAGGCTGCGGCTAGGCATGTTTTGCTGCATGAGATTGAATCCAAGAAACAACAGTTACTCCTTCCTGAGAAGCCACACTTTTATTTTTCATCTATTTTAATTGTAGATGTACAGGGTTGATGTGATTTATTTCACTTATTTTACTTGTAGTTATTGAGGTTTAATAAGATACTTGGTGCTGCTTTTTAGGTAAGTAAATAGATAATCTATTTTCTCCTAATACAGGAAGTATCATCAATTATTTTTTTGTGTGTGAGGGGTACTGGGGATTGAACTTAGGACCTGTGCTTGCCAGGCATGTGCTTATGCCACTGAGCTATCACCCCAGCCTTCACAGATTACTTTTTAGTATTATTTCAAGCTATCATTTTAATTTTTTAGGTATTTAGAAATTTATATTTGTATATATTTGGAATTTTTATTTCATAGTGTTTCTATGAGGACTAAAATACTTTGATTTATAAATAATTATCTATCATATAGTCTGTGATAAAAGAAAATATCACAGAGAAGAAGTATGGTAAAATAATCACTCACTTCACTGTCAGGAAGTAGAAGCATTGTGAATAATCAAAATTATCTTTAATGTGTAAGAACATATTTATGTTATTATATTTACTCAGGTAATAGTCTTATAAAACTAGTACTCTTGTGCTTCTCATAGTGTTTTCATAGTAGTCTTGTGCTTTTCATGTTTTCAAATTAATAGGAATATTCAATAAATTAATTATATTTCACATATTCAATGCTTTTCAAAGGGTTTAAAATTTTTTTAAATGATAAATGAAACAATTGGAATTTTGGCCTTGTGTATAATTCATTACATTGAGGTTGTTTTGGGAAACACTTTTTATGGATGAGAAATAAATGTCATACGTTAGTTTCATTATTGTAGTCTATTACTTAAAAGAAAGACAATGGAAATCTTATTAGTAATTATATATTGTACTTATACAGTGTTTTAAGTTTTTGCAGGTAATTTAAGAATATGTATAGAGGCCAGGGAAATGGCTCAGTGGAATAAGTGCTTTTCTGGCAAGCGCAAGGGCCTGAGTTCAATCTCCAGTTCTGCCAAAAAAAAAAAAAAAAAA
>NW_004524589.1:9028072-9039734 GCF_000260255.1 Octodon degus
TTTTATTTGAAAAATTGTATAGGCAATTTGGGGAATTATTTGAGCTTATATTTTTTATTCTATTTCTTATTTATCTAGCTTTTATTTTTCTTTGTCTCTCTATATAGAGATAAATGTATAATTAATTTTATATGAAAGAATCTATACCACATGTAATCCTGTGCTTCTGCTTAATTTTAATTAATATTATGCTTTCTATTTGCATACATTTACCTATAAAATTCTCAAGTTCATCTTTCTTCAGGGCAGTGTAGTACTCCATTGTATATAAATGCCATCTTTTTATCCATTCATATGTTAATGAGCATATGTGAAATTTCCAAGATCTATCTATTACAAACTGTTGCAACATTTTTGGTAAGATATCTAGAAGAGGGGTGGCTGCATCAAACGAATTTCTATTTTCAGCATGCGTCCTCCACACTGATTTTATTAATGGCTTGACTGGTTTATAATTTTACCCTCAATATAGAAGAATTAATTTTCCCAGCAGCTTTTCTAGCATTTGTTTTTATTAGAATTTTTGATAATGGCCATTTTGGTTTGCAATAAGATGGCATCTCAGTATAGTTTTACTTTTCATTTCTCTAGTGAACTAATTTATCGAGCACTTTTTTTCATCTATTCAGTGACCATTTGCAATTCTCAGAACTGTCTGAGTGATTGTTTTTGAGGGATGTACTGGACCAATGAAGTGCCCAGCATCAAGAGGCCTGCTGTCCTTCCCATGGATTTATAAGGAAACTGAAAGAAGGTATAAAGGGATGCAGAAAAGTCACGTGAGAAGTACTTTTTATCCATCACATAACTTGTGAAAATGGACATCTTTCAAGTGATAGTTTCTCCTCTTGCGTTCTTATTTTTCTATTGCTAAAGTTAATTAGAAATTACTGTGTTATATAATAACCATAAACATTTAGACTTTATAAGAAAAATAAGTGGTTAGATAAAATATTTTACTTAGAGTTATTTACCAACCAGATACCCACTGAGAATGCTTCCAGTTTATTTAAGAAAGTGTGTGAGCTTTTCGCTCTTATACCTAGCATAGGCAGATATCGACTTCTCAGTTGTGTGATACTGATGTGGTTTTAAAATAATATTATCTTACCTTTTTAAAAAAAGAGGAACATAACAATGAACCCGAGTTTGAAAACAAGTTATTAGGACAGTTTCAGGAGTCAATAGATTGTGTATTCCGAGCAGGACATACACATTTGCTACCTTGTCTGTACAATATTAGTGTAAGCCTTTCTTGTTAATTAGCAAAAATATTAACTCCAATCAGGAAGGGGCAAAAGAGAAAAGATATATATGTTTTATCATAACTTCCTGTCAAATAGCTCAGTGGATTAAAGCACCGCTTAGCAAAAAGAAATTGCTGGGGTTCGATTCCTGGGCCTGCCATGCCGGCCCCACTCCCGGGGTGCACTAAGCTGGGGATTGCGACTGGGTATGATGGCACATGCCTGTAATCCCAGCACTTGGAGGATTACTACGAGTCCCATCTATGCAGTGAGACCCTGTAGACCCTGTAGACTCTGTCCTAAAATACAAAAAAAATTCTTACCATCTTATTTTGAAATCCTGTATTGTTTTTATTGTTTTCATGTTGTTTTATTTTCATCTTTGAGGTTGTTGTTCTTTTCTCTTTAAAATACTACCACTAATATCAAAGTTAAAACTTAATAAAAAGTTTTGTATTAGCAGTGAAAAATTAGAAATAATTCTAACCAATCTACTTTATATTTAAATCCCCAATTTAATAATTTTGTTTATAAGTATTCCAAACTCACACAAAAGGTTAAAGTTATTGTGAGGGCTGACTTTTCTCACTCAGCTCCAGTGACCAACAAAGTCAGCTTTTGCTGCCCTTTCCAAATCTTCATATTGTAGAGATGCTGCTTAATCTCAGATTCTGCTTTGACACAGAATGACATAAAGACATTAACTGTAAACACTACAAATTTTCAGAATCACCTGGTGGTGAAACAAATAAAATGGGTGGGAATGGAACTCTCACGAACAGTGGCATAGCCTGGGAGCATCAACTAAGGAAGAAAAGACTAAGGACTGAAGGACTAAGGACTAAAGACTAAGGAAGAAAAGATATTTTCCTAATAATATGAAATTATCTTCCATAGCAGGATCCAGTATTCAGTTTTATGAGCAGATAAAAAATATTTCTCTATATGATAGTGATCTTACAAAGCTGCACAATATGTCTTACTGGTGGTAGTTCTGGTTACTTGATCTAGTTTTGCCTAATTTCCAGAAATAGCAGGAAGCACAGGAGCTGTCCTGGGGAAATTTGGAAAAGCACAGGCTTGGGAATTCTCTTACTGCCTTGAAATTTTCTGTGTACTTTGAAGTTCCTAGTGCTAGGATAGCTCACAATGTGGTCTTCCAGAATGAACATTTCACATTTGTTGAAAAATAAGTGATGACAGAAGGGGATAATGTCTAGGATAAAATAAAGCTACAGGTAAGGAGTGAATTCTAGAAAAAGGAACCAAGATTCAATATATTTGGAAAATAGAGACTCAGATGACAGAGAAAGCGTTCTTCTCCTGATGGTGCTATTAAATAAATGGGCAGGGATTCCTGCATCAAAAAGCTATTGGAAAGAAGAGTAAACTTCTAGCATCAATGTTGTAAAATACATAGTTAAGCTTAAAAGGTGCTAAAAGAAAATAAATTCATATTAAAAATATGAAGAACATGTAAGAGATGGTTAGAGCCAATATTTTAATTTGATTCAAAAAGTATTTCACTCACAAGTCCCAGTAAGAAAGTCAGCCTCACAACAGCCTTCATATCCAGCTAAAGCCGAAACTGTCAATATTGCATTAATCCATTTCTGAAGAAATGGTAGCTCACTTCTGATGTAATAATGTAAATTATTTACTTCAGTGCTTTGTACATTACGTAAACAATTTGGATGCTTAAAGGGCCTTCCATATATATCCTAGACTATGTAAGTCAGTAAGTTCTCAATATTATGCACTGAAAAAAAATTATACACTGAAAATTTCTTGACCAACTAATATCCAATTTGGCAGTGTAGCAGGATACAAAGTGAACACTCAACAACTGAAATTATTGTAGAAAGTGGTCTGATATCAAGGGAATCATATGTATTAAAAAGCATAAATATTTTCTAAGGAATTTTTACTCTATCTCAGAAATGCAATAGAAAACAGCTTTCATGATTCAGAGCAAGTAACAGTCAGAGCTAGAAACAACATAGTATGAAAGATGCATTAAAATAATCATAAACACTCAAAAGTGAAAAACAAGGTAAGGATCATGATAAAAGACCAATAAATGGAGCATATTAAGAACTGATAATTCTGTAAATCAAAACAGTCATTGAGTTAAACAAAAAAATCTAGCAAATATGAGAAATGATAAAATATGCAGCAAAAACCATGGCTAAGTGCCCACCACAGGAAAGACAGCCTCTTAAAAAGAGCAATGTGTCCTCATCCTCATTATTCACTGGGTCTGGCTCCATAACATGCCTGGCTCCTCCCCAAGGAGAGCAAGAACATAAAAGGGACATGTTTTAAATTCAGGATTCTGAGCAGCCAGGCCATACACTGAAGGATAACTGTGAAAGTGAACTTTTGAGAATTATTTCAGCATGTGCCAGATTCAGTAGGATAAGTGTGTTTGAATGACAGATGGTATATTTAGGGGAATTAATGACAATTTTTCATTATTGTAATAACTTAAAAAATTAAAATGTAGTTGCATTCTTCAGCCATACCACTTAGACAGATAAAACCTGTGATGGGACAGCTGCTGAAAGAATAAATGAATTGGAAGATGAAGAATTTGAAAAGACAAAAGACCTAGATGACACCTGACAACACAGCCATGTATGATGGTTTAGTGTGTTTGTACATATTTTTCCTGGACTGTAAAATCAATTTAGAGTAATTAAAAATCTATCTCTATCTTCCTTTAAGTTTCCTTAATTGTCCTCAGTACTTCTAAAATCGCACATCTGACAAACTTGTACACAGCTATTGTGGACTCTCTTACTAGATGGGCACAAGGGAAACCATTCCCTTCCCATGAGTCTCTATTTTCACTTTCTCTGCTGTCCTCCTCATGTTGAAAGTTCTGTGCAGGCATTTGCTCTGCAAGGAATTGCTCCCCACAGGGACAGAAGCAGGGAAGCCGAGGGTGTGTGGGTGTAACTCCCACCGCTTGTGTGCCCTAGTGATGGTAGATAAGTTCTGCTAATGCGGAATGGTGTATGGGATGATTATTTCTCAAGAGGGAACTCACTAGGCAGGAGCTGTGATTAAAGTATAGGATAATGGCATAAAAAATGCACAGAATTGTGTGGAAATTCAAAGACCAAGTCTTCTTGTAAGAGTGAGTCCTGTTGATATTGTTTCTTTCTAATATTTGATGTAAATATTAAGTAATGTGCTACATGTTGACACAAAGAGAATAAGGAAGATGTTGTATATAACATACAGTATGCCACAGGTAATGGCACAGAGTCTGAATTTAAGACTGAACACTGTTCTTGTATTAGAACCAAAAGTGGATCTGTGATTTTAAGAAAGTATACAGGCAGTTTGAAATACAGAATTCAGCTTTGAAGAAAAATATAAGAAAATAAAGGCAAAAGTTAAAAGCTGATAACATAACAGAATAGGAAAAGAAAATGGACCAGAAACTCTACAATTTAGAAAAATACATTTTAATAAAGAAAAGAATAATTAAAGAATGGATTCTGATGGATTGAGAAAATGAATTCAAGGGAAAAAGGGATATTATTAAATGTAGAAGTACTGTATGACAAGGAATATAAGTGGGGAAAGAGGGTAGACAAATAATAACAGCAAAAAATCTATTATTTAATTTAATTATAGAATATCCTTTCTTGACCTTTTTATGAATACTTGTAGGAGTGATGTCTCATGGTACATTTTAAAGTTAAAATGTAACATCATCTTCATCCAAAAATGCTTTTATTTCCTGTCTTTGTGAGACTATGACAGCAAGCTGCTTGTAGATGGGGGTGGAGGGGTCGATCTTTTATTTATTTTCTTGTGAAGTGTGTCTTTTTGCCACTATAACCTAGAATTTACTAAAGTAGGTATTAGTGCCACAAATACTTTGCTGCTGTAATAGAAACCTGGAATATATGGCATTGGAAGGGAGGTGAGCCAGTGTACATTTGGAAATCTGATAATACTCGTTTTGAAACTAGAGTTGATAAACTGTCTTCAATAACAAGGACAGCAAAACACGCCATTACTGAGTATATGTGTGGAAAAGTATTTTAGAAGAGTCACAATGCCAATGTATATTGCCTATTTCCTCCTGCTTTGTGCACATTACAATAGGGAGAACACCTTGGAAAAAATTTAACAGGCTTTCAAGACAATATGAAAGGGAAAGTTCATTAATGTGGGTCTTCATGGAATGGAAGGACCCAATTCATTTTTTTGCCCTTAAAGTGGAAATGTAAAGCGTCACTCAAACACATTGATCGGGATTTCTTGTCAAGACTTCTGAGGAAAGAAAATGTAACTAAACTTGCATCAAATACCAAGTTGCCATTCACTCCAAACTATGAAGAAAACTATAAGAACTTTCATTAGAAAAAAGTGGGAAAAAATGTGTACCCAGAAGCTAGTCAAAAGTCAGGACTATTTCCAGAAGAGAATGCTGCGAGTCTTCAATTTGCTTCAGACATGTAATGAGGAAGAAGAACAGCTAAACTGTGAGTTTAATAAATTACAAAGAATTCGTAAACTCCCTGAAGAAACCTGGTCCTTTATCTCTAACTGCAGGCTCACAGAATTGGAACTGCAAAGCTGGGCCTGTGAAATTATGGAACCTCCACAATAAATGTAGACTCCTTCTTCATCTGTGGCCCTGAGAGCTCATAAAACATCCTTGAAGATAAAATCATGGGCCAAACAGACAGAGAACCAGGTAGCTTTCGGAACCTCTGTGCAATTGATTTTTCAACTTGCAACAAAGTCTTCTTTTATTATTGTCTCATAAGATTTTCTTCATTTTTGTGAAATTTTCATGTATTACCCATTCTCTTTTCTGATTAAGCATTATTTATTTATTTGTTTATTTTTTATGTATTTAGTACAGCGTCTACAGGGTCTCACTACACAGATCGGACTCATAGTGATCCTCCTGTTTCCAGTCTCCCAAGTGCTGGTATTACAGGTACGTGCCACCACGCCCAGTCTCAATCACCCTCTCAGCACACCCTGGGGGCGGGGCCAGCATGGTGCACATACCAGGGGTCGAACCTGGTCTCAGCTTCTGTCTATGAAGGCAGTTTAATCCACTGAGCTATCTAGCCTGCCCTATTTGTTTATTTTTCAATGCAGGTATTATTTTGTCCCTTTTCTACAATCATGTGTTACTCTTACGACCATCCCTGGGACCAGGCAGGAGGGCCTGCTGCTTTGGACTCCATATTTTAACACACCCACACTCTGGCTCACCATCTCCTCTGGCTCATGCAGATCACCAAGGGGAGAATTACATGGATCAATGACACTCAGGGCTACTGGCTGTACTGATGGCCCCAAAACCAGCTAAGTGCAGCTGTTCAATGGGGGATGAACATAAGTGGTATTTGCGAGATGTGTTGTCATGCAGTTGACTATGAGATAGCTGTGATGAAAAACAAGGGTTATGTCTGGTGATTAGAAGGGAACACCTTTTTCTGTGTCATCATATTTTAAAAGTTATACTAGCACATGTTTGCAGCACATACGGATTACTTTCATCATGAGGAGTTAGTACTTGTACACAATGCATCCTGAATCTTCTTAGGTCCCTTTCCCTACTCTTTGCTCAAGGACACTGTAGGGTCAGAAATGGAAACAAACTCAAGGAATCTGAGCATTCGGATTCTTTCACAACAGTTGAATGGAAGACATTTCAATTGCCCATTCATTTTCCTGGTTTATAACTTATATATTTAGGTGGTTGGTTTAGGCTGATGTAATAAAATGCTATAATGGAAGTGTCTAAGTTCATATGACTGTTTTTTCAGTTGTTAATTTCTATTAGTTCTTGCATATAGTACATGAATACCACGAGCGTGATGCAGAGTTGGTCCTTGTATGGAACACAGCTCAATTCCTTCTCCTCTCTTTCCTTTTCTCATCTCCTCCTCTCTCCTCCCCTTTTTTTCATACTTTCAGAGTCTAAGATAAAAGTTCTAGCACATCTGTGCTCCTGCTTTGGCAAAGTTCTAATGGGTGGCACTTTGCAGCACAGCACACAAAGGAAGATGTTCGGCTCACAACTTAGTCCATGACCAAATGCCTCACTCTCTGTGGCTGTCTCTTGGGAGATGAGGTTGCAACACAGGGCTTTGGGTGGGGGGTGATACGGTCACTCAGATGATAGCATGGGTGTGTGGCCTGCACTCCCTCGTTTCTCTATTGCTTTTGCACTCAGACATGTTGAAATATGTATGATTATGTCTGTGAAAAGAAAGGGTAGATTGGGAAATTAGATAATTTAGATAGCTTTTCTTTGGGAAGAGAGTGCTTTTAATTTGTTGGAACAAGTGTACACACTGGTATTTGATGGGCCTAGAGATAGTGTAATGTTCTGGGACTTGTTCACTCTAATCTATTTACCTAATTTTGGGGGAGGGCACATGGCTGCACAGCGATGAATTGCTTTTCTTATTCTTACCTATATAGTCATTTCTCTCTGAATATGAAATCATGCCAATTAAATGTGAGCAGAGTGCCCTTGTTCACTAGATTTGTTTGTTCACTAGCTCTTCTGTCTTGTGCCTTCCTGCAGCCCGAAACGTTGGTGTGGCAGAGACACAGGATCTGTCATGTTGCTGAGGGCGACACGCGCGAGTATGACAGAACCGGTATTACATAAAGTCCGAGTCCTGAAAACCCAAAGTGGAGTGAAAGCCACCACCTCTTCTAGGTTGTCTGGGCTGTTATGTGCAGTGTGGATGGAATAAGTCAGCACTTTTTGCAACACTTTATCCTAATGAAAGTGTTAAGAAAGTTAAAATGAGGGCCAGGTGGGATGGTGGGTCCCTGCAATCTCGGCACAGGGGAAACTGAAGCAGGAGGACAGCTGGGACGTTAAGGGCTTCCTGAGCTACATGGTGAGTTCCAGGCCAGGCTGAACTATACAGTGAGAACTTGTGTGAAAAAAAAATTAAAAGAAAAAAGAAAATTTATAGCTTAATTATTACTTTTTTAAAAGGAAATTGTGTGAATAGGCATTCTTTTAAAAAGAAACTACTCATTTATTTTAAATACAGTTGACAAAAGACAGATGAATTGCATAGAAGTAACTCATTTTTAGCATTTTCCATTTTTTTCTCACATAACTCCTTACTTGCTTAAGAAAGAAAAGTTAATTAGAAATCTGAGCAAAGGCAGATTTACATCATTACATAAAATCCCATCATGGATATTTACGCAGGTGCCCAAAAAAGATATACACGTAATACTATATGATGTACATGAAATAACATATATGTGTGGTGTGTATATAATACATGGTATGTAGTACATGCTATAATATATAGAAATTACATAGCATGTAAAGTATATAGGATAATAGTATAATTTTATTTTCCATGGATTTGTATACACAACATAATTTCATATATTAATTTCTAAAACTCCTTTGTTTACTGACATTATTTAAAAGTTTGAAATTCTATAATTTACAAAACAGAAAAAAGTTATAGACTTTCTGAAATTGGATTGAAAATAAATTAGATAAGCAATCCAGAAACATAGTAATAATTTTGTAAATGTGTAAATAAATTTAGTTTCTGTGAGAATCTCATGAAATATAAGTTTTCCCTGTAAATTGTCATGCATTACTTTTGGTACTTTTAGCAGAGACATCTAAATCTGAATCATTAGGTCAGATTAAGTTAAAACACAAAACATCAGAATGATACCCTTTTAAAGATATTTCCTATGAAAACTGAGATCTTCCACAAAGGGAAAGAGATGGTTTGGAATCTGGATTCTGCCAGTTAATACTCATCAACTTTGGTATTTTCATCCTGTAGAGCTATGGTCATTGTCAAACTTAGGAGTCAAAAGCATCTACAGGTTTGGTTTGGACATGGGCAGTGTTGCTTTTCATTATTGCCCTTTGTTTTGCTTTCTCTGCGGATTATTTTTTAATTGCTAGTTCTTTTTAGATTATACACCTAGTTTTGTAATTATCAACTTAAATGTGGATCAAGTCACCTCTGAACACCTGATAAAGCACTGTAGCCAGTAATATACACAGCCAGTTGTCAGGAGTGCACAGCTCCAATGTTCAGCTCTATTTTGCATGTTTCTGAGGTAAAGTTTGAATTTTGCTTCCTGGAGACAACGCTTGTATTTGCTCTATCAAAAGTGACCTGCATAGTTTGTTTCTTCAGTTATGCAAGAGGATATTTTGCCCACTTAACAGCCACGTGGTTTTTCCTTTATTTGTTCTTATGATTATGTTTCTCTGGAAAGTATACATTTATAACAATAAGCAATATTCAATAACTAATAATATTTTATGTTCCAAAATATTCTCTCAGACACTGAACTTTTAATGTTTTGTGACATCTTTGAAAGGTATATATTCTTTATACTAATGAAATTATATTTCTAAATATTTTCTTCTGAATTTAGAAGGATTTGTTTTGGTCTACAAATTTGTAGTCTTCCACCAAAGAGTTTTGTTTCCTGGAATTCTTGTGAAATTGTTGTAACCTGTCCTGCCACACATCAGCCCTTATTTAATTGAGTTTTATTTCTTTTCATTTATTTTTTTTCCAGGGCTAGTGATTGACCTAAAGGCATTAGTACTTTCTAGGAAGTACTCTATCACTGAATTACATCCCCAGCTTGAGTCTTATTTCTTTAAGTTGAGGTCTGATGGTAGCTACTAATTTTTCATTACTAAGGAATCATGTCTTAGCATATTTAATGTTTTTAATTGCTGATATTTTATGACATAATTTTAAATTTATGTGAATAAATGTGATTATGACACATTTTTGTTAATGTTTTATTTGGATACTTTTACTTCTGTTCACATGAAATACTGGATTTTTTGTTTTAAATTTTTTGGGTTTTTTTGTGGAACCAGGGATTGAACTCAGGCTCTTACGCTTGCCAGGCAAGCACTTATTCTATTGAGCCATCTCCCCGGCCCCAAAAGACTGGATTTTAATGTTCCTGCACCTTTTGAAAATTACTGGATACCAGTGTAACATATAGTTGAAATTTTGAGCTTGGACTGTGTAACTCAATGAATTGATTCAAGGAGAAGTCACACGTCATAATCATGGATCGAATGGTGGAATTCTGAGAGCGTTTTGGACACTTTCCTTGTGGCTGCTGATCATTATCCTCCAAAGTATTCAAGCTTCTGATTTATTTAACCAGCTAGTTGTTTCACATTCTTAAAATAATACAGCACTACAGAGTGGTAGCTTACTATTTTATTTTATTGGTGCTACTTAGTATCTTAGTTACTGATGCATGTTTACAGTACATATGATGACTTTCCTCAAATGGGCACTTAGCACATGCACGTAGCACATGTCTGTTCTTCATCTTATTTTCTTCTCTCATTTCTCTTCTTTCCTCCATTCCTTAATCCCTTGTTTTGCAGAGATCTATCTTCCAGATTTTTGTTATTTTATTTCATTCTTTGTCTACTTTAGGTTTTCTCTTATAAGAGAAACCATGAAACATTTAAGATTCTGTGTCTGACTTATTTCCCTTAGCATCATGATTTCAAGGTGCAGCCTTTCTACTCACAGTGACTCAAGTTTATTTTTCCTCAATGCAGAGTAGTGTTCCATTGTATACAAGTGCCACATGTTCTTTCTTCATTCATGTGCAGATGAGCATGTAAGCTCCTTCCAAGCCTTAGGCATTGTGAATTGTGCCGCTATAAACACAAATGTACATGTATCGCTGTCATATGTCTGTACCTCTCATGAGAAAATATTTAGAAGGGTAAGAGTTGGATCAAACAGATTTGCAATTGTTTTCTTATCTGATGACTCTCCATAATGATTTTTATAGTGGTTGGAGTAGATCACTTTCCCCCATCAGTGGAGAAATGGTTCATTTTTACCTGCAGCTTTGCCAGCATTTATTATTGATTGATTTCATTATAATCCATTTTTCTTGGGTTAAAGTAGAATCTCAGTGTTGTTTTAATTAGCACTTCTTTAATAATCAGAGATTGTAAGCAGTTTTTATTGATGGACCTTTTGTGCTTTTTGTTCTGTGTATTTCGAAAAATATTTTCTCACATTCTGTAGGTTGTATTTTCAGTCTTTTCCTGTTTCTTTGCTGTGACAATTTCTAATTTGATATTATCCCAGGCATTGATGCTTTGTATTGTCCATTGTGCAATTCAGGTTGTGTTCAGAAAGTCTTTGCCTATGCCTGTGTCTTCAGGAATTTTGCTACATCTGTCTTTTAATGGATTAAATATTTGTTTCAAAATTTAAATCTTTGATTCATTTCTATAATTTATCACATGGAATGAGAGGTAATGGTTGAAATTCAGTCTATATATGGACAGCTAATGTTGTAGTTGTTGAAGAAGATATTTTAATCCACTGTATTTTCTCCTTCTCCTCCTCCTC
>NW_004524589.1:9039909-9048374 GCF_000260255.1 Octodon degus
CTTCTCCTTCTCCTTCTCCTTCTCCTTCTCCTTCTCCTTCTCCTTCTCCTTCTCCTTCTCCTCCTTCTCCTTCTCCTTCTCCTCCTCCTCCTTGTCCTCCTCTTCTTTCTCCTCCTTCTTCTCCTTCTCCTCCTCCTCATCTTCATAGACCTTGTCCTCCTCCTCCTCTTCCTTGTCCTCCTCCTTGTCCTCCTTTTCCTCCTCCTCCTCCTTCTTTGTCTCCTCCTCCTCCTTCTTCTTGTGTTTTGTTTTATTTTAAGAGAGACTATCACTAAGTTGCCCAATCTGGACCACACCATACCAATCCTGGCTCAGTCTCCTAAGAGCAGGGACTATAGCCACAAACTGTGGTGATAGACTCACCAAGATGTTTCTATCACTCCAACACCATAGTACAACTTGAAGATGGTAATCGTCATGACTTCTGTTTTGCTCTTGTTGGCCACTATTTCTGTTGCTATTCTGTGTCTCTTCTTGTCTCACACGAATTTTAATACATGAATGTTTTCTGTAGTTCAATTTGGAATGTACTGCTATTTTGATTAAGATTGCATTAAATATGTATATCAGTTTTGCAAATATGTTGATCTTGTCAATGTGGTTCTGCCTATCAGGAAACAAGGAATATACTTCCATTTTTTGGTGTCCTCTTTAATTTGCTTATTCAGAGTAGCAATTTTCATTGCAGATAACTTCTATTTTATTGGCTAGATTAACTCCTAAGTACCTAATTATTTTTGACTCTACCTGAATAACATTGTTTTGTTAATTTCTTTCTTGGTGAGAATATTACTGATACAGGAATACCATGTATTTTATGTGTTGATTTATTATCCTGCTACATTACTGACGCTATTTATTAATTCTAGGGCTCTTGGTTAATTTTTTGTGTCTCTTATGCAGAAGATCATGTCATCTGAAAATAATGATAACATGATTTCTTTGTTCATATGTATCCACTTTATTTATCTCTTGCTTTGCTTTGGTAATATTTCAAGTACTCTATTGAACAGGTATAGTGATAGTGGATTCTTTTGTATTTTTCCTGAACTTCAGCTTTCTCCCATTTAATATGAGAGGCATTGCATTGTCATAAATGGCTTTAAACAAATTGAGATGAGTTCCTTGTATATCTAATTTATTTAAAATTTTCTCTTGGGGTCAAGTACAATAGATATTATGCAAAGGAAAGAAACTATTCACAGTGAAGGAACAAGGGCCAGCCAGATTGCTCAGTGGACTAAAGTGTCTGTTTAGGCAGGCACAGGCCATGCGAGTCCCACCCTGGGGACATGCAGAGAGGGCGATTGAGCCTGGGCGTGGTGGCACATGCCTGTAAACTCAGTGCTCTTGAGGCTGAAAACAGGAGAATCACTATGAGTCCCATCTGTGTAGTGAGATCCTATAGACCCTATACTAAATACATTTTAAAAAACTTAGGGACAGCTGGGATGAAGAAAAGGAAAGGAAAGGAAAGGAAAGGAAAGGAAAGGAAAGGAAAGAACAAATGAAAGGAATATATATATATATATATATATATATATATATATATATATATCCAAGCTATCCAGTGTATGTATATATACTGGATAGCTTGGATGATTGTAGTGCTGATTTCTATAGGTCTATTAAGAGCTATAATTTTCCTTTTATTTTTTGACCAATTTTACAAGCTTATATCTAGCAATCTGAACAACTAAATTAGGACAACAATATGAAACACAACAACCGTTGTTGAATTCCTATCATTTTCTTTAGTGAAATTCTATATAATTTCTTTTTAAAAAATATATTTTATCTTCTTCCAAAAATAAAGGTGGAGTAGAAATCAATAGACTCAACAAAAGAGAAGCTCTTGGTCTTATACCAAGTAGCTAGAAAATATAGTGTTACATATTTGGAATTCCAACTTTGTACAGTGGCATTATGGGTTAATTAAATAAGTAAAGGATAATCACACAGTATCTTACATATAGACATACATGGTAGGCATAAATGTTAGGTATTCCATAAATGACAAGCACTATTGTTGTTCATTAACGATATTTGTCATTTAAAATAAAAGAATTTCTCATGAAAAATTTTTGGATATTTATAATGGACATTTTCTGTGTCTCTTGAGGTAGTTACATACTTTTTGTCATTGCTTCTATTTATGTGATATATACATTTATTGATCATCATGTGCTGATCCATCCTTATTTCCTGGGACAACATCTACTTGGTTATGATGTAATATATTTTTGTTGATTTGTTTCATTCTGTTTGCCAATATCTTTTTGAGGATTTTTGTGTGTGTGGTCATTAAAGAGACTGGTCTTTTTCTTTTCAGTTGCGTTCTTTTCTAGTTTTGGAATCAGGAAAATGTTTGCTTCCAGGAATGATTTGGGGAGTGTTGGTTGCTTTTGATTTCAGTAAAGATTTTGAAATGTACTGACATAAGCTTTTCTCTAAAGTTCTTGTAGAATGTGCCAGTCAATCTGCTGGATGCTGGGCTTTTCTTAGTTCACAGATTTTTTTTTTTTTTATTACTCATTCAATATCACTGACTGATTCTGGCATATTGAAGATTTTTGTATATATTCCTGGTTCAGTTTTGATCATTTTTACCTAGGAACAGGTTCTCAAAGTAGTTATTAGTAATCTGGACTTCAGGGCCGGTCAAACAGCTCAGTGGGTTAAAGTATGTGCAAGCAGGAGCAGTGGCCAGAGGTTCGAGCCCCTGGCCTGCCTTGCTGCTTTGCCCCCAGGGCATGCTAAAACAGCAATTGAGACTGGGTGTGGCAGTGCAATTCCAGCTCTTGGGAGGCTGTAAAGAGGCAAATCACTGTGAGTCTGATCTAATAGTGAGACCCTGAACAACCTGTAGACCCTTCAAAAAAATCTGAATGTCAGCAGACACTTTTGTGATTTGTGACTTGATCTTTTTTTTTTTTCAGAACCAGGGATTGAACTCAGGCCCTTGCACTTGCCAGGGAAGTGCTTATTCCACTGAGCCAACTCCCCGGTCCCAACTTGATCTTTTTTTGTGTTCAGTTGGATAGAATTAAATCCTGTTCATTATTTTGGTCAGATAAGTTCACTCTGTCTCTTTTGTTTAGTCTTCCAAAGAACTAAATGTTTAATTCAATGATCCTTCATATTATTTTTCTTTTTGTCTCAGTATCTCTAATCTCTACCTTGATATTTATGATTTCTATCCTCACATTAGTTTTGGATTTGTACTCCTCTTGTTTTGATAGGACCTTGAGGTGAGTCATTAGGTTTCTTATTTGAGCACATTCTGTTCTTCTGATGTGTGAATTCACTGCTATGAACTTCCCAATTAGGGTTGCCTTCCTTGTATCTCATTGACTCTGGCAAATCATGGTGTCCTGGGTCGTCAGAAGGTAGCAGAGCACTAAGCAGTGAGAAATCAGCCTCTCCAAGATTCAGAATCCAAGAAGAAGAAAATAAAACTTAAGGAAAAACAAGGAGGGAAGTGCAACCTATGGACCCAGGAAATATCTGCTGGGAAAATTGGAGCCTAGAGAGAAATTGAACGAGCCACCATGTAGAAAAAGGAAGGGGCCATCTGTTTCTGTTCTTTCTCCTCAGCTCCTCGTCGGTAACTTCTGGATCAGGAGAAAGTAAGGATGAATTTAGAATCTACAGAGATACAGTAAAAAGTGTGATGCTCCAGAGGCCATCAGAGAGAGGTGTTCCACCCCAGTGGAACAGAGCAGCGGAACACTGTGCAGTAGCTGGCGAGTGACTCCAATCCAGGGCCTGCCATATCCCCTGGAGGGAGTGGTGATCAGACATCATCCAAGCAGCGTTCCACTGAACCAGGAACTATAAGTAGCTGTGAGTTGGTTTCATCTCAGGGATCCCAGAGTTTAGATTCCATCTTGATGACCACTGAAGATGTCTGTATTCAGGGAGTTGTGGTCATGCTGGCGAGAGCCACCCAAAGTGTGATAAGCTAAACAATTCGGGCAAGTCTCATGGCCAGAGGCCAGTTTTGGCCATAATTTTCATGGATTTTAAAGTGTCAGAACATGAACTGAAAGTAATCCTCTTGCCAGTTTGTTGGTACAGATGCGGATAATGCCTGCCTCCTCTGTCTACTAGCAAGAGTGCAGTCACCCATTGAAGTGGAGACCGGTACCAAAGTAGAGTACAGAAGATAATTATAGCCCTGATATCCTAGAGAAATGTTTGTTTTCTTTGCTGTATTAAAAAAGTTTCATTTGTTAATTTTTTAAATTTTATTTGTGTGTGTGTATGTGTTTGTATGTGAAGTTTTGTTAGTGTTTTAATTTTGTTTTGGGCTTGGTGTTTTGTTTTGCTTTCTTTCTTCTTCTTTCTTTCTTCTTGCCTTCTTTACAAGTTTCCTGAGGCTTGGGTAATCTTCCTGGTTTGTGTTTTTTTTTTTTTTTCCTTGCTGCTAATATCCTTTTCTTCTTTCATTTATCTTCTCCTTTTAAGTTTGCTGTCTTACCTACTTCTTACTCTTTCTGCATATTTTTCTCTCTTATTTTTCCCTATCTTTGATTTTTTGCCAGCACTTTGTCCTACATTGATGTAATTCTATAAACATCCTTCTACTTCCCAGTAAGAGCTTCTATACCACTTCTCTTTCCTTCTGATTTCATAGAAAATAATGGACAGTAAGAATAAGATAATCCTGCTCAGTAATAACTCTCAATGTTAATAGTCTCAATTCTCTAATTATAATATACAGACTGACAGAGCTGAATGAATAAGAAAACCCAACAATATGCAGCATATTTAATTCAAATGCATTTAATTCAAAGAGGTACAGATTAATAATAAAAGGATGAAAGTCAATATTCCTTGCAATGTGAACCCATAAGAAAACAAGAATTCTGCTATCCTAATTTCAGATAGAGTGAATTTCAAGCTAAGACTGATAAGGAAGAAGGTTAAAACATATTAATTAGTTAAGGGAATATTTCTACAGTAGGTGTTAATAATTACAAAGATGTACAAATCAAATACTAGTCCGCATAACTTCATTTAGTATTAGTGTATATGAAAAATCATATAAACACCAACATGATAATGGGGAACCTCAATACCCCACATTCACAAAAGGACAGATCATCTAGACCAAAAAATAAATCAACTAAAAAACATCTGAGTGGAAACATGCCTTTGAATAAATAGAATTAATAGATACCTAGAGACTGATCTCATCCAACAACAAAATATAAATGATTCTCAGCAGCACATTGGACTTTCACCAAAATAGACCACCCACTAGCCTAGCAAGCACAGCTAAGTAAATGCAAAAGAGTTTCAATTGCCCCCTGTGCACTGTCAGATCATAGTACAATGAAACCAGAAGTTAACTGCAAAAGGAGCCACATAAACTTTCCATGCAAACTAAACAGTATTCTCTTAAATGGCCAAAAGGTCCCAGATAAAATGAATGAACAAATTAGACAGTTTCTACAATCAGGACTTTGACTTGCAGCTGGATCCTTTGTATGTGTAGCACACAGACAGTCACTTGCCCTCTTCCCTAATTGACTCTGTAGATGGCTATTGTAAGCTTACATTGTAAACCTGAATGCAAATGCATTTGTATGTCCTTATATGATATTATGTATCATGTAAAATCTGTTCTCTATGAAACAGTAACTAACACAAACCCTATGTACTCTTTAGGTACCATTGCACACATCTAATAAAGCTAGACATCAACCTGTAATGAAAATCACTTAAGATCTTCTCAGAGGGACCGGAGAGATGGCTCAGTGGAAAAAGCACTTCCCTGGCAAGCACAAAGGTCTGAGTTCAATCCTTGGTTCCACTAAAAAAAAAATCCTCAGGTACTTTTCAAGGATATGTCTTGCTCTAACATACACATAGCTTTTAACATACCCTATAGTTTTGAGTGCTTCTGAATGGTCTTATGTTCCACCTAATATTAGCTTCACCTTTCCTCCCAGCGCCCAGGAGGCCTACTATATATCTAAAACTTAATATTTTGCTCCAGACTTTTTCTTTGAGATTTTTACATCATCTTGCCAATTTTTTCAGCCATTTTTACTTTTTTCCAGTCAGAGTTATGAATTATGTGACTTATTGATTAGCACCTATTAGTTATCCAGGTGGTCCTCAAAGAGTTCAAGGTATAAAATACAAAAAGTCATGGGGGAGATGTGTTCTCTTCTCTCTGGAACCTGGCCCTAAGGCCCTACACTAGGAAGGTAGGTTGCCTCCAGTCTATCACCATGTTGTGGAAGGGTAGAGGAAGCCTAGGGAAAAGTAACCCCAATAATTTTCTTTTGTATGTGGCCTCTTATTTGAGTCATCATTTGATTTGTTGCTCTAAGTCTTTTAACTATTTCTTTTTGGTTTTCTTTTACTGATAATGTTGGTTCTGCTTCTGCTTCTGCCCCATAATTCTTAGTGCTCAGTACGTCAAAGAAAAGGACAAGCTGGCTTTAACGTTGATAAATTGAGGACTGGGACACAGACTCCTACGTTGACGAATGGGAGGCATTCAGAGTTCTGTGACTTAGTTTTTGGCCCATTAGTTATATAGCAGTATGTTACTCCCACAAAGTTGTAATTTTCTGGGCAACAATTCCTATTTTATTTAACACTGGTTGGAGTATATGTCTGGTATGATTGTTTATCTTCTGCATTTGGTGCTGCTTGTTTTATAGCTTGATGTTCATTCTGCTTGTGAAAATATTCCGTGAGAATTTTAGAAGAATATGTATTTGTATGTGGGAGGTCAAGTGTATAATAGACATACAATAGGCCTTTTTGATTTAAACATTGTTTAGTTCTTTTTATTGTTATTTTTCTTCATGGTTGCTATGTGTATTATTGAAAAGGGGGTACATAAGTCTCTAATTATTATTGCAGAATTTTTTTTGTACCTTCGTTTATGTCACTTTTGGTTAATGCATCCAGGTCTTTCTGTTAAAGTGTATTTTCACTTATAAATGCAAAATTTTCCTTTTACTGATGTCTCTATAACTTTTTGTTCCTCTTTATCAATAGATAAACATTTGTCTGATTTATTCTAGCTTCTCCAGTTTTACTTTTTTAATGTATTTGGTACAAGGTCTCAGGACCAGCTCAGACTCGGAGTGATCTTCCCGTTTTCAGGTTCCCAGAGATGGGATTACAGGCATGTGTAATCCCACCACTCCTGAACTAGGTTGCCAGCATAGTGCACCCAGGAGCAGGGGCTTTTGGGGTGTGCAGTACCAGGGATCAAACCCTGGTTCCCGTGCTTGCCTAGGCAGGTAACTATTCCACTGAGCTATCTCGCTGGCCTTCCAGCTACACATTTTGGTGAGTGCATCCAGTGGAATATCACTTTGCATAGTTCACTGTCAACCTATTGAATCTTATAGAAAATATATATTTGGTTGATCAGTGAATGAAATAGTAAATGTTTGAATATAAATGTTTATACATTAAAAGACACTTTTCAATAATCTTCCTCAAAATGGTCCTCCTCACTTTCAACACACTTTTCCTATCATGACTTCCACTTTCTGAACCATTTCTGTAAATCCTTTTTTCTTAGAGTTTTCATGAAGATGATTAAAACTCAGTTAATACTGTTGCTGGATACTCCCTACTGGAAGCAGTTTTTTCAGAAAACCATTATGACATCTTTCCACCCACCTTATTCATCATATCTAGGCACTGCAGCACTTCAGGCTCGTCCCCAAATTCAAAATGAGCTTGAAGAGGTAGCATTTTGAATCAGCTTGGGACACTGAGGCAGCAACAACAGTCCAACCAAAATCACTCGAGAAAGGATTTACAGAATTGCTTCAGAAGACATCAGAAACAATGGAATAAGAATGTTCCAAATGAAGGGAAAAAATCTAGGACACCACTTAGATTTTTATTTTTCCAGCTCAGCCCATCCAGAGGGTGAGGCTGACACAGCATATGGTGCCTGGGATCAAACTTGGGTCCCCTGCACCTGCCTCAACTTGCCTAAGCAGGTGCTTTAGACCACTGAGCTATCTCGCTGCCCCTCCCCTTTCTGGTAAAAGTTGAAAAGGATTTCTTTGTTTTGTTTTGCGGAACCAGGGATTGAACTCAGGCCCTTGCACTTGCCAGGCAAGCACTTATTCTACTGAGCTATCTCCCCGGCCCGAGAAGGAATTTTTTTTCTTTGCCTAGCTCAGCCTACCTTGGTGAGTCTGTTAAGGCATGGGGAGCTCGGGATTGAACTGTGGTCCCCTGCGCCTGACTGGTTTTGCCCCAGGCGGCGCTTAAACAACTGAGCTAACCCGCAACCCCCTGGGACATCACTTAGTTATATGATGTTGCAGACAAGGTTCTCTTATGTCCTGAGCCCTCACTGAACTTGAAGGTCTAGGGCCAAAATATTGGCTATCTTTTTAGCCCATCTATCTGCCCTTTAAAGACTTCTTAAAATAGAGCTTCTCCAATAGTAATGGAACACCCATCTC
>NW_004524589.1:9048541-9063815 GCF_000260255.1 Octodon degus
CATGTCTGCATCTTGTTCTCTAAATAATTACTATGAAGACAACAATATGCAATGTGTTAATTATTGTAACTGTCCTACTAACTTGTTTTTAAACTGTTTCATTGTTATTTTATCTTCTTTTCTCATTCAGATGAATAAAAAATTAAAAAATGAAGGGAGCTATTTTAAGGTTAACCCATGGCACTATATCCCTCTCTTTTTTTTTTTTTTTTTGTATTTTAAGGAAGGCTGTACAGGGTGTTCAGGGTCTCACTACTAGATCAGACTCATAGTGATCCACCTGTTTACAGCCTCCCTAAAGCTGGAATTATAGGTGCACGCCACCATGCCCAGTCTCAGTTGCTCTCTCAGTGTGCCCTGGGGGCAGGGCCAGCAGCAGACCCTGATATCAAACCCTTAGTCCCTGCACCTGCTTTCAGGCACTTTAATCTGCTTAATTATTTGGCCAGTCCTCGGCACTACATTCCTTATTGTAATATTTTTGAACATATATGTTATGAATTACACCATATAAGTTAGGCTTTTTTGTATAATCTGGTCTGGCTTTGGAATTGGATTGTTTAACCCATTCACATTTCTTTTTTTTTTTTTTTTTTTTTTTTTTTTTTTTTTTTTTTTTTTTTTTTTTTTTTTTTTTTTGCAGAACCAGGGATTGAACTCAGTGCCTTAGCACTTGCCAGGGAAGCGCTTATTCCACTGAGCCATCTCCCTGGCCCCTTAACCCATTCACATTTAATGTATCACTAACATACTTACTTTGAGTCTGTCATTTTGTTATTTGTTTCATACAAGTCTCATGTCCATTTTTCTTTATGTTTCACATTTGCTAATTTACTTTGCACTATACTAACCATTTATTATTTTTTAATTTTTATAGGTTTTTATGTATTTTAAAAAATATTTTCCATAGCACCTGTTTAAGAATTTGTGGACTTATGATTACTTTATTTCCTTTACATTCTGTGTAAATAAAGCATTACTTTTGTTTACATTTATCTGGAAATTATTGGTAATGTTAGCTTTTTAGTTATTATTTGGAAAGAATGAATAAGTAAATAGGATAGAAATTTATTTGGTGCATTAATCAATTGCTGAGTGGAATTCCCTTAGAATCTATAAATTCCATTTCCTTTGTCCAAAATGAGATATCTTATATAAATCAAAATACAGAAAAATGTTGTACATGTAATGCAAATCATGACAGGAAAGAGTGAGAAAAATATGCTGTTACTGAATCTTATCATTCATATGGATTGTGGTGATATGAAATCTATTAGGAAGCCCAGGGTAATCTTGAAGTAATGTTTTTCTATTTATTATCATTTAGCTTTTAATTTTTGGCCATAATCTTCTTTATTATTCTTTAGCTGTTTAGAATTTTTATTCAAACAAATGTCCTGATTAGTTACAAACTACCTATTGTTTCTTACCTTGTAACTTTATATTAATTAGTAGAACACAAAATATAAATGAAGTCACCAATATAATCTATGTGATATTAAAGAGTATCAACTTCAAACACTGAAAATTAAATTCAAAACAAAGAAAATTAAAGTAACTTTAAAAAAGTCAGAGACTTTCTGATCTTAACAGTATTTTTGGGGGGATGCAAGTATTTATTTTATTCTATTTGAAAGTTTTTATTTTTGGAGAACAGCAAGACATTTTATTATCCACTCTTTCCATTCCTTGAAGGCATCCACGGGTTTGGGCTAACTCACACTATCCTCACGACTGTGTTTTAGAGTTGCTCTGGTGTGCCAGCAGATAAGCCATCCATCCACCTCACCAGCGCCTTGTATCTCTCTGCAATACTGGAGCCTACAGCACACTGCATTTTGCGTCAACAGATAGGACAAAGGTTCAGAGGGCATTGGTTGGCTTCTTCCAAATGGTTGGAGCCCTGCATTAGGCACGCAAGCCACTGACAGTGTCACAGTCCAAATATATGCCCAATCTCATGGGTTAACATCTAACATGATTGCAGCAGTAAAACACCAGTGATTTCAGGAATATAATAATTATCAAAAATGGAATAGTCACTGGAAGAAATTTTCTGGAGCTTCTTCACTTTGCCATCATAGTGTGAGCTATAGAAATTTCTGCCATACTTGGCGAAGCTGAATATCCCCACACCATCTGTTAGAGAGGCCTGTCTGAGGACAAAATTCCATGAGTCTTTTGGGAAAGATCAAGCATGGTTATCCCCACAACACAAAAGGCATCTTCAGGTTTCTTCTTTTTTAAGAATTTCAGGCTATGCCTGCATGAATCTGTAGATTCTAAGTGTGATCATTGACTCTAAAGGAACACTTGGTTGCAGAAACAGAAACTGGCTCTAGGAGTTTGACTCTCAGGCCATAGAAAAATGCTTCACAGTAGCCCTTGAGCCATTTAATATATTCTTCACTGATAACCCTAGTGTTTCCTAGAGCACCAATGGACTGTATGTTAATGGTGCATTTCTCTGGAGAGGAGGTCTTTCGGTAGGGGGTCACTGAAACATTCTTCAAAGTCCTTAAAAGCCCCAAGGTGGGAGGTGGTCCAATCTGACTGGGAGTGCAAGGTAACAGGGCTCAAGAGCTCACTGGCTGGCTGGAAGGCTTCATTCATTAATTGCTGCTCCCAAATGTCTAGTTTCTCATACTGCGATACAAGCCTTGGGTTCTTTGAGATGAGACCTGTTCTGAGCATCTGTTCAGAGTGCCGTACTGTTTGCACAGTGACGGGTCCTTTCCATTCACCATGTGCTCCTGCGTAAAGTTTTCATCCTTCCACTGAATGGGTCAAACAGTTGTTCCACCACAAGGCTCTTTAAAGAAGCAACGCTCCCATCGAAATTTGTACCTTACATGAACAGCACGTCCAGAAGTGTTGTGAGCTAAACAAACCTTTCCTTCCTTAATTTTGGGTGTTGGGTATTTTGTCCCAGCAATGAGAGAACAGTATGTGAGATACTAAGTAATACTCCATTGTGTAAAAACACTGAATCTTCCTTATCCTTTCCTCAGTACCTGGGCATTTGAGTTGTTTCCAAGATTTATGTAGCACAAATTGTCCTGCTATCAACATGGGTGTATATATACTGCTCTGGTATGATCTTTCTAATTCTTCTAGAAAAATACACAGAAGGGGAATACCTGGTTTCAATCTTAGTTTTTAGAAGAATCTCTAGTGATTTCTACAGTGGTTATATGGGATTGCAATCCCACTAATTGTGGAAAAGAGTTCTTTCTTCCCATAGCCCCTCAAGCATCTGTTACTGGTTAACTTCTTGATGATAGCCATCTTTCTATGATGCGGTGGAAGCTCAGTATTTTAATTTGCATTTCTCAAATTATCAATGATGTTGCATATGTTTTTTCATATATTTACTTGGCATTTTTATTTCTTCATATGAGAAATGCATATTCATCTCACATGCTCATTTTTTGATTAGTTCTTTGAATTTTGGGGTTCCAATTATTTTTTTAATTCCTTATATGCTCTAGATAGAAGACCTTTGTCAGAGAGACAATTGGATAACTGTTTTTCCCAATTCATGCATTTTTTTTTTACTCTGTTGGTGATTTCTTTTGAAGTGCAGAAACTTTTCAAAAAGATGAGACTCTAGTTATTGATTCTTTGAAGAATTTCCTGTGCAATATGGTTTTTGTTCATGAAGTCTACTTATTCCTATGTCCTCTGATTTCTACTTACTCCCTCCCCAAGTAGATTTAGTGTTTTTCTGTATTAATATTTACATCTTTGATCCATTTTGACTTTAGTTCAGTCCATGGTGCTACACATGAATCTAATTTTAGTCTTTGGCATATAGAAAGCCAGCTTTTCCGACACCATTCATGAAAGAGGCTATCACTCTTACAATGAACATGTTTGGCCCCGTTGTCAAAGATAAGGTTTCTGAGTGTGTTTGTAGTTGTGTCTGCAACTTATAATATGTTCCATTGGTCCTCAGGTCTGCTTTTTGTTAGTACCATGCTGATTTTATCACAGTATCTTGTAGTAAAATTTCCTTTTTCTTTTAGATTCACTAAATTTATTTTAAAAATCGTGAAATGTTTCTTACAAAAGAGCATTATATTCTGTATAATGCTCTGCACAGATGCCAGGGACATGTGGACTATTGTTACTTTCCTCCCTGTCCCATCCAACAAATGTTCACAGTAATCACACAAACCAAGGTGTTCACAATAATTACATAGGGAGGGATTTTTTTAAATGACCAACAATGAACAAAAAGTAAAATCCATTCACTCTACTGCTGTTTTAAAATTTCAATGTTAATTTTTGCATACCCTCCCCCCAACCCTGTTTGTAAGCAACTAAAATATTACATCTGGTGAACAGCAGTTTTCACTATACCTCAAATACAAAATACCTATGAAGCAGAGGAATGTTGGCATTTTAAACAGAAGATGATTAAAAAAAAGATGCGGAACTCCTTCAGTTCTTCACTAGTCTTGGGAAAACTTTCTAGAATACTGCTTCACACTGTTCTGCTACAAATACTGTGAAATCTGTATCTGGTCCTGTATTCCAGTAGTGGTAATGATCTGATATTTAGATCCTTAGAAGCGCTCATCAATTTTGATAGATGCTCCTGATCTATGAAGGATTTGTTTAATTCCCTGACCACCTTTGCCAATAATAGATCCAGCCAAATCTTTGGGAATAGTTACTTGTGTAGTAATAATAGATCCACCAAAATCACAAAATGAGCCACAGCCCCCTGTATAGGAATAACCATCTCCAGAGCTACCCTGTAGATCATATGCCATTTGCCATTCTGATGGGCTCCACATATGTATCACAGAGTCCCAAGTTTCATCAACATTGAAACCAACCATGCCATCATAGCGGTCCCCAGGTCTTGCTCTTCTATCACAGGCCATTAGATCTCCTCCTCTAGGTGGGGGTGGTTAGGGGAGAGGAAGATTCTGAACTCTGCTACCATGCCAGCCAACTTTACCAGGAGGAGGGAGTGGTGGTGCATGATGAGGGCTCGTGTCATGATAATCTCTTCTAGAGGGTGACATGGGACACCCTCCTTGACCAGGAGGCATTCTGTCAAAAACATTGCCCCGCATAGATATCCTACAAGCCATTCTTGCCTGTCATCAAACATCATGGTAAAACCACCATAGTTATAAATTTCATCATAAAAATTGGACTCATAAGGCTGTTCACATCCTTTGATGGGAGACTAAGACATAATATAAAGGATGATCTCTATGCACTCTACAACCCTGTCAAGCTTTCCTCCAATAAGAACAACTCTGTCAGTGGAATGAGAGCAGCATTCTTGGAAAAGCTTGATTGTTGTCTGAGTGTTCTCTAGAAGTTCTTTGATTTTAGCACCTTTGACCCCAATAATTCCTCCTGCCAGACTTTGATGAGCTAACAGTCTCAACTCACAGCCAGAGTCACTGCCTTTATAGTGTTAGTAATTCAAGCATTCCACAACATCAGATTCCAGTGGGATCTGGCTGGTTGCAGTGGGTGATGGCAGCTGCAGGTCCTCTTCCAAGGTAGGGATGATTTTCTTCAGAATGTCTCCAACTGTTTCAATATCAACACTGATCCTCAATATGTGCTCAGGACCACTGCTGTCTGGGACTGAAACCCTGGCATTGTAGTCTATACAGAGAACCTTAGTGTTTTTGCATCCTTTTCCAATCACTGCCCCAACATTCTTGCTTTGAAAAAGGATTTGTAGTTCAACCATTACATCAGTGTCTCTAGATCTTTTAAATGCTTGCTCCTCTTCCATATCTTCTGTAGGATGTTCACCATTTCAGTGTTGGGGGAAGGTTTCCTCGGGATGCTCAGTTTCTATTTTTTTTTTTTTTTGTATTAAATGGACACACCGATAGATTTGCCACAAACAAGTGGGACCAGGCAGGACACCCAGGTCAGTGCAGCAGAGATGGAGGACAATGGTGGCCACAGTGCCTTCATCTGGAGATCCCTCTTCCTCTCTCATTTGCTTATTCACTCTGTAGTACAATTTCTAGACAGGAATTGGAATGCTTCATGTCTTTCTATTTTTGCCCAGGATTACTTTTGCTATTCTAGGTCACTTTTAGTTCCTGATTAATTTTAGGAATTTTTTTTCTAGATATGTGAGGTATACTAATGGTATTTCAATGGGGAGTGTATTGAATCTGTATAACAATTTTGGGAATATGACCATTTTTCACAATGTTGGTTCCTCCTATTCAAGCAAAGAATATATTTCCATTTTCTGAAATCGTCTTTGATCTCTTTTTCCATAGAACTGCAATTTTCACTGTATAGGTCTTTTACCTCTTTTGTTAAAATGATTCCTAAGTATTTCGTTTTATGGATATTATTGTGAAAGGCATGGTTTCCCTAATTTCTCTGTTGTTTGTGTGCAAAAATGCTATTGATTTTTTTGTCTTGACTTTCTATCCTGCAGTGCTGCTCAATTTTGTTATTAAACCTACAAGTCTCTTCATGAGGCTTTTCAGGTCTTTCACATACAGTGTGTCCTGTCATCTGTGAATAGTGCACTAATTTTTAAAACTTCTTCTTTCTTTATTTATTTCTCTCTAAACCCAAATATTGTTAATCCAGCTAGATTACTGGTTAGAATATTATTCACGAGAAGAATGAAACATTATTAAAATATCAGGGAAGTTTCAATTATTTAGTGAAATCATGGGCATAGCCCCTCTGAGGTGGAAAGACTCAGTGGCCTTTGATAGCACACCTCACAGCAAAGTGTAGTCATGGGTGATGTACTTTATGAATTCCAGGGCCATGAATTATGGTAATGACCCCAGCATGCCCAATGATGGGATTTCAGAACAGTGTGTGTACTTCCTGGAAAGGCTTTCCTGTACATGAGATAAATAGATAGCATTATTTTAAGTATTATATTCATTGCTTTTGTGAATATTGACTAGCAATTGATAAAGGGTATGATGGAGTTCTTATTTGGTGAAAAAAGTGAAGATGTACCTATTTTCATGTGTATTTTGATTGCATGATAATTTTTATGCAAAAATATGCATAATTTTCCAACCATGGTGTTCTTGGATTAAAAAATTAGTTACGTGCTAGGCGAGGCAGCATACACCTATAGGCCCAGCATTTGGGAGGCTGAGTGGGAGAATCACAAGAGCAGCCTGCACTGCAAAGTGAACTCAAGGTCAGCCTACATGGCATTGTGAGACCCTGTCTCAAAAACACCAAGTAAATTTTTTTTTTTTTAAATATGTGAGTATAGGTAAAGACTTCTAAGACTTTCATTTTTACTTCCATTTTTCTAGGCTGAAGAAAGTAGTCAAAATAACTTTCTTCTATGGCTCCATTTTAGTGAAAGTCATACAGTTAGTGGAAAGACTCATTTTTGGTAAAGAATGAAAGCAATTCACTTTGAATCCGTAGTGTGAATCCATGACAAGGGCAGCAAAGGCGTCTGGAGACAAGGGATGGGAAGGACGTGCAAGGCACCTGTGGAGGAAAAGCACAGTTAAAGGAAAATCTAGAGCCCAGGTGGTCATTTAACACATTGTGAAAATGTGATGGCCCATAATTTGTCATCAAGGAAAGAAGAACAATGTCCTAAATTGTACATTAGGCCTATATTTTCCTGGAATAGTGGGGAAAGGGAACCTGTGAGATAAAACTTCATAATTATACATTTACAGTACATAAGCTAAAGTTGGGGACTATATGGCTTTGTGTCTCTGTCTCTACTTTCTCTTTCTTCTTCCCTTTCCACATCTCCCTCTTTAATATTCTTTTTTCTATTCTCATACTTTATTTTGATAAATAGAATCACATATACCGTCGTGTATGTGACAGGCAGATGAACTCCAAAAAATATTTGTGCTTAAAATAGTTAACGGCTTTCATTGTATACTCAAATCACCTACTCTAAAATAAATGTTTCTTGAGCAAAGAAAATGTTCATCAGCTTTCTCAGATAAATAGCATTTGATGATCAGATCAGGTAAACAGAATTGCGCTCCATGCCTGGCAGGTTCATAATGTGTTAAACACATGCAGCTAAAAATTTTAATCTGGCCTGAGAAATGCATGCAATGCTTAAAAAATTTATGTCTTGAAAATGCTGTGCTACTTCAGGTAATTCAATCTAATTCAAATGGAAATGCTTCCAAGAAGAGTAAATATAGCTTCTTTTATCAAGTGCCAACTTTTTGTTTCCTGAGAGGCAAATCTCAAGGCAGCTTTCAATTTCTGTGTTAAAATTGTTGGCACAGAAAAAAAGTCCTTTCTGTCTAAGTTAGACTTATTCACCTACAACCAGTTCATTTTAAAGTACATTACAATAAAATAGGTTTCTAAGATTAAATAGCTAAATTAAGTACCTACTGTGTGAGGGGCAATATTGTAGACCTGGTGATTCCAGGTAAAGTAAGAGAGAAGCCATTCTTTTCTTTATTGTAGCTTCTAGTTCACCTAGAATGGAGACAGAAAATAACTGAGCAAGGAAATATGTAAATAAGCTAATGTCAGGTTAACATGTAGTATGAAGAATTTACAATGGAGTGAAGTAGAGAAATTGAGGACAAGTCACTTGGTTTGATAGGAGCAAGGCATAGAAAATCTAAAATTTACCTGGATAGTGGATGGACTGTGATCATCAGATCATCAACTGAAACTTAGGAGAAAGAACACATATGACTCTTAAGGACAGCAATGCCATTAGAAGGAAGGTGGCCTTAGGGAATCGCCACTCCTGGGAACTGAGTTGGGAGATGGTTTGATTTCTTTTCTCACAATGATCTTAAAGTGAAGGAGTCAAGCTGTTTCACCTGCCAAAGATGCAAACAGAAAAAGCACAGACAGGCACTTGGGTGTTTTTGACTCCAGAATTTTAGGTAATTTGTCCTTATGGATGCTGATTCTATGTAGATGGAGGTACGCAAAGAAATAATGTGAACAAACAGTAAAAAACTTATGTAGGAAGTACGTTGGATGTCGGTATATGACAGTTTGAGAAAAAATATCTCCTGCTTGGTAAAATAATTGTTCTACCCATTTCATTTTGTATGTATTGAAAACATTATATTGTTCCTTTAAACTTTGGGAAAATGAGCCAGGTAATGAAAATATAGAAGGAGCAAATAACACAATAAATTATAAAACTTTGTAAAGTGATGCTAAAGAGAAACTCTTTAAAGTCCAATCTCATTTCTCAGGAAGCCAGAAAATCCTGAAATCCAGGTCGCAAAGTCCTGATTAGGACTTAGAACAGGAAGTGGTACGTTTGAGTTGCCTTGTAGTGATACCAGGAATTTTCTCACTTTTCCTCTCCGTTAAAGCAATATGCAATTTAAAAAGAAAACATTGAAGTGCCACAAAATTATCTTGTCATTCAAGTAAGACACACATTGCTTTTCCAGAAATTATAGGTTTCTATGACATTTATGGTAATTTTGTTCAATTACATACAAATATTTGAAATCTTGCACAATGAGAAACTTTAATAACAATTCCATAGCAAGTAGTCCTGAAGCCCAGTCGAAGCAACAATACACATAGACTACAGATGCATTTTTTGTCCCTATTTTTCTCTGACCTCATTAGGAAACACTGAGCTTCAGATATGATATAGGTGTTCTCAAGTGCTCTCGTGCTATCCTTATTTAGGAAAAAAAAATAATTACTTTCATCAGAAAATAGATTCTTTTAGCATATTGATAGCTCTTGTGACATTGAAAGAAACAATTTTTATTGTGTTTAATCCATGGATCACAGATTTCTTTGGTATAAACAATATTAGTTAGGTCAGGCACATTCTGTTAATAAATAACGTCGACATTTGTTGAATATCTTCTATTAGTGTATTTTCAAGGAGATATAGTCAAAATGTATGCTAGGTCTTTTGATAGTATTTTGCTTTTCAATGTATATTCCAACTATTAACAGTATCTCCTGTGCAAATCCATCTTCATTATCTTTATAGAATGCATCTTAAATTTTTTTCTGCAAAATTTCTTTGGAAAAATAAAACACAAAACACCTCTATGACCACTTGGTTATATTTGAACCTAAGAACCTAAAAATATTATCATAAAATGTGTTAATGGCAGCCACATTCCTTTTTAGAACTTTTACCACTGTATTTCTTATTTAATTAATTATTTATGCATAGTCATTTGTACATTCTAAACACAGTATATTTTTTTTTTTTTTTTTTTTGGTGCAGGGTCTCACTACATAGCTCAGACTTGTAGTGATCCTCTTGTTTTTAACCTCCCTAGTGCTGGGATTACAGTTTGAGCCACCACGCCCAGACTCCATCGCTGGTTCAGCATGCCCGGGGTGGGGCCAGTGCAGCATGTGGTGCCAGGGATCAAACTATAGCCCCTGAACTTACCTAAGAAGCGCTTAGTCCACTGAGCTATCTCACCAGCCCTTGTGTTCCATATTCTTTTAACCAAATTCATTAAGTTTTCTGGTCGTATTTCTCAATAGGTTTTGCATTCATTAAAAATACAAGAGAAGCTTATAGAATTTTTTATTTTATGTTTCATTATATAATCTAATCTTCATTTAATCCTAATATGGGCCAGTGAGATAGCTCAGTGACCTAAATTGCCTGCTTAGGTAAGTTTAGGCAGCCACAGGAAACCCCGGTTCAATCCCTGGTACCACAGGCTATACCAGCCCCCACTTCAGGGTAGGCTGAGCTGCCCCCTCCAAAAATTATCTAATTCTAACAATAAAACTATAGTTTTGTTTTACAGTACATTAATGTAAGAGTGATTTGAGGATTTTATTTTACATATTGTATATGAATTAAAATACAGTATTTTTATTTCTTTATAATTTTGCAACTTTTTATCATGTATTATCACATAGTGACTGAGGTGGATATCAGAAACAATTCATCAATAATTCTAAATCATCCTGGTTTGCTGCTCCACCCAGTAAAATCTAGAATTGTACTATTTGTTCAAGTATAATCTTGTCCAGACTTGTGTAGATTTTTATTGAGTGTACTTCTATAATAATAATACAGCTTTGTTTCTCCTGTTCTTTAAATTTTTCATTTTTATTTTTTTGTATTTTAGGGAAGGGTGTACAAGGTGTTCAAGGTCTCACTACTAGATCAGACTTGTAGGGATCTGCCTGTTTACAGTATCCCAAGTGCTGGGATTACAGGTGCGCACCACCATACTCACTCTCAATTGCCTTCTCAGCATGCCCCATAGGTGGGGCCGGCAAGACAGGCCAGGGGATCAAATCCCTGGCTCTTGCACTTGTTTGCAGGCACTTTAATCCACTGAACTATTTGGCTGGCCCTTCTTTCTCTAATTTTGAACTGTTGCTCTTTGGAAAACTTGAATTCCCTTTTCAGTCTATGTTACCCTGCTATTAGAAAGGAAATGATAGATTGTCTAGATGGGGTATAACTTAATACTTTGTATAGTACTAATAGAATAATGTTTTTTGTAAATTTTTATAATTAATTATTTTTGTTGTAGCCTAAAATCAATGAGATTCCATAGTAGATATGTCCAAGTGCTGCAATTGACTTTTGAGACAATGCAGGATAGTGGTAAACTGGGGTAACGTTTTGTCCTTGATTATACAGGTAGAAATTTTAGTTGTACAGAACAGCAAAAATTCTGAGATTTTAGGTGATATTCAAGAAATACAGGGGTTATACACAATTGTTGTACCCATTGGTGGCATATTAGTTTCTTCAGTTCAAAACAAAGAATAGGTTAATATTCTCAACCAGAACTAAATCTTGAATACCAAGAATTATTTACTTAGTCTCAAGCCCCAGTCACTTTAGGGCGATGGACTGACAGCGCAATAGCACTTGCTCAGGTAGTGAGATTGTTTCACAATGGAGAAATTCTCATCTTGCAGAATTTGAACATTTTATTATGCATGTAAAGCTTTTTGCCTTTTCTTCCAGTGAGTACCTGTTTTCCACTTTCTAAGCTAAAGGAAATGTCTCTTTGAGCCTGAAAGAGATTTTATCTTTCCAGGCAGTTCTTACCATAGTCATTCTTGAAAAGTTTCTCCCCCCCCCAAAAAAAAAGTAGTAAATGCCTTGCATGCAAAACAGATTTGTCAGAAGCTTGTGGACATTTTTCAACCAACAATATCCAGCCTTTTTTATCTTTGTTTTTCTGACTCTTAGAGCATTTCCCAACATTATATCACACTGTTGGGTCACTCTAATTTTTCCAAAAGAGATTGTACAAGATTCATTAAATTTGTGATGAAAAATTTGTATAATTTTGTGATTTATTCTCTCTAGAATGCACACTATTAAATCAGTAGTGCCTACAGAAACTTTATTAATTAAAAAAAGATCATCTTTAGAGAGATCTCTGAATTTGTCCATTAATGATGTTTCTTGAAACAATTGATTTTTTTTTTTTTTTGGCAGAACCAGAGATTGAACTCAGGCACTTATGCTTGCCAGGCAAGCGCTTATTCTACTGAGCCATCTCCCCAGCCCCTAAATTTTTCTTATGATCATCTTTTAGATGTAAGTCATCATATTTTAGGGAAAGATGGAAGCAAATGTCCGGTTCCTGTACATAGGTGTAGTCCCAAAGTAATATATATTGTCCCTACAAATAATATGTAGAGAGACCTTGCCTTTTTTGGGGGGGAGATTTCTTCATCACTATGGACTGTGCAAAGGCAATATGATAGACTGTGATTTATAAGCAACAACAAAAAATATTTCTCACAGTTCTAGAGGCAGAGTCCTCCATGATCGAGACTTTGGCAGACTCCCATGTTTGCTAAAGGTCTACCACATCCTGTTGGAAGGGTGAATCTCTTCTGAAAATTTCTGCACATATTAGAAGTAAGGGGGCTTGCTGAGGTCTCTTTTTTAAGATCAACAACCCCTTTAATGAGGTCTTTACCCTCATATCCTAATTGACTCATGAAATCACCAACTTTCCATAATATCACATTATGGGTTATGTTTCACTACATGAATTTTGAGAGGAAATGACATTTAATCTCTAGGAAACAGGTCATTTTTTCTTGGACTTAGTGGTTATCATTTAAGGTTGCATCAAGGCATGAGATAGGGTCTGATAACAGAAAGGGTCTCAAAGATGTAACACTAATTGTATTAATATTAACTACAGATTGGTAAGAGACTCTCAGTATTAGAATAATAGCATAGGCCCAGAATTTACTTTCTTTTTAATCCTGGGCAAAGGAGCGCATCCCCATACATAATTAAGAAGCTTGTCCTTCCTAGGGATACCTCCTCTAAATCAAAAAACATAGCCAATAGTCAAAAAAGTAGGCCATAAATCAGCTCTTGGGGAAAGTCCAACTCAGGTACAGGCTAAGAAACACCTTAAAATGTCCACAAGTAACATTTGGCTACAGATAAAACTCATTATCTACTCAGCCATATGGGCTAAACCTCAAGGACAATTTATCAGAGTGCATTATGGGAAAGTAGTTTGTCATAGGTAGGCTGGGGTTTTGAAAGGGAAACAATGCAGTACAGGACACATTTTATGTCATTATTTTATAATTGCTCAAAGAATCATATACAAAAAGTGAAGGAAATCAACCATGCACTAAAGACCAAAGAATCTGTCTGAGGGCCTGGATCCTAATATCCTGCATGAATCTAGCTGAACACATAGAACCCATAACAATGCCTTGCACAAGTCCAACTGGAGGCCTAGAGTCCACGATTGTGTCTCATGCAGGTGTGTCACAGGTATGTGCTGGGAAATCCCAAAGGTGAGTGGTGGAAGCTAGGATGTCTGTGTCCATGGGATGAAGGACCTGTGCTAACAGGCTGAGGTGTTTGTGCTGGAACCAAGAAGCAATGCTCAATATAAGGGCCAGCGCTCCCCTGAAAAGTACCACACTCATCCTGCACAATAGCAAGGTCCCAAGAGCTCCTCCAACAATGAGAAAAGCTGAGTTCCCATCAGGAAAGCCAATGTGGCAAGTTTCTCCATGAGGTTATGCAATGCACCATCTTCCCCTCTAGAGCCCTGAAGCAATGCTCAAGATGAGGGCCAGAGCTCCTCTAGAATGAACCACGGCCATTCTGAGCAACAAGGAATGTCCTCAACTCCTCCTATGACCAGGACAGACTGGTTCTTTAGGAAAGCCAGCAGGACAAGGTCCTCCAGCAGAACAGAGCAAGAGAACCAGCAGTTCCAACAGCTTCTTCAAGCAGCTTTCTAACATCCTCTCACCAGCTTCTCCAGTTCTGACTCTTATGCTGTTGGCAACAATCCTCAGAGGGGCCTCCCTCACCCAGCACCCTGCTAGTTCAATTCAGCTGGGTGTGACAAATTGACTGCCAGTTAGAAATCCATTATAATCCTCAAGCACAATTATGACAGAGTGAATGAAGGGACAGCTCATGTGGCATTCACAAGGAAGACAGGACTCAGCACAAGCTGCCTCACATGCAACACAGCCTGCTGGGACTGGACTCTTGGCCAGAGATAACAAAGAGCCTCATCTCTTCCTCTAGGTTCATGCCAGTTTCCTTCCTGGGCAAGTTTGTTCCACATTGTTGCTACTGTTACATCAATAAAATTTGCTTGTATGCTCTTTGTACCTATGCAATTCATCTACTACTTTTTAAAATAACACATAAGAACCTTGACCTTTGGGTGGCACCGACACCGTGGCTCCTGCACCGCAGTAACAGCATTAGCCCTTTTACTGTTACTAGTTCAAACACACATACACATATTTTCTCATTTACTTTTTTTTTAATTTACTCTTTATAAGAATCCCAAGAGGTCTTTTCATTTCACTTAAATTCAGCTGAAAACATTGATTCTAATGGGGCAACCACCAATCTAGCTATAAATTTGTTAAACAGAAGGATGATATGTTAATATAACTTTTTTAGGCCATGATATGTTACTATATAGTGTTGGGAAATAAAATAAGAAATGGAATTGATGTGTAGGAAGAATTAATATCTCAGTACTATTTAAAATTTTAAAGTTTACAACTGGAAGCCAAGCTGTCTTTAGAGTTCAAATTGATTGTATAGAAAAAAAAATCTGTAATTTTTCTTTTTTTATTATCTAAAAATATAAAAATAGTAAAAAAGAAGGAAACAATACAGTTCATCAAAAAATCAAAAGAAATTCAACAATGGTTGTATTGCATAATGCTGTCTTCAAATTACTTGTTCAACACGCTTCTCAGAGGAAGAAATTAAAGAAGCGAATAAATATATGAAAAAATGCTCCACATCGCTAGCCATTCGTGAAATGCAAATTAAAACTAC
>NW_004524589.1:9066475-9079105 GCF_000260255.1 Octodon degus
ATATATATATCTTACAGATAGAAAATCTCATTTATGGATCTTTTATTAGTATATAGATCCAACAGCTCCAGGAGAGACACAAATTCCTATAAGATCCCCTTGTGTACGATTCTGCATTTCATGCTTGAATTTAACTGACAGATGTGTAAAACTCACAAATAATTGAATGACTCCCTACTGACTTCACAGCTGTACTGAAAAAGCTGAAGAGTGTGAATTACTGCAGGGACAGTCAGCAAGAAACTGCGTAACTTTACCCAAATCCCCAGGAAAGCCTCTCATTTGTAAATGTGAGCTTGGATTTATGCGTTCAAAATAACTTTTTCAGGAAACATCCTTTTTAAATGTGTGGTATTTAGCCCAGGAACTGATGGTAAAATGCTTAGTGTTTGTGCTATGACAATTATAGAATTAAACTAACAGTTCAAAATTAGCATACATGTGATTTTGTCATTGCTTTCAGACTTTATTTTCTTTATTGTTTATGTTCCTTTATAAAATAGCATAATTTCAAGTATATTATTTTGAAATTAAGTAATGTAAAAATTTTGTTTGAATAAAACAAAGAATTCAACCATATCTGGTTTAAAATTCCTATTTATTTAAGCTTGAAAGTTATCATTAATTGAAATTAATTCAAAATTTTGCCTTATAACTTGTGAAAATTGATCATGATATATCAAATGGAGTGGGATAAGAAATGTGGAGCGAGATTAAATTATTTGAAGACCTGCCCCCCTTGTGTGGTACCAACAAGCTCATGGCCTGAATGGGTTGAAGAGGGAAGGTTCTTTGTTTTTCTGTGGCTGGCTCAGCCTGCCCCCAGGTCAGGGCTGGCATGGCATGGCATATGGTGCTTGGGAATCAAACCACTGTCCCTGCACTTGCCTAAGCTTTCCTCAGCAGCCTCTTTAGACTGCTGAACTAGCTCACTGGCTCATGGGGAAAGGTTCTTAAAGAGCTACAGTCTTTGCCATTGCCTTGAACATTCGTCTTGTCTCATGTTTCTTCAGTTTTCTGAGGTAAATGCATACCACGGACCACCATGAGTTTCCAGCCCTCAACATTGTACTGGTGCTGCACCTTTCATGCCTGTTGTTCTGTAGCTTCCATTTGGGCTGAGCAGTTCCTAGATCCTCTCACGCTTCAGTATGAAGACAGTCACTATGGAATCCTCCACCTTGGTCCTGCAAGCCTAATAATAAATGCCCTCGTGCTTTTTATAACTGTATTTTCTCTTGATTCTGTTTTTCTAGAGAATTCTAACAAAAATATTTGGGTACTAGGAGTGGTTCTTATTTGGTACAGGGTCTCATTATGCAGTTTGGACTCATAGTGATCCTCCTGTCTCAGCCTCTCCAGTGCTGGGATTACAGAAATACACCACGATGCTTGGTTTCAGTGGCCAGCATGATGCACCCAAGGTCCTGGGCCTGCACAGCATGAGATACCAGGGATCGAACCTGGGCCCTTGTACTTCTAGGCAAACACTTGGACTACCAAGATATCTACTAGACCCTGGTTTTCTAATTTGACCAGATGTATAGTTGGTATGTTCTCTTCTTTTGGTGATGTAGAGAGTGCTGACACTTTGTGATGTGACCTCTATAAAGTAATAGGCAACATAGATACATTTTGTTTTTCTCATTGGTCATTTTGACATGCAAAGACTATAATAAACTTAGGTACAATATTTTCAAATACTTTTTTGAAGAGCAAGAAATATAATGATGCTGGAGGTTGCTCTCAGCATTTCTGGATGAATCACTACAGAAAATCATGAGGTCATATAAGTAATACAATCTGAGAGTGACTTGAAGGAGCATCTTCTTTCCTCTATTCATAGGGCTAATTTTGCAGAAAACCAAACATAATTCTTTATGATGTGATTGACTAATTCAGGATTCATTTCTCCTGAATAAGCTGGGAACATTGGGTTCTTAAATTCTAATTATAATATTTTACTATGGGTGGAGGTTTCTATTCTCATTGGCAGAGGCATCGTCATTCCCAATGCCTATAATGTTGGCCTCCCAACCTCCACCTGAAGAGACGAATCCTGAATTGCTCATGGAAACTGTAAGAACATTCCCAATACAGTTACCAAGCAGGACAGTGCTGGATTTCCTCAGAATTGCCCTCACTACTCTAGACATGTGGGCATGCTTATATAAATCAGAAGAATACAAAAGTCCAATACCCAGGGTGACCCATGAGGAAGTATGCTACACTTCCAGTGACCTTGCATTTCCTAGTTGATTCAAGAAGAAGTCAAGGGGACACATGTAGGAATGGATTTTAAGAGTGTGGGATAAAGGTAATAGAAAGCTAAACCAGGATGGGGCTGAATAATTGAAATGAGACCATTCAATAAAGATTTTAGATCTAAGGCCACAGCTCTTGTAAATAGAGTAGATGATGATATGTTATTGGATTAGTTGGCAGAAAGGTGAAGCCAGAGATGGTTGCCTTAGAAAGAACTGGAGATAACTGATGTTCTTTACTTTAAAGTTGATTCTACCTCCCAGTAAATCATTTCTCAGAAAAAAATTTTTGGTAAGCATACTGTATTTATAAAGTGGATACACTTATTTTTCCCTATTAATATTTACAAACTGAAACCATTGGAGGTTACAGCTTACTTTTATTATTGAAGTGTTAAGGTGTCCAAATAGTTGCTCTTTTTGGCCTCCCTAAATTATTTACCAGTTTAAATTCCAAAAACCAAGTCAATGGATGATAATATCAAACATATATGCTCTTTAACTTGAGGATGCTTATGTACTGAAAGAAGCTTAGTGTAATATCTAAATTAGGGCTGTTCCTAGCCAATTACCCAATTTTAAGGCTTTAGATAATGATTTAAGGAAATTTTGAATATGAATATCTGATACACATTTTTTATGATATTCCCTTAGAATGATCTCTGAGGAGACCTATGTGGGCCTAGTCTATATCACTACCAAAATTACTTAAATCTTTTAATTTTTAAAAGATTGTATATTAATCCACTCCCTGTTGCCTTGAGGTAACAAAGATGCACACTCTAGGTGAATAAGGTCCTGATTCAGGTCTATCAGAATTCATCCAGAAGATTAGGGTTATAAGGATCAGAGTTACACTAGGGTCTTCAGTATTACAACTTTTATGGAAATACAATTACAATATGTAGTTACATAGTTAAATAAATAGGAGTTTTTATCATCAACCATTGACTAAAGTCAAAATGATTCTATAGCTTCAGAAAGAAAATTTTTTTAGAAATAAAAATTTAAACTATGTATTGATTAATAAAATAGATTATTAAAGCTTGAAATTCATTCAGTATAAAATAGATATCAATATGACATGTAGCCTGTAGCAATGAAAATATGATAAATTAAATATTTAAAACTATAAAGTAGAGGATGAAAGGACATGTGTCTCTTTAATCACAGGGCATCTCTCCAATAGGACGCTGTTTTGTACATCATCAACAAAGACATTTTCCCTTGCATTCTACCTTTTTCCAAACTCTACTTATTCTTTAGGCAAGCTGAGAGGGCTGAGAGGTACAATAAATGTGTGAACAAAGTCTAAGCTCACCATTTACTTTAAAAAATCCCAGGAGTAATGGAAAGAAATTTCCTTTAGATGAGTGAAATCCTTTCAGTTTCTTAAGCCAGGGAGATGATATGATGTTTGCACATGTGAATCAGGATGAGTTCACTTATGAGTACAGTCTATAGTTGTACCCATTTGCCTATTATATTCAGTTTATCCTTCTTTATGGATGAGTAGTACTCCACTGTATAAAAAGACCATATCATTATTTATCCATTCCTTAGTTGATGGGCAATTGGGTTGTTTCCAAGATTTAGCTAAATTGTGCTAGTATAGAGTAAGTAAGATCCAAAAAGAACTGCTGAGAAGGAAACATCAACTGGGGTGGAGGAAAAGAGAAAAGGAAAAAAAGAAGTGAAATAAATTTTAAAATCTATTTATCTATCTATACACATACACATGATAACTAAGCTAAGTAAACTATTAATTTCTTTCAACTCATTGAAAGGAATAGTGTTTAAATTGATCTTTTTTTTTCCTGTATTTTAGGACAGGATCTACAGCATGATACATATAATGGACTCATAGTGATTCTCCTGTTTTCAGCCTCCCAAGTGCTGGGATTATAGGCACGCGCCACAGTCGAGCATGCCTCAGCAAACTGGGAACGAACCCCAGCCACTGCGCTCTGCCTCAGAAGGTATTTTATTACTCTGACCTATCAGACTGGACCTTAAATTGATCAACTTTGCATGCCTAAATATTATAAAACGAACAACTAGTTTGAAGATAATTATAAGAACCTTTTAAAATCTATTGTTAATTTCCATATCATCTTGTCAATTCTATATCATTTTTGTTGTATTTTTTTGTTTCTCATTCTTTAAAATAAAAAAGATGAATGGGCTAAGCACAATAACTGTATAGAAAATCTTTCTTTGAATATTAGAAAGAAGCCAGAGATGCCTGCTCTAAGTGAATTATCCTATACTGAAGCACCAACATTAATGACACAAGAATAAGAAAGCAATACAGGCAGATCATGAAGGTATATATAAATATTCATTATTTGCCTAATATCTTATGTTCTACTAGTAAAGCTAAGAAAATCTAATAATAAGCAGGTGAAGTTTTGAGGAATAACCTTAATATAATAAAGATAATATAAGATTATGTAAGAACAATAGGTCAAAATACAAAATTTCATTTAAAATAAAAATGATACATATTTGATGTACAGAAATCTTGCATTTTTATGCATCCATCATAAGATCTAAATAATCTGAGATATACAGTGTTCATATATAGGACTGTGAATATAATATGACTATATATGCATGTATGCATCAGTTATATGCAATGTATATGTAAATGAAGCTGATCACGAATTAATGTCACACATCACAAAATAACATCTTCGTCAGAAATGTACTGGGTGTATAGTGGTAGTTCATTCCATAAAATCACAATGGAGCTGAAAAATTCCTGCTGCCTGATTCTGTCATAATCATATTGTCATAATGCAAAGAATTATTCACCTGCTAAGCTAATGTTTGAAAAAAACCTAGAGTGCTGACAAGTCATGAAATTTGGGCACATATCATTGTATGCAGTTCATAACACTTGTTAGTGACAATGACTTTGATACTGCCTTTTGTGCTTACTGAGTTATATATTTTATCAACGTTTTGGAATGAGCTCTTTCTAATCATTAAAATATTTACTGTAAAGTAGTATTCTCTACTATGCCAATAACTCATATTCACTGTTTTTCATGTGTGCTTTTATTTTTTTTTATTTTTTAAGCAAGGTCTCAGTATATAGTTGAGGCTCGCGTTAAACTCAGCGGTAGCCCAGGCTCACCTTGAATTTATGGCCATCTACCTGCCTCAGCCTCCCATGTACAAGGCCTGCAGCCATGCACCGCCATACCTGGCTCACTGTGTCTCTTTACTGCATCATGACCATGCCGTATGATTGCTGTAAGCATCATTAAGGTTCATGTACTTACATAAAGGAAGAAATGGTGCACGTGAAGTAGGGGATGACTTTTGTTCATGCTCTTCATCCAAGAAGTTGAAGCAGATGTGGTTAGTGGGCAGTGGAGGGACAGAGCAAAGCAGTTACTGAGTCTGTTGCCAGCCATATGAGCCTCTGGGTGGAGCACACAGAGAGCTAATGTCTGCCTCCTGTACCAACACTCACAAGTAATGGCTGTGACTTCTGCCTTCTAAATTGCAACCAAAAGATATCAAAGCAATATCTTATACCTCTACCTAACAAAGAAAGAATTATGGAAAGAAGAATCAGAAGAACAGAAAACACAAAAGCTGTAAAGTAAGATAATAAATTTAGCTATACAAAATTAAAATCTTTTATTTCTTAAAAGACAAAATGAGGAGTTGGGGATATAGCTCAATGGGACAAGCACCTGACTAGCAAGTACAAGGTCCTGAGTTCAAGTTCCAGTACCAAAAAAAAAAAGAAATGACAAAATGAAAATAGAAAATACATGCCCCAGCATGCATGACACATTTGCAGTACATGCACTGATATATATTAGAATCTAAAATATATGTTCTCCTGTATAGTACAGGAGAATGAATATTCCAAAATATTGTACAGTAGGTGAATACACAGTATAGCAGGTGAATATTCCAAAACAAAATTTGACAAAAGAAATGATGAAGGAATTCAAAGATAAGGCAACAGAAAATACAACAAGTGTTTGAAAATGTAGTCAATTTTATAATATCAAGATAATTTATTAGGAAATTTGTGCCAAACTCTTACATCACTAGCTGAAATAAATAGTTTGAAAAATTAATTGTCTGAATAACAACAGGAACGCTAAAAACTGTTAGGTTAAAAAGAATTAAATAAGTATGAAGGGGAAAAGTGGGAAATGTCTCGGAAGGTAAAACAGTGGTATGATGTTGGGTCTAACATTTTTATTCCTGTGTTTGTCCAATAGAAAGCATAACACCTATACAAAGATGACTTGTATAATTTAATTATATTAGCATCATTTCTATTTTTAAATATTAACAAAGCACAATTGCCTGAAAAAACAAGAGGTGTACTCTAGTTACATAACAGACTTTTGTGGCATTCCAATATATTAATAGATATATCAATATATAAATCACCAAACATAGTGTTGTCCAAAAAACATAAAAATAGAATAAGTCATTTGTATAAGTACAACAAGTAATAAAAGATAATGTACCAAAAATAATAAGATGTTTATGTGTTGACTGTTGGCACAAGTCAATAACCAAAATGCAAAAAGATACTAATGGGTTCAATATGCCTGGGCTTGAATTACACAAACTGATCATAATTAATTTTAAAATTTAATGTTTATTTTAACAGTTTTTGAAATACAAAGAACATTATTTTATCATTTATACCCATTTCAGTCACATAAGTGTCAGGTTTCTTGTGTTGAGAAGATTGCAGTAAGTGCAAACTCTGGACAGCAATAGAAAAGCTGTATGTATCTACAACTGTGTGTTTGAGTTCAATTCCAAATAATATTTTAAAAGTTAAATCATTTATTACTATTAATTCAGGGCACAGAACATTCAAAACTATACCTTTACATCCAGCTTATTCCTGTACCTATTCAGGAGAACCAAAGAAGAGCAAGTGAAAGAAAGAACAGATGATTAGCTTCAGGTTTTCAACCAATAGTTCTGTTAGGAAGCCCCTGTGGGGGCTGGGGAGATGGCTCAATAGAATAAGTGCTTGCCTGGCAAGTGTGAGGGCCTGAGTTCAATCCCTGGTTCTGCCAAAAAAAAATAAATAAAAACAAATAAAAAGAAAAGAAAAAGAAATTGCTAAATATGGGCTGGGGAAATAGCTCAACAGTATAAGCACTTGCCTGCCAAGCACAGGGTCCTGAGTTCAATCCCTAGTACCGAAAAAAAAAAAAAAATTAAGAAGACCCTGTGCCCTGAAGAGATGCTATTAAAGGAATTCTTGTTCTTTACTCCATATTTTCTGTTCAGTAGTGCTGAAGTGTAAGATTTTGCATTTTCACAAAGAACAGGTGATATTATTTTTGCAGACCTGGGAATCACCCTTTGAGAACAGCTGCCTAGACAGAATTCAAAATGCATCTGGAGCTTTTAGAAATGCAAAATTTTCACTCTCCAATGCACAACTGGTGCAGAATAATCCAGTTTTGTATTATTTACAACTATTTTTAAAAATATAATTTATGTTAGAATAGTTTTAGACTTACAGTAATATTGAAGAGTTCCCTTGTGTCTCATAACCTGTGATATATGTGAATGATACACTAATCATGTCAGTATAGACAGCTTGCTACATTATGACCTGAAGCCCACTCTGTCCCAACCCGTGGGTTAGTCAAGGAAAGGCACCTGGGGGAGGAGTGGGGATTTGAAGAGGGGACAAAGGACAGGAGATGTGAGAAACGAAGACAAGACAGGATTCTGATCAAGTCTCGTTTATTCAGGGAAGGTGCTGGGCATATATAGTGGAGGCATAGGGAAATGACGGTTGGCGGGTAAAAGGCACGAGTAACTAGGCAACCGGACTATGACAGGAAGTCCCACCTCCGGGACATAGCAGGAGACTTATGGGTAATAGGTGGGGTAAAAGAACTAGGAACTTAGCTCAGCAGAGGTAGGGGAAGAGGAACCCGGAAACCCACTTGCAATAGGATTGGAGGCCTGGAGTTATTGTGCCTCCCACACCACTCCTTGTTTAAATTTCCTTATGCTGGATGTAAAATTATGATTCTGTTTCAGAGTTCTGTACATAAGGATTTCACATTAGGTTGAGTCTTCATGCCTTCATGGAATCTTCTTGGTTCTGACAAACTTCCTTTGGTTCTGATGACTTGAGAAGTGGGAGGAACTTGGGTCAGGTACTTTGTAATATGTTCTTGATGTAGTTTATACTTGATGTTTTTCTCACCAACAAAGTAGGGAGGGTTTGCTCATGGCTCTGGCGGAGGAAAACACAGAATTGTAATATTTTCCTTCAACTGTATTTAGACCATACATTGTCAACAGAACATTTTTCTGCTCATAGTAACTTGATCACCTGTGGTGATGTTGCATTTTTTAACTTTAGAATTGCTCTTTTTTCCCTTTCTTGAAAGCGTTATGTTTCTTATAATGAAATCATTCTAATGCAGCTTGCATATAATAAAGGGAGGATTGTTATGTGACAGAATATCTGCCTTGTTTTGCTCATAATTCATTTATTTTCAGAGTTTGAAGTTATACCATATACTTCTAAAACTAGTAAACATGTTTAAGCATGATTGAATTTCTGCCTAGCAATCCCATAAATCTTATGACCAGTCACTTTGAGCATTATGAAAACCCGAAGTGTGCAAATGCACACGTTAGAATGCATGAATATTGTGTGTATTTAAGACAATTTTTAGATTGAACAGATACCTCTTTTTGAAGTGAATCTTAGTTAAAACTTAATGATGCCTTCTGAAAATTTACCAGTTTAGGTAAACCCACCATTTCAGCTACAGCCACGATAATAAGAGCTACAACCCACACAGTTCAAGTTCACCTGCCAAGGCCCACCTGGCCAGCACCTGAAAACACAGCTGTGTTTTGTTTTTCCTCACAGTTCATGTCCAGATTGTCTGGGCAATGCATCATTAGTTTTGAATTTTATGGTGCCACTTTCTCATTCCTCCACCCAGCTAATTTGTCACTGTTAGGGAATAATGATGTGAGATTTCAAGTATCTGGAATGTTCAGATTTTGTGAAAGACAGAAAGATCTCTTCTAGTCAAAACACAAGCTGAAGAATGTGGTAAAATTTACCCAATACTCAGAAGCAGAAAAGTAGAAGAGTGATTTGTGTACCTTGTCTTAAGTGTAGAGGTAGCTCATTCCACAGTACTTGCTACATGAAGAAAATAGGAAAAAAAAAAAAAACCCAAAAACATCAAACAGAGTTTATGTTGCTTGCCAGTGCTGCATCAGAAAAACGTGCCACTACTAGATTCCAGGTTTTGACACAATTAACCTCACATATATCAATAAACACATTTGATAGTTTAAGATTAAGACATATGAGTAAGTGTGAAAACTAAAAGATCCATCCCCTTCTAGCCTATTGAAAGCTAGATAGAAGAAATAAAAGTTTCTGTATTTTCTAAAACATTTTTTAAAGAATAAAAAATAGTAATACAAAAAACCCAGCATTAGAAATGAAGCAAATTTCATTAATGAAAGTAATAGAAATTCAACAATGATTGTTGTATTTATTACATGATGTTATCTTCTTTTTTTGATGTTTTATTTTTTAGTTTTACTAATTTTACTGAGAAACAAATAGAATGAGACAGCTTCTTTTTTTTTTTTTTTTTTGTCATTTCAACCAACAGGGGATGGCACTTTATTTTGATGACTCTGTGTATTACAAAGGAATGAACTCCTTCCTCACCCTTCCTCCCTCCCCATTAAGATTTTTCAAAAAAGTATAAAACTCTCTTAAGTGACTTCTCTGCAGTCCTAATTAGAGAGCTGCGCAGTGCCTCTCCTTGCAAGGCTGCTTCTGAGGAGGGGCACAGTCTGCCCTGAGTTCTGGAGGTTTCTACGTCCCCGGGCAAGAAAGAGTCAACGCCTCCGCTTCCCTCTGGTAAGTTCCAGCCTCCATCACCACGCATTATCATTCCCTAGACACCTTCTTAGAAATTGCTGGATGCAGTTTTCACTTGGCAAAACTTCAATGTGGCTTTACGTGAGGTGTCTACGTGTCACAGCAGCACTGTTGATGTTCTGGTTTTGAGGGAAAATATAGCAAGAGCATTCACATTCCCTGGAAGCACCAGTGGCAGAGACTGGGTGGTGTGCAGAGGTGACGGAACGCAGCCACGCTTGCTTGGGACTCTGGGGCGGGTGACGCTAGATCCTGAGGGTGGGCCAGAATAGGAATGTGTGAAGAGCCGGGCTGCATCCTTTCGATCCGTGTACATCAGTGCAGAGCACATGGGAAGGACAGGGTCAGGTCACCAAAGTGAGTACCACCGAGGCCCACCCAGACCCTGGGGAGAGAAAGACACATCTGGGTAAATGCACTCCTGTCTCGGCCCTCCCAGGACCCCGCGGGGTGCACTGGCGAGAAGGGCCAAAGTCAGCGTCACTTGGCTGGTGGGAAGCCGACGGTCTACCCGGAAGGGTACGCCTTGATGATCTTCACATCGTCCACAGGGCAGTCCTGGGAGTTGGTCTCCACCATCCCCACACGGTTCACCATGCCGATGCCCTGGCACACTCGGCCAAAGATGGTGTGCTTGCCATCGAGCCACTGCGTGGGGGCGAGGGTCACAAAGAACTGGCTGCCGTTGGTGTCCGGTCCTGCGTTGGCCATTGCGAGGATTCCAGCCCCAGTGAACTTGAGGTCAGGGTGGAGCTCATCCTCAAACTGTTTGCCGTAGATGGACGCGCCGCCACGACCTGTCCCCGTCGGGTCACCTCCCTGGATCATGAAGTCCTTGACGATTCTGTGGAACTTGGTGCCATTGTAATAACCGCGCCGGGTCAACTCCGCGAAGTTCTTACAGGTCTTGGGCGCGTGCTCCCAGTACAGCTCGAGCACAATGACTCCCATGCTGGTCTCCAAGAAAATGTTGGGCGGCTGCCTGGTGTCGGGGGGTATCGCCGCCATCACCAACCCTCTTCTCGAGACAGTTTCAAAAGCGATAAATAGCACAGTTTCAATAATTAATGCAGTGCATATTGTTGTCTTCGTAGTGGTTATTCATAGTACAAGATGTAGACATGATATCCTGTCCACAAACACTAATAGAACAAATTTTTCTATTCATTGAATTAAGAGAAAGTAGCTGTATATCTTTTCTATTTTGAATATACAGATACAAAATGTTCTTTCATTTGTATCCCCATTTTTGTTTAGTTTTGTCAGATAAGGGTAATCCTTTGTCATTTAAATATTGTAGGCTCATGAATTCAGCAAAATATTCTAATATAGTCCAGTAGTACATGATAGTAATGAGTTTTCCATAAGACTGACCTTGTCCAGAAGTTGTTAACTTAAGCCTTTTACAGCTCAGCTTGTTGATATAGCTTTACTTTTTCTACCTCATTTTTATACTTTTCTGCTGGATGGTTAAGGCCAAGATAAAGCAAGACCTATAGAACAAGAAATGTAACTTTTTTATCTGCCAATGTCAGTCAAATCCCTTCAGGATCTGTCCTGAAATCCTGTATCAGTTTGTAGATCCTTAATTGTCTAGGTTACCAGATATAAACATGCAAAATTGGCTTAAAAGAAAACAAAACAAAACAACAGCAAAATCTTTGCAAGAAATCGAAAGAAAAAAAGTGTAAAATGAAAAAAGTATTAACTGTTCCTTTCAAAAGACCAGCAAAAATTAGCAGTACAATTATCAAACTTATCCTGCGTATATGCATAAGTATATAATTTTTCCTTCATTCTTTTGTCCTTTCTTCAACCCAGTTTTTCCTCCCTATTGAAAAAATTCTTTCTCTTTTACAGTATCTAATCAAATTTTATTTACTCTTTCAGGTTCTCACACTAGTGAGACAATACAGTGTTTGCATACATGGATCTGATTTATTTCACTTACCAATACAATTCATGGTTGTACCCATTTATCTACAAAAGCCTCACATTTGTCTTTTTTATAGCTGAGTAATACTGTATGGTGAAAAATACCATATCACTTTTATCCATTCCTCAGTTAATGGGTATTTAGGTTGTTTCCAAGATTTAGCTATGACAAATTGTGCTCTTATAAACAGGTGCATATAAATCAATGTGGTATGATGATTTTAGTTCTTTTGGAAAAACACCTATGAAAGGAATAGCTGTATTGAATGAGACCACCAATTGTAGCCTTGTGAGGAATCTCCATAGTGATTTCTTTAATGGTTTTACCAGCCTGCACTCCCACCAACAGCGGAGAATGGTTCCTTTTTCCCCACAGCCTCTCTAGCATTTGGTATGGGCTGACTTCTTCATGATAGCCATTCTTGCTGGAGTAAGAGGCAACCTTAGTGTTGTTTTAATTTGTATTGCTCCAATGATGAATGA
>NW_004524589.1:9079966-9081313 GCF_000260255.1 Octodon degus
TTGTTGCTCAACATGGCTTTTGCTATTCTAGGTCTCTTCTGGTTCCAGATGAATTTTAAGAATATTTTTTCTAGCTTTGTGAGGTGTATTAATGTTATTTTAATGAGGATTGCATTGAATCTGCATAACAATTTTTAGAGTATGATCATTTTCACAATGTTGGCTCTTCCTACCCAGTTACAAGGAATATGTTTCCATTGTCTGAAATCCTTTTTGATCTCTTTTTTTCAGAATACTGAAATTTTAGCTATATAAATCTCTTGCTTTCTTTGTGAGATTGATTCCAAGTATTTCATATGTTAGGTGTTATTGTGAAAGGTGTAGTTTCCCTAATTTCTCTCTCACTGAGTACATTATTTGTGCATAGAAATGCTATTGATTTTTCAGTGTTGACTTTGTATCCTGCTAGGATACAGAATTTTGTTGTTAAATCTATAAGTATCTTACTGGGATTTTGGGAGCTCTTCTATGTACAGTCTCATTTCATCTTCAAATAATAATAATTTCGCTTCTTCCTTTCCAGTCATCATTCCTTCTATTTGTTTCCCTTGTCTAATATCTCTGTCCAATGTTTCCAGAACCATATTGAACAGGAGTAGTGACAGTGGGCATCCTTGTCTTGTTGCTGATTTTAGAGTGAAAGTTTTTAGTATAATGCTGACTGTTGGTTAGTCACAGATGACTTTTATCAAGTTGAGGTAGACACTCTATTCAGATTACCTGTAAGGATTTTATCATGAATGAGTTTTAGACTTTGTCAAAAGCTTTCTCTGCATGTACTGAGCTGACCATGTGGTTTTTGTCTTTGGCTTTGTTAATGTGGTGTATAATATTCATGGAGTTGCATATATTAATGCATCCCTGCATGACTTGGAATAATCCCACTTTTTGTGATGCATAATCTTCTTGATGATTTTCTACATTCTGTTTACTACTATTTTATTGAGGATTTTTGCATCTATGTTCATTAGTGAGCTTGCCTTGAAGAATGGATTTCTGACAGGTGATCAATTTATCACATTCAGCTGAATTAAACTAGCATAGTGCTGGGCATGGAGACCCACCTGAGGGTTGTTGCAGCATAAAGCAGAATGAGAGAAACTGCAGAAACACTGTCAGGGATGCTGCTTGGAGAAGCTGTTGGAGGGATTGGAAGCTTCTAGTTCTCTTGGGCTGTTCTGTTGGAGGACCTTGTCATGCTGGCTTTCCCAGTGAACTTGGAGAGGGTTGGGTCCTCATCTTGAGCATCCATTTCTGTCTCTGGAGAGGAAAATGGTGCACAGCTCAGCCTTCCAAATTTTGTATTGGCTTTCCTGATGGGAACTTGGTTCCTTCATTGCTGGAGGA
>NW_004524589.1:9097300-9098180 GCF_000260255.1 Octodon degus
TCAATAATAATTATATAGCACATTAAAAATTATAGACAAATATTGAAATGTGAAAGATATAAAATATAAAGTGAATTTTTGAAAGAAAATTCTGAAATGAATACATAACATGAGATTAATAGTAGATTTCACATTGTAAAAACTATTTACAAACCTAAATGAATATAACAATAAAAATTGTCTAAAATAAACATGAAGAAAAAAGAGTTTATAGATCAGTCATATAATGGTTCACTCTGTGCCAAAATCAAGAAACTTATAGTCATATAATTAGAATTGTTAAAGTAGAATGGGGTAGGCAACAAATATTTAAAATTTAAAATATCTGAATTTTGTTAAAGTGATTGCATCACATTTCCAAGAAAATGAACCTTTTGCGCAATAAATATGAAGAAAATCATACCAAGATATAAAAAGAATAAAATTGTCCAAAACTAATTCTGAAGCAAAAAATCACTAAAACATATATATAGAAAAAATATTAGCTATGGGAGAAATAAATTAAAAAGCATATGCTACCACTTTAGGGGAAAAAAAGAGCAAGTGGGTATGAAACTAGACTTATGTATTAAAAGGAGTGAAGAAAAAAGAGTTCTTTCCTTATTGAATTTTATACTTAGCAAACATACCTTTCATACATTTAAAAACTAAAAATGAAATATTTTGTGTTATACTAAGTTGAAATATTCTAATACTTCCAGAAGTAGCATATAGGAAAAAGAAAAAAAAAGACAATTATCCAGAAGGCAAGAGAAGTTACTCTATGGTCCTGGACAAAGAATAAAGAGCTCTCAAAATGGAAGTTATGCAGGACTAGGTAAAATATAATTATATTAGATGAACCCATTTAAAAGGTCATTGAAAATTTCCACAAAGCAGT
>NW_004524589.1:9098819-9106907 GCF_000260255.1 Octodon degus
TTCCATTCCACATTCATGGAATTGTGGTCATTTTGATCCCTTTCTAGAATATCTTTTAGTAGTCTGTGTAGTGTTGGCTTTGTCATCATGAAATTATTTAGTTACTCTTTGTTATGGAAGTATTTCACTCCTACATTAAACTTAAAGGAGAGTTTTTCAGGGTATATCAATCTGAGTTGGAATTTGTTTTTGTGCAACACCTGTAGTTCTTAGTTCCATGCACTTTAGATTTGATGGTTTGTGAAAAGAAATCTTCTATTATTCTGATGGATTTTCCTTTAAATGTGATCTGTTTTGTTTTTCTCTAGTGGCTTTTAGTAGACTGCTCCAGTGCTGAATTTCTGGTATCTTGATTATTATATTTCTGGGTGTGTTTTTAATTGGGTTGATGTTATTTGGAGTTCTATATGCTTTGGTTACCTGAAAGTCACATTGTTTCCCCATATTTGGGAAGTTTTCTGCTATTACTTCCATCCATATTCTTTTTATATCATTTGTATTGACTCCTTCTTTCTCATTGATGTCTATTAGTCTTACAATGCTCATCTTTGCATCATCTTGCATATGTTGAATTATTTTTTTTCATTTATCCTAGTTGTTGTTAAGAGATCTTTTCTTATTTTTTCACTAGGTGCAATGATGTTTTCAAGGTCTGAAAGTCTATTTTCACTTTCATCCAAATGGTTTTGCCATCATGTGACTAAGGATTTAATTTTCTGTATATCTCTTTGAATCTGCCTCATGCATTCTATTTCTTTCCCATATTGCTCATTCAAGGATTCCATCATTTTTCTATTCTCCTTTATATTATTTATTTATTTGTTTATTTATTTATTTATTTTCTTTTTTGTGGTACCAGGGATTGAACTCGGGACCCTATCTCTATTTTTTTTTAATCAGTGTCTTCTTTAGAAGCACTTAGTACTTCTTTCATTATAGTTATCATTTTTTTTAACTTTAGAAATTATTTCTGATCTTATTTCCTCTATACCTTTCTGCAGTTGTTTCTTTACTGCACACTATTTTTTCAGAGATTGTAGATGTGTGCTTTCTAATTTCTTTTATGTTATTGTCTCCTGCATTTGTTCTATGTAGGCCCAGAGCCTGAGGATGAATTTTCCTCCTTGCCCTGTCATTTTGTATAGCACAGTCTTCTGATCTTCAGTGTAGAGCTTTTGGAAGAGTTATTACCTTAGCACCAGGTCCAGATCTGCCAAGTTGAAACTCATACAGGTGGGTGTGGCTTGGGTCTGGCTGTTGTGCTCCACTTCTTCCTGCTGCAGCACTTGGAAGTGAACCCTCTAGGCCACTCTGGCAAGATGGTCTGCTCCTGGGTCCGCTGGATGGGTCTTGCCTCTAGTCTCTCTGCAGGGAGTTCTGCCACAGGGTTCCACGCCCAGCCTGTCTAATGGAGGAAGTTTCACACACATACTTCTGGTCTGGGTGCTTGTAATTTTGTCTTAATTTCAACTTCATAGATTCTGCTTCATATTCAAATATTTTGAAATTTTGCAGTGTAAATTTCACTTAATTTATTTTGCAACTTCAGAATATTTGTTTGGTTCCTTTTCATATCTTTTTATGTATTGCCACTGATAATCTCATCCTGTGTTTTAATCATTTCTAAAATTTCTTTTAGATTTTTAACTCTTTGCACACATGTAAGTCAGTTTACCTAAAGTCATTGTGTAGGACCAGAGGACTAGCTCAGGGAGAGTGCATGCCTGATGTAAATGAGCCCTTGGGTTCAATCCACAACAGCAAGAAAAAATACTAAATTAAAAAATAATTATAATCAATATCTAGTAAATCAAATACCTGTAGTTCTTCATAGGAAGGTTTTATAAATTCTACTTTCCATTTAGATGGGTCTTACTTTATATTTCTTTGCTTGCTTATAGTTTGTAGTTTATATAGAAAAGTTTGAATATTTTAATTCGGTAACACTGTAAACCAGAATGTCCCACTTCCTTAAGGTTTGATGTTATTGATTGCTGAAAGTTACCTTCAATTCAGCCAGTGTTTTCAGAGGGTTTCCTGATTTCCATAAGCTCAAACAAACTATACAGGAATGAAAATGTCTAATTTTTGTTGACTTACTGTTTTAGTTACTTTTTTACTCATTGCTGGGACAAATACCCAACACTCAAGATGAAGGAAAATTTATTTAGCTCACATTTACTGGAGGGTTCAGTCCACATTCTGCTGGCTCCGAGGCAAACGACAGCAGTTCCTGCAGCAGAAAACCATGAAGAGCAGAGGAGGAGCAGCAGCTGCATCGTCCAAAGAAGCCTGTCTCTTGCTTCTGTGCCTACTGTGAAGACCAGCCCTCCACAGTGTAGATCGGAGCTTCTGCGAAGTGGAGCGGCTTGAAGATCAAGCTCCTCTGAAGACGGGGACTTCTCCATGGAAGTGGGGCAGGGCTGGAACCCCCCACACCCTGAACTCCCCTAGCTGATTCAGCCAAGTTGACATAATGTATCAGCTAACACACTTACCCAATGCAGAGAACTGATTTGACAATCGTCATACCGTTTGCAATTTTTTCTCATGCTCAGCTTGATATTACACCAGCACTAAGCCTATGTGTCATCGAATGACAGCACTTAAATAAACTTCAGTCTTCCAAGATCACACCTTCTCATGGATATGTATATTGCTTTTTAAACTCCACCATGTGCAAAAGCACATGTGATGCCCTGATTTGCAGAAGAAATGCTCTTCGCATATTCTGTTTTCATTCCTAGGCAGTTCAGTGCATGCCACAACCAGACAGTACAGTCACTGCATGCTGGAGTTTTCCTTTATGATGTCTTTGAAAAAAGTCAGTGTCTTTGGTACCAGCTTTGTATTTTTTATTATTATATTTTTATTAATTTTAATGAGAATAAAAGATAAAATAGCAATGAAATAGTTTCAAAACAGGTTAGTAGGATAGTGACAATTAATACATTGCATATTGTTGTTTTCATAGTAGCTATTCAGAAGACAAGATGCAAACATGATATCTTTGTCTAAACAATATTAGTACAAACATTTCTTCTCAGTGAACTAAGAGAAAGTAGCTGTATATCTGTCCTAATACACACACACACACACACACACACACACACACACGCACACATATATGTTTTATTTTTAAACAACAAAGTGGTCCTTCATTTATATTTTTGCAAGGTTAGTAACACTTGACACTAGGTTGGCTACCAACTAATAGCTGACCTTAACCAGACAGGATATTTTGTCTCAAGAGTTAGGTAGCTTGTTTGCTTTAGGCAATGAGGCCTAGTCCCACCTACACACACATTTGATCAATTTCCTAGCTTTGTGGCTCCCAATATATCTCCTTTTTTTATTTTGTTTTGTCAGAGATGGATGTTCCACTGCAGTTAAAGGAGCTGTATTTGAAGAAGTCTTTAAAGGACCAAAGCTAACAATGCTTTCTTCCATTCCTTCACACAATCTCCTCTCAAGTTAGGACAAGCACAATAATTTGTTAATGAAATCTATATCATATAAGCCAAGACCAAAATCCCATTCCTCAAGACAAAATCAGAATGGAAATGGGGAAAGTACTAAGAATAAACACGACTAGCTTATTTTAGCATTTTTGGTTGCCCTTTTCTTGATTTAGTGTTTAATTTAATATTGTCAAAGGTGAATGCTTGTCCAGCAGTCTGACAAAGTTGACTGGGTTGATGTTAGGGAAGAGTGTCAACTTTACTGGATGTAGCATCCCCTGTGGTACTGAGTGTGTGTCTGTGTTGGTCCCAGAAACTTGTCCTTGGTGTTTATGCTTGGACTCTGGTCTCTTTCTCCCTATCAGGGCTCCTTTCTGTGCTTCCTGGTAGCTGTGAACTACACACCCCTGTGCCACTGCATCCTTCTACTATGATCTTTCTGCCTTGGAGCCAGCTGACCATAGACTGAGTCCTCTGACACCTGTTCTGCATATTAAACGTCCTTTAAGTTGTGGATATTAAGCATGGCATCTTAGCAATGGAAAAGCTAAGACATTCTGAACTATTTTAATAAAAACATATTTCTTTGGTGATCTGTGGCTTCAAATGCACCTACACAGCATTTTTCTGATATTATTCTTCAAAAGTTCATCTTCTTAAAAGAACATTAGAAAACATTACAGAGAGACTCAGTGAACTGGAAGATAGGGAAAATAAATTGTTTAGTACCTGGGGCACTCCCACATAAATATATATTTAAAAATACTTCACAAAAGCAGGAGATAAAATAAGTAGAATTGCAGAAGTTTAAACTCAGAGAAAGAGGAGACAGAAATGAAGCACCCATGATACTGGGTGAGTCATGGCATAAAACTTTCTAAATTTTGAAAATGTTTGGTATTAACTTTTTAAAATGATAAAGTATAAAATACCCACTTTTAAAAAATGGCACTCTATGAAGAAATGCTATTTGCTAAAATGCCTGATCTTTTCCCATTAATCTACCATGATGTATCTCTCTACATATTGTCCTTGTGAGTATAAATCTATTTTGTGCCTTTTTCTGTTCCAATATGCTTCTGTTTTCCATTGTTTGAACCAGTTCTGCATTGTCTTAATCAACTTAGCTGCGTACAATGATTCAGCATCTTGCAGTCTATCATTTACATGCTGGGTCTTATAAGGAGTATTGTATGCTTCATCTCTTCCTACAGACATGCACATGAATTATTGGAAGATATTAATAATATATTAGTGCATTTATCAAGTTCAAAAACTTTTTGTAGCATTATTGGAATTACCCTGATGACCTCAGATGTTCATAAAATAGTATTGTCAAGAACTTGGAAAGTCTGAAATTTTGTCCTAAAGGGAAACTGTTCAGTTAGCCTGCCAAATACTGTTTTATTGGACAATCACTTCCTTTGGTCTGAGAAAGAAATACTCCTTGTTTATTTTAATTTTTACAAATGATGATAAGTATACTCAGTCTTTATCTTTTTTATTACTACGTGTTTAGGACACATAATAATTATGTTCATGATAGATACTTTTTTTTTTTCAGAACCGGGGATTGAACTCAGGCCCTTGCACTTGCCAGGGAAGCACTTATTCCACTGAGCCATCTCCCCAGCCCCACATGGTGGAGAAATTTAACATATATCTATATACTGTATCTTAATTTATTTTTTCCATTTTCCTCCCCTTCTGTAACCTTTCTTCCTTCCCTATTTGCAGAAATTCTGTTTGTATTTCTTCCCTTACTTTCTTTTTAAAAGTTCCTTTTCTTACGGTAGTTTATGACCCCTATCCTTGTAAATTGTTGGAAGAAATGGAGTTGGCAACTTTGGACAAAAAACATGCAGGGACTTATGAGACTCATGACAAGTTTTCTCTCAACAGTAATCTCTTTATTCAACAATCATAGAATATCTCAACTTGTGTTTATTTATAATTTAATATACTTAGCTCAAGATAACATAATCTGTAGATTAAAGAAGGAAATGCCTATATGATGGGTCTAGGAAGTAATTTCTACTTCGAATTTTCTAAATCTTGATTTTCATGGTATTCACATAGACGTTCTCTAATTATTTTTTAATTTGTGGACATACTTTAACTTTCTTTATACTTTTTAATTTATGTGGAATCAAAATGTGCAGAACTGCTCTTAAGATGATAGCAAAATTAATATAATTCAATAGGAGAGATTTGTGCTGACTCATTTTTCATTTGCATGTCTGGTAGCCTTGGTTTATTTGACTTTTCTCTATCTAGCTCCCTGAGTGTTCCAAGTGACAGCCTGGGGTTTGGGGAATGAGTCACAAATATTTGCCAAACATATTCTATTTGCATGCCTGATAGTAAAAAACAAAAGTCGGCAAGCAAGAAAGATAGAATGAAAGAAACTGAAATCATGATTCCTGAGGATATTATATGAATTAATTCTAGGCATAAGCATTTGTGTTAATTTGATAAATGCTGAGAGTATGGGTTTTCTAAGATACCAGAATATACTTATAAATGGATGACTTTCCTATGGCGCGAAGGTCTACATATCTTCAGGAGAGTGTCTTTACATCAGCTGTGTCTAAGAACAGAGACTTAGCATTTTCAGATTGGTTGGGAGTACAGGGTATAATTGTACTGAAGTTTATAGCACTAAAAACAACAACAAACAGTGTGCTCAGCATCTCACATGAACAGCATCAATGGTAGCAATTGTCTGTTTCAGAGCAAATGGGTCAGAAAAGTCTTGGGAATCAAGGGACATTGTATTGAGAAGATGAGATCACAGTGGTAATTAACAGAGGAAAGACTGGAGAAAGATTACTAAATAAAAGTAAATAATAAAACAGGTAGATTACTGCAGCAAAGCAGACAATGTTTGCTTTAGCTAGTGATGATGATAAGAGATGAGGTGGATCAATATGGAAGTGTCCAGTGAAAATCTGAACGAACCCTGGTGAGAGTTTTAACGAAAAATGTGCAGTGCATTTCAGAGGATGTCAGTAATATTTTCATTGAAACAAATAATATGGAAATTAAATCTTAAAGTAGAACTGGAATATAAGAAATGGACAAATAGCGTAGGTATAGGTGACAACAAGGGGGCATGTATGGGAATGTAAATGTTGCTTTGTGCTGTAAAACTGTCATCCAAATGCCAAACTGGAGGAACAAAGTGGACTATAATGCCACAGAATTGCTTGGATTACAATTATTCTGTAACAAATGGAAACACCTGGAGACAAATAATGCAGTGCTGATCTCAAAAGGGAAACACTACTCTTGAGTGAAGTGCATTTGAGGCACATCTCTTGGTTTACTTTCCACTTTCATTGAGAAAAATTCTAATAGCCTGACATGAATAGTACTATATTTGCAATCATTTTAAAAATAAAACTCAAGAAACATGCAACAGGAAATTGGGTAGAAATAAGATTAAAGATCAAATTGATAGGCTGGTGAAATGGCTCAGTGGTCTAAAGTACCTACTTAGAACAAGCTTAGCAAAGCACAGGGACTGAGGTTCAGTCCCCCAGCACCACATGCCAGCCAGCCCCGCCCCCTGGTGGGTTGAGCTGGCCACACACACACGCACACACATAAATAAATAAATAAAATTTTTTAAAAAGATCAAACTGATTATGGATTAAGGCGGAGTTGAATATGTAAATAGGAAACTCCCATATCTCAGCAAAATATAAGGTAAATTAGCCATGATTTGTTTAGAAGTCAACAGAAAAAAAGTGACTAAATTAAATTCCTTTTTAATAAATACACATTTAAATGCTGCTTTTTATACTTCAAATTTATTATATATGCCTCCTATATTTTGTTTTAATTATATCTAAGTGAATGTAAATTTTCAGGAAATGTTATCTATGTCCTTAAAACGACTCATCATCACAGATTTATACTTTACATTTCCATTTTAGTTATGTGTACATTTTGGTGGTGAACATAATATTTGATGATTATTTGATTGAGAAATAATAACAAATTTCACTATTGCACATGCTTTGTACATACTTTAATATTATGATGACAATGAAATGGCTTGGATGAAAGGAACTAAGAGAGCAACCACCCAGCTGTGGGAAAAAACATCCAAATGTCTCATCACATTTTCTGTGTTAGGATGCTTGCTTTGGGGACCATTGGATACACACGTGGCCCCTACTCTTCTTTTATTATAGCCATAAAGAGAAACTGAAGCTCATGAAAAGTAGCTGGCACATTTGTAAAAGATATAACAGCTTGCTCAAACAGGTTTCTATAGAGCCATCTAAGGAAAAATCGCCTTCTAAAGCATAGCCAGAAGCTATTTGTGTTAGAACTACCTACTTTGTCACAGTAAACTGAGTATTCCTAGTGTCATCAAGGCTGTCCAGTGGGGACTTGGTGTTCTGAATTTCAGTTAGCAGTACTCAGCAGAGTATGTATGAAAGATGAGAACTCTGGAAGCATAGAGCCACAATACCTGTTCTTCAGGGGAAAGCCAATTTTATATAATTGCAAAATATATATATTGCATTTGCAGCCATATATAGGCACATTTTCTTTTTATTATTATTTATTTATTTGTTTATTTGTTTTTGTTTTTGTGTTTTTTTATTTTTTT
>NW_004524589.1:9107555-9108288 GCF_000260255.1 Octodon degus
GACACAGAGTGACAGAGACAGAGACAGAAAGATACTAAATGTTTCTAAAGGCCACCAAGTTGAAGTTTATGCAGCAACTGTCCCAATTCCCCAAAGGCATCAAACTTGTTTAAGATGTGATATATCTCTTACAGAATATCACAAGGTCATTAGTCAACTTCAGTGCTTCATGAAAGACAAGCTGCTTCCAAACCTTCACCGTCCACATAATGCAATCCTCACTGGGCTCACAATGACTGAAATCTCACTGGAGTCAGATGAGATTTTTCTTCCAGAAATGGCAGCCTGTATAACACCTCCAAAGTAGACTCAGAATTTCTGGCTACAGGAGATATTCCAGAGGATGAGCAGCTGCAAGTCCAGCAGTAAGGAGAGAAGATGGAGCAGACACTGGTAAGGATGCAGCAAACACTATGAAATCCTAGTTCTTCCTTTATCTAGCTATGCTTAAATGCAAGGGAAAGTTGAAAAGTAACCTTGATTCTGTAAATATGACCAGCCTAAGTACACCAAAGAAAACAAAATGCATTTGCAGTTCTTCTCCTACTGTCTCCTGTACCACTTCAAGTATGCTATTGCGCTCCAGTATTCCATTTTAAAATCCTGAAATACTCAGCATAGATTTTTTTTAATTATTTAATTATTTATTTATTTATTTATTTATTTATGTGTGGTGTGTGGTGTGTGTGTGTGTGTGTGTGTGTGTGTGTGTGTGTGGCCAGCTCAGCCCACC
>NW_004524589.1:9109003-9111653 GCF_000260255.1 Octodon degus
TTTGGAGCTCAGTGCTAGACAATGTGAGGTATAAAACCAATTCTAAGCCACAGAATAACAAAACCTTGGTAATCTTCCAGTGGCAAGGCCCACTTTGATTTCCACTTTTCTTTGTGTTATCACTTTTATTAGTAGTAGTACTTTATTTTATAGCATTATTTACTCTAAATGAGAAATATATGTTACCTGATAAATGTCCTTGCTTACTGTCAGTCTTTTTATGTCAAATACTTCAGCAAATATATCTACTATTTCTTTGGAAAAAACCTCCTACATTTCAAATTTTCTTTTATGCAAAAACACTTAATTTGTCATGTCATTAGACTTTTTCAGGAGATTATGTAATAAATTTTACTGTAATGTAATAGTAATGGGCATTGTATTTATACACATTTATTACATGCTTAATTACATTTATTTACAAATTTGAATGCTGTTTCTATCATGAATGGTATTCTGACTACTACTCACTGCCCCTTTATCAGCGTCTCTTTTAATGATAGATGAAATCTGACTCAGAGTCCTCTCAGGGGTTTCTAAGGTCTGTGTTCTTCTACATGTATACTAGCAACAGCCACCGTGTATATAAGAAGGAAAAAAAAAATACAAGTTTGAGAAAATAAGTTGACAATGACTTTCACCTTTTATTACTGAAAATTTTCTTTAAAATCTTCCAAAATACCTTGAATTTTTTTTTATTATGGCAACTGTGAATGAATGTGCCCAAAGATGAGGAAGCAAACCAGGTCCACCAACCACAAATGTGGTAATTGATATTTTTTATTAACAGACATACTAATACAAAATTCAATCATCATCTGTATATTTGGAAAATTTTAAGTCTAAATCATCTAGTGGGTAAGGAAAGAAACTATGCTCATTAAAGTTTCAGTTCAATTTTCAACTGAAGGACAAATTGAAGTTGTACTAAATTCCATTTAATAAAGTTTCTGCTAAAAAAAAGAGGGGGGCCAGGGAGATGGCTCAGTGGAATAAACACTTCCCTGGCAAGTGCAAGGACCTGAGTTCAATCCCTGGCTCTGCCACAAAAAAAATAATAATAATAATAATTCTGCTTCCCATAGATTTGTAAGCAGTTAAGAGTCAGGCAGACAGATAGACACATAAATCCATCCTACATCCACCACTTTGTTTAGTTAATTCTGACTAATTAAGAAACATAAATACTGCTGCTCAATTACCAGACAACATGGGTCATATATGTCCAGAGAAGCGACTGTTGGAACTCAATCAATTTGGTATTTAAAGAAAACGTGTGGTTCCAGGTTTAAGTGCAATCATATATTTTTCCTATGTTTTAATGTCTTATGGATCATTGTAATTATTTTATTGTTTCTAAATAAATTAACTGCTACAAAAAGTGAAGAAAGGACAAGTATTCCTCTAAAGGAATCTAATTCGTGTGAGTTTGGTTGGAAAATATTCACTGAAACTTTTCTAGCTTTTTTCCCCCACTAACTACACTACTCAGATCATTTGTTACCTTAAAGTGGAAAGCTCTAGAGACAGCTTCTTATGAATTCTTCTTGAAAGATCTTTGAGGTCAAAAAAGTGATTTAACCTTAGAGATCAGCCTCAAATTCGGTGGAGTGCAGAAGAAAAAAATATAATTTAATTTCTAGGACATTCACCAGCTAGGGATTTCAACAGTTATAGGCCAACTCATGATTTGTGTTGTAATAACCAGTCATGACAGCCATATACTTTCAAAGCCACACTTAAAAGTGCTTCATCTAGAACCTTTTAAATAGCCATGATGGACTCAGGAGCAATTACGATGCATGCATATACACACACACACACTCACAAACGATTATGTATAACTTGAGGAAAAAGTGTCTGGATATAAAGATTAAAAAAGCAGAAAGAAAGCATGGATCCAGTTATATAATTCTAATGACTATGCAGGTCAGGCTAATTTCCCTTTTTATTTGACAAACATTGTTGGAGTTCAAATGGATATCTTATGGCACACAGATATTTAAGGATTGGTTTTTTATTTTTTTAACTGAACCCCTAACATATGAATACTGTTTTTCATAAAATAGGCCTGCCCTTCAATATACAACAGGAAAATTTCATATAGATTCCAAATACGAAAAGTAATTTTTGCTTAAATTAATACATATTTTGACTTTTAAGAAAAATCATGAATATAAATACTTTTTTCATATAAATTGAAGTAATTTTTTCTCTTAAAAATAATATCTACTGGCTAGGAGCTATATAATGTGTCATTAAATTAACATTAAGCAGAAATATTAACTATTATACTTTTATTATCTTTTCTGTTTAAAATTGAGGTAAGATTTTACCATTTATTAGCTATGAATGATACAAAGCCAGAGATTTACAAAGTTTCAAGTTTCTCTTCCAAAATATAAGATGATAAGAAAATATCAAAGAATTACTTTATGCTACAAGAACACATCTCTTTCTCAATGGCTTTGTTAAGAGGAACTCTCATTTCCAAGACACACGAGCTTTAGGGCACCACCAGTTAGAATTTATGACTGTGGGTATTACTCAGTGCTTACTAGAGTCAGACGTGGAGAAGGACAAGCATGTGCTGCACAATGGAGCCCAGAGGAGTCAGTTCAGGACTTGGAGCACACAGCAAGGTCAGGTG
>NW_004524589.1:9112265-9112818 GCF_000260255.1 Octodon degus
TACAAGTGTCATGTCTTTAAATGTGAAGAAAGCAAAGGAAGGATCAAAAACAAACAGAAAACTAAAAGCCAAAACATTGAAAGTATAAGGAAAAATGTGTAAGACGAAATGAGCTTGGGTATACCAAGTTCAAAGTTATACCTCCCAATGTCATTTTCACCCCTCAGTTCTTGCGCTTTAACAGCTACCCAAGCAGCTACCCAAACTTTATAGTTACATGAAGTGGACATTGAGTAACTCTCAATTTAGGAAATACATGAGAATGAAAGGAATGTTTTAAAAAGTGGTTATGACCTACAGTATTATGAACACAGGGTTGGAAACACAAGTAAGTAGTGTCTTTTGGAACTAGGAAGCACTATATTTATTTCATGACTGCTAGTGCTAAGGAAAACTATAAACATCGAAAGTTAAACACAATGTTCTGCTTAATTTATTTTGTGCTCCATTCCTAGATGTCATGAAGTCTACACAAGTTATCTAAAGTATTGGATTTGTACACAATTTCTTACACATGAAAACTTACTTATTTGGGTTTTTAATTTTTTTTTTT
>NW_004524589.1:9115208-9116310 GCF_000260255.1 Octodon degus
TTGGGACAATACTGAGTTACATGGTGTTACGGTACAAGTTCTCATATGTCCTGAGTCTTAATTGGCCTTGGAAGGCTAGGGCCAAAATGTTGACTTTCCTTGCAGCCCTCCTTTTTCTCTAATTTTGGTCTGCAAACTTAGGTTGTTAACCATCCAGAAGACAAGCTTATTGTTATTACCATACAACCTAGGCTGTTAAGGTTAATCTCACTATCTGTCTGAATATCAAACATCTTAGGCATAACATGGAACTGGTATGTTTCATCAAGTTTTGATATGTTGAACTTTAAGTCCCTACAGAATATGATGAAAAAAAAAACATTTAAAAAATAAAATTTGTTTTAAAAATGGGCACAAAGAGATATATAATTTTTATTTTTCAATATTACACATAAAACAGTATTTTCCCCTACTGTAGTATGCACCTGCAGTATGTATATTTTAACAAGAAAAAGAGTCTGTCTAACAGAGAAAAAAAAATAAAAGTATCATGAAAAATCATTGAAGTGATATTTATTTCATAGATAAATAGACAAACTGATACATGAGTAAGAGACAAATGACAGAAGTAGGTGGAGAGATATATGGATAGGTAAAATACACATTTTCTCTATGAGGCAGTAGTCACGGTGACATAATTTGGACTAAAAAGGATGATTTCCTTTATCATCTCTAACAGGTTCTTTTATGCCATTTTTGTTCCTTCATCCTCAGCTTCACTACTATTTAAGTGACAAATTACATCTTATTTCTATCAATCTAGTTAACGGCTTCATGGGTTTAAACATTTTAGGAATCAAAATATGATAAAGACTAGCATGGTTAGTTATCTCTATCAGATGATCTCTATCATTCTCTTCTTCAGAATGTAGAAATATTAATAAAAATATTTCTGTCTTTCATTCCATAGCAAGTATGCTATCACTATCTTTTCTCATATAAATTATTTTAGAATGAGTTAATATTTTGTGGTGAAAAGGCTAACAAATCATTTATAAAAATAAAGTATTTTCTTCAAAGAAGATTCAGAGAGACACCAGATTTTCCTTTTTGGTGAATGAAATTGTGTCATTTAAAAAAATACAAAATTTCATAGGGGCTG
>NW_004524589.1:9117425-9121599 GCF_000260255.1 Octodon degus
TCATAAATTTACAAATATATAAAATATGTATGGACATATTTGTATACAAATGTGAATATATCACTATAATAAAGATAATGAAAAATTCATTCACTCTGAAATACCTTTGTGCTTAAGTAAATTACCCCAAGGTTTCCCAAACTAATTGAACAATTTGCCTCCACTTAACAAACAGATAGGAAAGAACTGAGGAAACATGTAATTGGATGAAAATTGCTAGCCTAACATTGTTCAGCAAACACAATATGAACAAACAAGCAAGACTCAAAAAGTAGTTGGCTTCCAGTTACAATAATATGTGTAAGACTCAGATACTATTTTTAAGAGAAAAAAATGATTTAGTACAATAAATATGAAAATTAACAAAACCTTCTGGAAATAATACATCCAAAAGTTATTATAATTTGCACAAAATTATTAATGTTGCCACTTTTGAGTGTGACTGTTTCCTGGGAAAGTCGGATAGAAAATATATCTGGAAACATATACTGAATCAGAGACGATGGTGAAAACAACATAATAAGCAAATATGCAATATACTTCTATATTTTGCATAATGAGTATATTCTAGGGGAAAAACAAAAGAAAGATAAAACAGTATTTCATAATGTAGAAAATAATTTTTATGTAGAAAACCTGATTTACATTGAGAAAATTGTCAATAAGACTGATCAGATTACACATTTGTTGATAAAATTTTTGAATTTTAAGTTTAAAAATAAAACTTTACAAACAACCAGAAAAAAAAGATAGGTATAAGTGAAAAATTTCAGACCAGCACTGTACACATCAGTCAGAAGACGGGACAGCAGCATTTGAAGAGAAACAGATAACGTGTCAGCCATTCTAAACAACCAGTGATTTAATTTAAAGTTAGAGAGATAGATATATATTTCATACTATAAAACCTCCAGGTATATTTTGTACCCTATCATTACATGAAGAAAATATTTTAATTCTAAAAGACAACAAGCAAAAATTCCATTATTGAAACTTAAATAAAGAGATATTGAAGCAAAGATTTCTGAAAGATTTTGGATCAGTAGTCGGAGAAATAACTCTAGCCACTGTCTGCCTTTGTAAATAACATTTTCTTGGGGAAAGGCTATGTCTCTTAGCTTCTGTCTGAAAACTGTAGTGAGATACATGAGTACGTATAAGAGAGACCATGTAGTTTTCCAAACTTACACTATTTATTACTTTTGTGGAAAAGTAGATCTAAAGTTTTACATCTTTTCTGTGAAACCTAAGACAAGAAGGGTAACATTATCCAGAAGACTCAGTGAGGAGAAGAAAATATAAGGACAACTATGTTTTCTAAAGACCACATTTTAAATGGCTCAACACTAAAGGGAGAAATAAAGAACCAAGTAGAGGAAGAAACAATTAATCTTAAAAGTAGTGATATTCTATCTTAAAATACTAGTGAAAATTGTGTTTCATACCTAGAAAAATAAGCACCAGTATTAGTAGGAATGGTAGGCATTATACATTAAATGACAGCAACTTCATAAAGAGAAAGTTATAAGAATGAGAAAACAAGCAGACAAACTAGAAGCACATAAAATTATATAAAAATTTAAATATTATATGAAAAGTTAAAATCCCATTATAAAAGATTTTCTTAATATTTGCAAAGAAAAATCTTCAGTTATGCTATTAATAAGTAATCTCAACTAAATTAACTAATTTAGGCTGAAGTTATAAGAATAATAATAAAAAAGGTTAAATAAGTAGAAGTAAAGTTATCCTAACAAATTGATTCCCAAATTCCAGTAGTTTAAAACTGCAAAAGTTCACTTCATATTTGCATAAGACTTTTTAATGTATTATCGATTATTATTCATTGATTCCAGCCAAGAAGGAGGAAATGTTGGGAGGAAACAGGCACAAGAGGTTTTTATAAATTCTGCCAGGAGGCAGCAGCCCTGGCACTAATGATGTTCGTCACGTGGTCACGGCTAACTGCAGGAACAATGTGCTTAGGGAAGAAGATTTCAAAGCCTTCCTACTTTATTTCACCTTTCCTACCGTACACATAGCCAGCTACTTCCCTTTTTTGATGACCTGGGCATTTAGGACCACGGCTTTTTTTCTACTGAGAAGCAATGTAAACAAGTCAATATCAAAACCCTGGGTGGTGGAGATCCGTCGGAGACATTGAAACAGGGCTATGCTAAGCTTTGGGATAGCGATGGAGCCTTCTGAGGGGCACTGAGTGAGAAGCCATCCAACATCACTGTTAGATGTCTTTGGCAAATAAATTTGACAAGGTGATTTTTAAAAACAATTACCCTGAAAAAAAAAAAAATGGTAGGGGCCAGGGAGATGGCTCAGTAGAATAAGCGCTTCCCTGGCAAGTGCAAGGGCCTGAGTTCAATTCCCGGTGCCGCAAAACAAAACAAAACAAAACAAAAACAAACAAACAAACAACAACAACAACAAAAAAAAACAAAAAAACAATTACCCTGGATGCTGTGAAATATCCTGACAGCAAGGAGAAATGTGAGGTCCCGAAGATCACTGAGCTGACTTTCGCAGTACTGTAGAGGACGGTTGAGGGTGATGCAAACCCTGGCAGCAAAAAACTGCTGAGAGCATTAGTGGAACCTGGATAGAATCTGGGTTGCAGTTATTTCTAACAGGCAGAAATTACTTCAAGAGAAGGAGTACAATTAAAATCCTGAGTGAGAGTAGAGGCAACAGGTACCTGGTAGAAGAAAAAGGAGGAAGAAATAAAACTCCCTAAGAGGTGCTTTGTGTAGTTTGTGTTTGTTGACCGCTGGGCGGTATTGGGCAATGAACCCTAGACCTTTGCCTTTAACTCAATTACAAGGTCATTTAAGCTTATTTATTTAGAATCAGGGTCCAGCTATGTCACTAAATTGTCCTGGCTGGGATCCAGTCCTCCTCTTTCCCTTCTCAGAAGGCTGTGTTTCCAGGCATACACACCAGGCCCCTAGGTGTGTATGGCCCCCCCTTCTTTCCCTGATATAAGGGTGACTGATCTATTAAAACAAGAGAAAAAATTCTGAAGAAAAATGATAAGCTGAAGAACATATATAATAGCATTTCTTTAAAATGGAATAAAGATAGCCAAAAAAATGTTTTCAAAAGAGCCAATCTATCATGTCTAATATGAAGCATTTATAATTGAGTTTAATAATAACTTGTCATCTAATCCCTAACCCCATTTTGTTGATTTTTTCTCAACAAAAATTCAGTTACTCCTAGGAAACTATTCACAAAGATTAAGAATCTTGCTTCATAATGCAATCTTTGGATTCATTGGAGAGATCGCAGAATCATGTACATGTCTTCATGAGATTTCTATATTGGGAATGATAATGCGATGACAGATTTCTTTGAGGATTTAAATGCTCTGTCACATGTGGCTTTGGATCTCACCATCTAAGCAGACCATATTTCTCATATCCTTCTGGGAGAACAGTTAGATTTAATTCTGCATTCTCTTTTTGCTGGATTGCTGGGCCCAAATCAGAAAGCACAGGCTTTGAGAACTGTCCAAGGGACAAAAGAACTCAAAATTTTAAATGGAATAACCCTACATAACTAACATTAATTTGTTTATTATCAACAGACTCACACTGAGTTAAAATTGCATTTTTATTTGAAATGAAAGTTCCAGGCCAGGGAGATGGCTCAATAGAATAAGTGCTTGTCTGGCAAGCTCGAGGGCCTGAGCTCAATCCCCAGTTTTGCAAAAAAAAAAAAAAAAAAAAACTTCCAAAGCTCAGTTCTTACCTTAGCATACTCAGTCTGTCTGTTAGAGACAAAAATAGTTGCACTGTAACAAAACTGCAGAACTGTGGTGACCATGTAAGTTTTTAAAGTATGTTGGGAAGTCTAGACTAGTGCTGTAGTGGTGAGATGCCAGCATTCAGAGGGAGGGACAAATGGCTTACCCAGAGCTTGAGGCAAGCTGGGCTAGTAGCACATTTGAGGCTATAGAACTAAAGAGCAAGACCTTGTTTCACCTACCCCAAGAAATTTAGCCTGTAACAACTATATTTATTTATAAGAAATCTCCTGAAATAGAACTAAAATTAGATAGTTGTAATTTTAAATTACAATCAATTTTTCTCCATGAATAAAATTTGGTCATTTTTTTGTTCATATTGTGTACTATATAGAAAAAATAATAAATGAAAAT
>NW_004524589.1:9121754-9128635 GCF_000260255.1 Octodon degus
TGCTGGGGGATTGAACCGCGGTCCCTGATGCTTTTGCTAAGCTTGTTCTAAGTAGGTGCTTTAGACCACTGAGCCATCTCTCCAGCCCCATAAATGAAAATTTTGAAGAAAGTCCAAAAATTAATACCAATTTCCTTTCATGTTAAATTTAAATGCATTGTCTTCATATAAACCATGTCAGGTAAAGAAAAATTTCACACTGAACAATTTGGGAAAGTCGTAGTGACCTCTGTCCCAGGCCTTCATTACAGCTGGAAATGATCCTCTGTTTACATCAAGATCTCATATACTTAAAGAGCAACTTATTCTTACAATTCTTAACTTCTTTTTTCTTACGCAGCAGGGTCTGCATTCTGTAGGGTTTCTGTAGGTCACCCTTCAGAAAGCAGTGTGAACTGAGTTTAGAACTGCATAGCATTGGAAGATAACGGTGTTACCCATTTAATAAGATGTGGCGTAGATATCATCTAAGGATCACTAACTTAAAATGCATTGCTACAAAGTATTTAAAACATAGGATAGCTCACAACTAAAACAGGGAGACAGCTGAAAGTCCTGCCTTCTGCATATGTAGAATTATGTATTTTGTTGTCTCTTTTGAGAAAAGGAATTTTGCTGAATTGAAATAGGACCTTCCACTACCAATACAATTTACTATGGGGAGCAATGAAAAAACAGGCAGAAAAATAGGCCAAAAAAGAGAAAAAGGGACTGAAATGAAGATCAGAAAGGACACAGTGTATAATAAGGTTGGTGGTCTAGACTTATTAGCTCCAGGTTATTGAAGATGAGTAAAATAGTGGCATTGGTGAGCAAAGTGCAGAAACTGTTAAGGAAACATGAAATATAAATGGTCAGTGTGAAAGGAGAAAAGAGGGAAAGCGGTATGGTAGGCAACATTGTCCCACAAGGATTTCTACACTCAAATGGCCAAAATATATGAATGGGTTACATGATAATTTGGACTTTACAGATAAAATTAAAGCCACGAATCTTAAGATCTGGTTTATTTAGCTGATCCCATTCTAACTGTCAAACTCTATCAAGCGTGTCCTGCTGAGGACCCAGTCACTGACCCTGATCCTGCTGAGTTGATATCTTCCTTAAGCAACAAACATTTATGACACGGAATTGTGAAGCCATAAATATGTTTTGCCTTAAGTCTGCAAGGAAGAGACACTGTGTTCAAGTAAGAATAGCATACAGCCAAGTAGGTAGTGGTTTGTTAAAGAAGCAGTCGGGAATGGCTTGGCAGATTGGCATGGATCCTTAATGCAGAGGAACGACAGGTAAAACCTGGAGAAGGGTGCTTTCAGTAGTAGTAGTAGTAGTAGTAGTAGTAGTAGTAGTAGTAGTAGTAGTAGTAGTGTGTGTGTGTGTGTGTGTGTGTGTACTTATAAGCACAAAATACATATACGTTTGTATGGTGTAAATATGTTTTCAGTACAGAACTCAGTCAGTGTATGTGAACAAGAATAATAAAAAACAACAGAATTGTTGCTTTCAAAAATTTTAAGATTCTTAAATTTACCTGGTATGTAGTGGTCCTGAATGTGTTAGCACATTTACATTACTGAAAATAAAAAGCTGCTTATTAAACAATGTTTTTCTTGATTTTTTAAAAATCTCAGGTATTGTAAAAGGATGGTGGAGTATATAAGTAAATCATAACTGCAAGTTTTCAGATGGAAATGACAAAAATGCTTGTACAATGCCATGATAATAAAGTAATAACCTAAAAAAAGAAAAAAGCTGTTTTGATTCATTGATTTTTATATAGAATTGTACATAGGTACATAGGTATCTATTAAAATTATTTTTAGTAATGATGGTAAAAGTTTTATTTTAAAATAATTTCATCAATACTGTTGTTCTTAGCAATAAAGACTCTAATGATCAGATCGTTCTAAAAATTCAGATACAGTATCATATAAATTGAGGAACTTACTGTGAGCTTCATAATTACCTCTGATAAGGGCTCAAAGCCCATGTCTCTGAAACAGCAGATCATAGTGTGGGTACCAAGTGTCCCTGAGATAACAGGATTTTGGATCAGTATGAAAGATTTGTCTTTATAGAAGAAAATAAAACTTCCTTCTCAGGTAAAGTCAGGGGAAGTCCTTCTTCTGCAGAACAAGCGAATTAATCCTACAGGCTCAGTGTCCTTGCAGTTTGAGACAAGATGCTCTCTGATTTTGTCTGTTCCTCAATATCCTCAGGTGGCAAATAGCCTGGGTATTATTAGAGAGTGTAGGGTCTGCTGTATCAGGCAGCTGGACATTGGAGGGAAGCTTTGCATTGTTCTCACATTTTATGAAGAAATACCAATTCTATTGTGAGCTAAAGATAAAAGTGGCTTTCAGGAATGAAAATCAGTCACAGAAAAGGAAAATAATAGAAAGAGACTATGATTTATTTCTAAATATTTTCTAATATCACACTTTTTACATTTGAGAACTCAGCCTACTTAGAGTAGAAATGATTGTAACTTGGAAGCAACTAAAATTAGCTCTTGTAAAATTCTTCCTAGGTTATCACTGGTGTGCATAGGAAGGTACTTGTCATTTGTGGTAATTCCCATCAATCTAGGTTGTTTAAATTTATTAGCTATATCGCACCACATCCAGAACATTTACTTATTTCCTATTTTCTATTTTAATTGATACATAATAATTGCATTTATTGTTTTGCATAACATAATGTTTGAAGTATTGTTGAAAACAACTGATTGTTTATTTCAAAATAGCTAACAGAGAGGATTTTACATATTCTCAACCTAAATAAGCGTTAAGGATGGGGAATATGGTAATTATCCTGGTCTCATCTATATACCTATATACATGGACCTAAGTAGTTTATTATACTCATTATTGTAATAATTTGAGAGACAGAGACAGAGATATCATAAATTAAGTGTACATCATATTGCTACCTAGTTTGTTATCAATACCTTGATGTGCCACCGAGCTCATGAGACAAGTCATGATTTGTAAATATCCATGAGCTGTAAATCTATATTTTAAGAATAACCAACTTAAATCAAAGAGCAGGAGGTGAAGTTCAGAAGGCAGCAGGAATTGCTCACCGACCTGTGCACCCAGATCCACATTTGTAACAGTACATGGCGCACATGTGTGTTTATCAGAAAATCGCGCTGTTCTCCTAAGAAACACGTTCATAGGTGAAAAACCTCTGTTGGAGTAGAATTTCAATGGTTGTGTGGTACAGATTCTGTGATTCATGGCTGGCTTGCATCTCTGTGGACCACCAAAGCTATGTGTATGTTGGTTAACCCTCAGTGGGATATGATGTGTCCACTTCACAGCAGCAGACATGGGAGCAATAGACTCCACATTTTGTCGTTGTTCTAGACTCCCGCATCTTCACTTATTCTTGTGAGACTGGTTTGATCAGCGGGAGCCAGCATCGAAATATCACCAACAGAAAGGAATACTTCAATATATAATTTTAGCTAATAGTAGGCCAACATTTGTCAGAATTGCAGTGAAGTGTTAGGAGTCATTCACTTACTTTTACAAAAGAAGTGCACAGATGTTCTGCAGGTCTTGCCCCATGGAAGCAAAGTGATACTGGTCTTCTATGAGAACAAAACCACCAAAGGAAAGTGTTGGTAATGTCCCACATTTCATATCTTTTGCAATAATGGCACAAGATCATTCAACCTACTTAGGACATGAGCTGTTGCCTGTACAGCAGGAAGTTTCCCTGTTTCTTCCAGGTTCTATATAAGAGGTTTCCATGCTTCAGTGATTTCCACAGTTAATGAAATAGCATTTCCTAAGACTTAAGCCTTTACATAATAGGTTCTGAGAAAATTAAGCCCTTTTTCTTCTAATGGTATAAGGTGTTATTTCAAAATATAATCACGACAAGCTTAGACAGAACCTATCTGGAAATGGAATACTTATGTAGTGATTGAACCTATCAGCCTAAACTAATCTATGTATCCAGCTAGCATAATATATCTCAACACTTACACACTCAGTTTAATGCCTCAAATATTAGTACTGAATAGTATTTACTAAATGATGATCAGTCATAAACAAATCAAAAGAAACAGGAATATCCAAAATAATTGTAGCCACTGTGTCTTGGATAGTGTCAAGTAATCATGAGAGAGGAGTTTATTTCCCAAGATTCTGCCTTTCTCTGGGAATAACATATGGTCTAATTCCAATCATGCATGATCCAGAATTACTTGATAATCCACAAGCTCCACTGTTTTTCTAGCACATACAATTTACAGAATAGAGTCAACAATACCATGTAGGATAGCAGGGAAATAGAATTTGTTGTCAGTCATCATTTTATTAGATTTGTAGGTATGAGGATGACCCAATGCTCAGAGCAGAGAAAGGGCAGGGAGTTATCCAGCTTATCTGTGAAGAGACACCCCAAGCTGTAGTTTTAAGGATGTTTAAGATTTAAGGAAACATTTTCCCCTGGATACTACTCTGTTAGTCTTCTACTGCTTCTTTAACACATAGTAACTTAAAATTGTCATTGCCTCACAGGTGGTAGCACAAGCAGGCCACCCCCATGTTTTTCTTCTATTGTGCATAAACTCATCATTTTCTTAAAGAAAATAAGTGGACAGAGCTGGGGAGACAGTTCAGTGGTCTACGTGTCTGCTTGGCAAGTGCAAGGTCCCAAGATTGATCCCTGGTACTACGTGCAAAGTAGGCCTCAGAACCCAGGAGCGTCATGCCTGCCCTGAAACCGGGCATGGTGGCACATTCCTGTAATCCCAGCACTGAGGAGGCTGAGGAAGGAGGATCACTATGAATCCTAAGTGTGTACTGAGACCTTGTATCAATAAAAAATAAAGGAGAGAGAAAAGCAATTGTTTTGACTAGTATTGTGATACTGTTAGATTCAAGTGTGCTACATATTCCAGAATAATTACAAGTTTGCTACAGCAGCAGCATCCAGTGATGATAGAAATAAGCATGGAAATTTAAGTTTTGTCTCTAGCCTGCAAGGCAGATATATTCAAATATTAAAAGGAATTTAGGTGAAATATCACCTTTATTGTGGCATCTCTCTCGTGCTGGATAGGCAAGTTTCCAGTTAACAAACTGATACTGACAAAAATATCAATAATCATCTTCATTATGCATAGAATCAGTTTCAGATATGCAGCTATTGGCTGAAAACCACATTTTAAAAATATTCAGATATAAATAAAGTTAAAGGTCTAATATTTAAAGAGAAAACAATTATTTTCCCTCACTAGTATTGAAATGTGAAATTAAAAAGTCAAAGTTGTTGACAGAAAGCCACTTTCTCAGATATTTTATATTCTACTGAGAACATGCTTTGCTATTGTAGCATCTTATTTTTCTGTGAAAACACCAAATGATGACATTGGCTATTTTTGAAGTAAAAGTAGTTTTAGATAAAAGCACTTCTGAAGGCAGTTATTAATACTGAACATTTATTCGTTTGGAAAGGCATTCTATTTTAGAACATGGTGTAAAATGCAAGCGTGACCTTTCAGCAACAATTATCTGTGGTGTAAATTACAAGCAATAAAGTTTAATTATGCTATATTTATGCAAAATGAGGTGATTAAACATACATATAAAATATTCACATCATGAGAAAATCAAAATCATTAGAATAATCTGAATTATTTTTATTTCCAGTGATGATAGAAATAAGCATGGAAGTTTAAGTTTTGTCTCTAGCCTGCAAGGCAGATATATTCAAATATTAAAAGGAATTTAGGTGAAATATTACCCTGGAATACTTCGCTTATTAAAAATAACTGTACCTTCATACAATATACAAAAGAGAAATTTTCATCTATTTTAATTGTATCTTTTGTTACACATTTGGCTATAAATCTCAAAAAAAATTCAGTGTTTGGCACTACTGTAAATAGTAACTGTATAGTCTAATTTCTGACTGTGTGAGAAAAGAAACACAGAGACACATGGGGTGCTCATGGGAATTGATACTTTATCAAAAACAGAATGCACACGAGGAAGCTGAGGTAGAAATTCCCATTTCTCTCCTGTCACAAATCCTGTCTTTTTCTTTCACCTACTTTTGCATTGCAGACTTCACCAAACTTTCTGGAATTTCAAAAGATTCTTCTCACTGAGATGTTTTATATGAAGATATACATAAATGTTAATGTACTGACATAATTATGAGAATTTCACATTTGAATTCATATAGGTACAAAAAATCCAATGTCTGCCAATATACATTATTCTCCTGCTGTTTTAAGAAAAGATATTCGACAGTTTACCTATTTCCTACAGATCTACCTAATCCAGTTATTGCCAAGAGGGGTGTATTGACATAAGTGTGTGTCTGTGTTTAGTTCTGCTTCAGATCATAACTTCAGATCATAAATAGTAAGTCATAATGTGTTAAATTGAAATTTGTCAACCCACATAAATGTCTTCACTGTGGTCTCTGATCACTGTCACATATATACTCACTTTTTCATTTTGATGCATAGGAGAGCTTCACAGTAGAAACACCAGTAAACGACTGTTATGCTACTAAGAGCTGTTTCTCTCTTACTAAGTGTTTTAATTACACTATAGTATTTTGTCCACTGAAGAAGTTTCTTGTGGAACTTGTAACTTTGTTGTTAGCTTAAAGCTGATGATTGTGGTTATATCATTCACTGTGTGTGAAGTGTAGTATGCATACAATTGAAGTAAATGTTCAGCTTTTAATATTATCCATAGCACTGGTTAGTATCTCAGTAGCTTCATGAAATGTTTTCTGTATTCTAATCTATTTTGAGAAATTTTGTGATGGTCTTTTTTAAAAATGTGTCTTATACTTCAAGTTTGTAGATTTTTAAAAAGAAAAAGTTTTCTTTCTAAACATCATTT
>NW_004524589.1:9129137-9143352 GCF_000260255.1 Octodon degus
ATTTATTATTTTTATTAATTTTATTGAGAAAAAATAGCAATGAGACATCTTCAAAACTGATTAGTAGGACAGTTTCAACAATTAATACATTGCATATTGTTGTCTTTGCAGTGGTTATTCATAGTACAATATGCTGACATGATATCCCATTCAAACATTATTAGTACAAATCTTTCTTCTCATTGAATTAAAGTAGCTGAATATCTATCCTAACTGTGTTGTATACACTGATACAGAATGGTCCTTCATTTATATCCCCTTTTTTGTTTGGTTTTGTCAGAAGACTTAGGACATAAGTGAACCTGTACTGTAACATCCTCTAACTCAGTGATGCCCCAAATTTTCTGATGAAGGAGATTATGGAGCCACAGAGGAAAGTGATTGACAACACAGAGTGTACCTAAGGAGAGTCACTTAAAGAGACAATAGTCTCTCAGGCTTTCATAGAGAGCAAATTGGTCAAGCAATGGCAGTGACTCATCCACATATCTGACACTGACAAAGAATCTACAAACTGCAATACTGAGGGGATTTGACCTTGTCAGATACGAAAGTTACATTCCTTGTAGGTCTTCCTTTATCTTGGTCTTAACCATCCAACAGAAAAGTACAGAAGCAGAGTTATGAAGAGTAAGACCATGTTAATATGCTGAGCTGTGGAAGGCTCAGGTCAACAACTTCTGACAAGAAACAGTTTTTAAAGATGCAATAAACCTTGAACTACTACTTAACCATCTGTTGCAGACGCATAAACTGCATCTTTAAGTCAGAAATAAGTTTCCTTAAGTACCATACCTCTCTGATCTTTCAAGCTTAGTGATTAAGAAGCACAAGAAAAATTTTATTAAAATACAATTTTTATTTTTCAAACACTAATGAAAAAATGCTATGCAGTGAAGCAAATAATATATATTTTTATTTGAAAAAAAAGAACTGAGAAAATATCAGGCCCCCAGATTCAAAGACCTAATCCAAAAATGGGCATCAGAGATGAATATACCCTTTTTCAGATTGAGAAATACAAAAGGCAAATAAATACATGAAAAAATATTGAACACCACTGATCGTTCAATGGATGAAAATTAAAATAACAAGATTTCCTCTCACCCATGTGAAAATGTCTATCATCAAGAAATCAACCAGTAATTAATTCTGGATGGGTCTGGAAAAAAAATGACTGTTTATAATTAGTGGAGTGCAGGATGGTGCAACCACTTTGGAAATTGGTGTGGAGACTCCCCAAAAACCTACGATTAGACAGACATCTCATTTAACCAAGATATTCCTCTTCCCAGAAGAATTAAAAACATCATACCACAATGGTTTTTTATATGTGTGCACCCGTGTTTATTGCAGCACAATTTATCACAGCAAAATCTTGCAAGAAACCCAATTGCCCATCAACTAAGAAATGAATAAAAAGAGGTAGTCTTTTTATACAATGAAATACTACTCTGCTATAAAGAAAGATGAACATGAGATTGATAGGTAAATGGATGTGACTTTAGTCCACTCTCACCAGTTTTGCCTATGCAAATAGCATATGTTTTCCCTCGTGTAAGAAGCTGAAAGAATAAATAAGACACAAAATATACAATAGATACTGTGAAATGGAGGAAAATGCTCCAAAGGGAAGAGAAGCTGGAATGGGGAAATGGCTAGGTGTAGATACAGATATAGATGCGCATATATCTGTAGATACATATAGATATAAATATATAAAGTAATTTAAATAGGGACACACATAGATGCACACTTATTTTCTATACAGTGAAGTAGAGAACATCAGTACAACTCCATGATTTTTGAACAAAAAGAAGACTGATGGTCACATTTATGTTACTGTTCCGCATGATGCATCTTGCTACATGCTATAGGTTTAGTCTTCAGACCACCAAAAAAAAAGATATATCAATAAAAATTTTAAAACGTGAATTAGAAAAATAAATTTAGAGGAAGATAATGAGGTTCATTGTAAGCTTACAAATTTCTCTAAACAATATTTAGAAATTTTTACCTATTAAGAAACAGGCAATAGGGTCCAGGGAGATAGCTCTGTGGCATCAGTGCCTGCCTGGCAAGTCAAGGTCTCAAGTTTGATCCCTGAAAAATGCCTTTAAGAAATGGGTGACACACAGAGTACCTAACTCCAATAATCAAATGGTCAGCACAATTACTTCTGAGTTCAACAGTTGGTTACAATTTTATAACACTTTGTGCTAATTAGAATGATCTGATCAGGGAAACATTGAGTTATGTATTATTAAGTTTTATATCAGGAAGGAACAGTTTTGTGATCCAAGAATAATTTTAGATATCTCATTTCTCTGACTAGACCTTAAGGGTGATTGAACCCATAAAACAGAAGCAACTAATTTATATAAAATAGTTTTAGGCACCATTTAGAAGCAGACTTGATTTTCAACAAAATAGATCCTAGGAACGATGTGGCCCTAGAGGGAAAGAACACTTAAAAAAGTGTCTGGCTCAACTGCATGAATTCAGTGGTAGAGCAGTACCTAAGAGGAGTACTTCACTGTACCTGTGTCTTCCTCTTCTAATTGGGGGCCGGGCACGTTTCCCTGTTTCTGAGGGACGCCAACCTCACTTCCACTTAGGACATGTGTATTCACCTTACGTCCCCTGAAAGTATTTTTCCCTGCCTACAACATCTGAGTCTTTGTTCCACTTTAGCTCTTCATCCCTGCACAGCTATCTAAAGTACATCTCCCCTGACCCATAACTGATTACCTATGTTTTTTTCAGGCACCTACTATGACGACATGATACCACTGCATCTAGATGTGATAGATAGTCTGCCTTCCCGGTGGTATCGTGTCATAGCATGTAAAAATAAATAAACAAAATAAAAATTACCCAAAGGTATAATTATAAAAGAGATGAATATTTTGAGTTCTGATAATAATAAGGTCAGATTTACAGTAGGAAAGATAACTGGTAAAATGTGATTATTTTCATTTTGCTTTACCCAAAATTGGGTGTTCAGTAACAGTTTTTTGGTTTTTTTTAAAAAACTCATTTGGTTGTTCCATGGTCTCACTACGCAGCTCTGACTTACGGTGATCCTCCTGTTTTCAGTCTCTCCAGCACTGGGGTTTCGGGCATGAGCCATCATGCCCAGACTCTGTGGCCAGCTCCCGGGGAGGGGCTGGTGCAGCATGTGGTGCTGGGGATAAACCTGCAGTCCCTGCACTTGCCTACTCTTAGGCTAAGCTTTCTTAAGCAGGCACCGTCATCCACTGAACTATCTCACTGGCCCCAAAATTAAGTATTTAAAAATAACTTTCTATTCCTGTCTTAGAGTACTTAATCTAAACGAACCTTGTCCTTAGGAACGATCTTATGGTCTCCACGAATCTTCTGAAAGCGTAAAGCTTTGCTGCAGTGGCTTCAGTCATTGGGTTCACCGACTAAATTCAAATGAGTCTTGGATTAGAAAAAGTGTGAAAATCGCTGGTTTCTATTTCTCTAAAAAATTACAAAATTAATATTAAGCACATGTAATGATGTAATCAAGCTCATCAAATAAACTGAGTAACATGCACCCTATTTCACTTACAAAATTTATTAGGTAATGAGTTGATATACCTCTATTTTCTTTTACTTAGAATTAAGTTATCTTTGTTTCACCATTTAGTAGTGTCAGAAAAACATAAGTATTCAAGAATTATCTGTCACTAGAATGAGTGAATGAATGAACAAACAGTTGTTCATTATGAAAAACTAAACTTAGAGTTTGAAAAATGCCAAAACCAGTGTTGGGATCCAGTGCAAAAGGTAGTGAACACTGGATCTGAGAACTAAAAGAAGGAGCAACATATCAAGGCTAGGTGCTGGCAGCGCCTCTTACTGCTCACACTGATATGCGTCTAAGGAAGGAAGATTCCACATTCAAACGCAGCGTGGAAAACTGAATAAAATGCTTTCTCAAAATGAGATAAAGGGGGCAGGGGAGATGGCTCAGTAGAATAAGCACTTCTCTGGCAAACACAAGGGCCTGAGTTCAAGTCCAGGTTCCATAAAAATATATATATATATATATATGGTTGATGGTATAGATTAGTGGTAGAGCACTCTTCTGCAAAAGAAAAGAGAAATGATACCTAAGACCAAACCAAACTGAAAGAAAAAGAAAAGCGGGCAATTTAATTTGGAGAAACTGAATGGCCTGTCAATGTTTTCAGTTTTATTGATTAAATTCTGTATTTTATTAGGCTAATCAGTTCTGTTAAGAAATTATCAACTGCTAATCATCAAATCTTCTGTACTCTGAACACAGAGAGCTATCAAAAGAAGCTTCTTTGACACTTCTGTACCTACATTGTCATACTGAGATAGACTACACACGCACACACACACACACACACTGCAGTGTTTTTGGCCAACCAAATTCAGTGTAGTCCAATCCATATTCATTTTTTATTTATTCATACATTTTAAAAAACGTAAGAAACTTGGAAATACTTACCTTTATTTGGATTGTACATATTAGTGTACAAATTTTAATTTACATATTTTGGGTAAAATTAATGTGGAGCTGTAAAAAAGAAAACAAAACATTTAAAATAGGTTGTAGTAAGAACAACTAATTTGAAGACAACAATATGAGATATAACAACCGCTGCTGAAATTCTGTCATGTTGTTTAGTGAGATTCTCTGACGTTTGCATTTTTTCACTATGTTTTGTTTCCTTTTAAAAAAAGTAAAAAAGAAACGGTTGATAAATCAGAAAGGAAGCCTTAGTCAATTAAAATAATAGGTTGTTATGGTTTATATCTACATGTCCAAAAGCCCCTTGAGCTCATGGTGGGGCTTTGGGGAGGGTAGCTGGACCATGGGTATGTGGTGCTGGGTTGGTCCATGGATTTGGTTTGGCATGGCTGTGGGAGATAGAATGACTGAAGAAGAAAGTCCCACCCTGGGTGTGGGTGGAAACAAGCATTGAAATAGCAGTCTTTAATCTTAAATTAGATGTTTAAATCTCTAATAGTGTTTCTTAATAAAAATTTCAGAAAAATGATAAGACAATGTAGGAGCCATCATCCCAGGGCTTTTTGTGTAACTTAGGATAGGTACCGAAGCCGCCTTTCGAGTTGCAAATCAGAAGATCCGTCTCAGGAATAATTGAGAGATTTTATGTGTTATGGCCCAGTGATACATTGCTACAGTGAGTACAATCTTGTGGGATCCCTGATTAAACAAATTGAATTAATTAAAAGAGCCGCTAGAGTTAGGCATTTATTATTCAAGGTACTTTCTTTTTCATGTATTCTGTCACTGTTTGGATATCTTTTATAAATTTATAGCACTATATGATATTAAAACCCAGAACTTCCCTTCAGGGACCAATAACAAGATGACATTAATGTGTTATACTGAGTTCTGCCATAATAAACTGCAGCCTCAGTAATGAGAGTATATACTGGTCTGAGTAATTCTGGTAGCTTCAGGAAAAGCAACAGTATGCAAGATGTATTCCGTCACGTTCAGTGAATTTGAATACCTTCTAAAATGTAAACACAAAACATAAAATTCAGGTATAATATTATCATTCATAGTTTGATTCTTTAAAAATACTTGAACCATTCAAATATAAACATTTTGTTTCTTCTAATTTTCTGTAATCATTAAGGTTTTCAACAAAATTAACAAGGATATAAGCTGAAAAATGTAATCCCTAGTATATACTGAGCATACTTTACTGGATTTATTGCTTGATATGATTTGTTTATTTCTATTTTTCATGTATTTAGTACAGAGTCTACAGGGTCTCACTACACATATCAAACTTATAGTGATCCTTCCTGTTTTGCAGCCTCCCAAGTGCTGGGATTATAGGCACATGCCACCATGCTCAGTCTCAATCACTGTCTCAGTGTGGCCCGGGTTGGGGCCAGCATGGCAGACTGTACATGATTTATATGTCAGCCCTGGAAACAGGCTCGTGGCAACATTTATCATTCCCTGCTTTTAAATTAAGGAATTGAGCATTAGAGAATTGAAAAAAACTTTCTAGTCAGTCATGTGGTCTGTTGTTTCCTTACTTCAAGAGAGTTGGCATTAATTACATTTAATGTCAGCTTTTGTTTGCTCTTTTCCAGAGCATTCAAAGAATTTAAATCTAACAAACATGTAATCAATAATAATATATCATTTAATCACTGTGTTTGTGGCTAAGAAAATAATGACTAATCTTACTTAATTATTAATCTCAGGTAACTCTCAAACTGAGGAAGACATGTTTCTCAGCATGGGATTACACTGTACTGTGGTAAGTGATCATAGAAACATAGCTGAAGTGCTATAAGTGCAAGAAGCAATTTAGGCTCTGTTTTCATTGGTAAGATCAACATGAACTGCAGTTTATAGGAAGACATGTCCAAAAATACATCAACTGGGATGAACACGAATTGGAGGTTGGTAAAGTCCTACTAGATCCACTTTGGCCTTGTCATTTACTGAAAATGTTGTTTGATGGTAACTCCTACCTGCCAGTGTCTTTGGAGAATATCTGTGTGCCAAGGCCACACATTTGTCCCTGAGAGCTCTGCAAATGTCACCTCTGAATGAGACTGCCTTAGCCAGGGGCTGAGTGTGCAAATTTGTTCCCTCTGATTTTACAAGGGGAAGTGTATCTGTGGAACAATTTTAGCCATCGCTTCTACATGGCTTAATACAATTAGACCTCAATTGAAAATTCAGACTTCCTTAGCTTTTCTTCCCATATTTTATCTCAGTTCATTTCTTGTCCTTTTAAGAGTAATCATTTAAACTATTTGAAGAAAAATTCTCCTTTTTGTTTTCACTTGTAGATAAGAAGATAAAAGACAAATGTTGTTATACCAGTGGAAGACTAGAAAATAAGATTGAATGGAGTCAGGAAGGTACAGTTATGATCTTTTGGATTACTAAGACATAATGTGTGTGTGTGTGTGTGTGTGTGTGTGTGTGTGTATGTATTTTATGTGTGTGTGGGAGAGGTTTTGGTGTTCTTTTAGTTACTTTTTTCTCCTTGTTGAGACAAAATTCTTGACAGTGAAAAGTAAGGATGGAATGGCTTATTTAGTTCATAGTTTGTGCCTTCAGTCCATCATCAGCTGGCTGCAAGGCAGAGTGGCTTGGCACAGAGGTAGCAGCCCAAGGAGATAGAGGACAGCAAAAGCAGCAAGAGCAAAGGAGAGGTAGAAAGCAAGCCTCCTTACCTCACTTATCTTGTATGCCAGCTATCTGTCCATGCACACACTATCTTGTGTCCTCCTCTTCCACATCCTCTTTCCTTTGAGGGTGTATACAAAGTAAGGACCTTGTTCCCCTGCTCAATCATTTTGTTGAAATTTTGAACTTTTCAAATTGATAATTATCAGCATCCTAGAGCAGTAAGTGCTTTTCCCCACCAGAAGGAAAGCTGTTGAGTTACTTAGTTAAAATTCTATACTCCTCAAGCTGACCCAATAACACATGTTTTCACCAGATCTTTGAAAGCAAGACCCTTAACTTTCCTTAACTTTCTGTGTTGCCCTGTTATATTCGCTCAGTGTTATAATAATCTAATCTTTTTTAATGTATTTAGTACAAGGTCTACAGGGTCTTACTGTAGATTTGACTCAGAGTGATCCTCTGTTTTCAGCTTCCCAAGTGCTGGGATTAAAGGTGTGTGCCACTATGCTCAGTCTCAAATTCTATCTCATCACACCTCAAGGGTGGGGCCAGCATGGCATGTAGAGCTGTGGAGCTGAGAATAGAAACCCATTCTATGTCTGCCTAAGTAAGCACTTTAATCAGCTGAGCTATCTGGCCAGCCCAGAATAATCTAACGCAAAGATCCCACACTTAGCAACCATGTATTTCATATAATGGAGATTACTAAAACTACTTAAATAGTAAAAAGTATAGGATTCTAAATATATGAATAATGTCCACACACTTTTATTTGTTTACCAGTATGTTTTTAAAAATGTTTTATGTATCATTTTTATCACATGATTTTGATATGTTTAAGTACATTCAAAGATAACTGTTGTGACAGATAATCATGCTGTTTGAATCTATCAGTATTCAAAAAGAACATGTAATCTGTCATTGTTTAATTACCACAAAAGCTAACTGAAGTTCATTTCAGCAAATAGAATATTATTTTACTTTTTAAAAATCCAGAAATCAATGTGGAATAACTTAATTCCATATTAATTAGCATCTTAAACAAGTCATCAAAAGTCATTTTCTCCCCCTCTTCTGTCTATATTGATTTCACCAAAACATCAAATAGTTGCGAAATTGTTCAAGTCTTAATATTGTCCTGTAAGCATATAGCAATAAAACAAGAGTAATTTTTTCATATTAATCATATTCTTTCTGTGATTACTTTGCTTACAAGTAAGGCAATGTGCTTATTCTTGAAGTTATCATGGTAGAAAGGTGTAAGTTTCCTTGCTTTAGCATGAAAGACAAGTGGGAGAAAAGTAGAGGGATCCACTATTGCTTGGCACAGAAGATCTACCAAAGAAAACTAGGGGACCCTTGGGAAGCAAGAAGGCCAATTTATTGGTCTGGGTTGAGGATGTGGCTTGCATGGGCAGTACGTGTCATACAGGCACAGATTGGGGAAGGTTTGGTACATGTGAGAAAAACAAAAGAGGAAGTCCATGGTTAAGCCAGGGGTGGAAGATGCAAGTCAAGCTAAGAATGGCTAAGTAATCTCAAGTAACACATTATGCTGACGTGCTGCCATGAGGACCCAACAGACCACTGCATGGGCGCAGACCGGACAGTCCTGTCTTTTTATTGTTAAAAGGGGTAAAGATTTTCTCTACTGCTTCTTGCTGACAGTCAGCATCATGGTAGAGGTGGGGGTGGTTGTCTAGATAGAAAGTCAGGCCCATGTGGAAGGGGTTCCAGGGGTCTTGGCCAGTAGAAGAAGCTCATTGTTGGTGAAAATTCATATTCAGAATTAGAGAAATCTTGAACAAAAGGGTAAAAAGACAGAGTTCTATGAGCATTAAGAAAAAGATCATGGTGAGGACCTAGGATGGGAAAGATGGTAGGAACCCAGGAGCCAAGGGTTGACCACAACCAAGAGGGGGCAGATAATTTGTTTGTTTGTTGCATGTATCCACAATATTGGTTTTATGTCCTATTAACTGTAGTTAAGGAAGACTGTGCATAATTTTATACAACTTGTGGCTATACTTATCCAGTGGATGTTTAAGATCAAGTTGAAGTGAGACCTTTACTCTTTAAAATTATCTCTTTGCTATCTATCAAGGCCAGTTAATCTCCTTAGGATTTACCTTGGAGCCAAGCACAGTACCTCTCAGTATTTCTGTCAGTGTCAACCATCAGGATGAGTCACAGCCATTGCTTGACCAAATTGTTTTCTGTGAAAGCTTGAAAGTCAATTTTTTCTGGTGACTCTCTCAAGGTACCCTATATACCATAGAATTACATTCCTCTGTGGTCCCATAATTTCCTTGTTCAGAAAATCAGGGGCTCAACTGAGTTATAGGATGTCACAGAAAGGGTTCTCTAATATTCTGTGTCTTCACTTACCTCAGAGGACTATGGCCAAAATATTGGCTATCCTCTTAGCTCATCTATCTCTCTAATTTTTGATCTCCAAACCTCAGTAGTTGAACATCCAGAGAGAAAGTTTGTGACATTACATTGTATTGGGAGCAATACACTTAACTACTAAAATTTTATCTGACTATTAAGCAACTTGAAATAAAAAGTGTAGCCAGAGAACTGTTATTTCTTATGAACTATGGATGCTTAGTAGTTAAATCCCTGTAGAGTGTTAACAGACAGCAGTTATACAGTTTTACAAAGAAAATTTGATATCAATATCCATACATAATAGTGTTGTATAATAGTCATGAGGAAATCTCCATTTTGGCTAACAACTCCAAATGTAGCAAACATATCACATAAGTTTTTGTTAGAAGATTATCATTGGACTGATGACCCATGTTTCCTTCATATGAACCTCTTATAAATATTTGGAGTATAAAACAAAAGTATATGTCTATAACTGTACACAATCCCAGTTTTACATTTCAGAATACCATACATTTAGAAGGTATGACTACATTTAATACATCATGAAATTATCAGCAATAAATATCATTATTTTGTTTTTTAATTTAGTTTTGTATCAAGAGCATCATTTAATGAAAAAATCTTAGTCTTATATTTTGTAAAATTAACCTTTGACAATGACCAATGGAAACATTTCAATACTATATTTTGAGTAATATTTATTGGGATATTTCATATAAAACTATGGAAAGTATTGGGGCTTCTTATTAATGAATTAAATTTGTTTAATATTATTCCAGGTAGCTACTTTGTTATCTATCAATTGGAGTCCTATTGAATAGTCTCTTGCCACTATAAAGGATCTTTGTTTAGTTATCTTGTAACTCATGAAAATATAATCTCAATACTTAACGCAATAAACATGAATGAGCAAGAGCCTCACAAGTGATAATGTATAAACAAAAATATGTGTTACATTTATCTAACCAATTTTGACTTCATTTTGACCAGCTGGCAACCTTGATGGAAACATATCTTTAATTTGTATGACATTTATTTATAAGCCATATTAAATTATAGCCAAATGTTTTAAAATATGAAAAATACAAAAAGAGGAAAAATTTGATATGCTCAAATAGAACAGATGTTTACAGATTAGTCAGAGACAAACAGACATAAACACATGCAAAACAATTTGCTTATGAAATCCAAGTGCAGCCATATACATTTTAGCCAAATTAAGTTATAATAACTTTTTAAAGTCTGTAATTATAAAAAGAATAGTAGTAACTTCTTGTCAGTCAATTAGTAGAGATCTCTTATAAGAATAATTTTAAAAACATAAAAACCTTTTATCTAAAGTTACTATATTTTTAGTATTTTATTTTGTCTTAATAATACTGGCAACTGTTGTTGAGGGAGCCTTGTCCAAGTTAATTGACATTTTGTTCCCTCCCCTGGATTCTCTTATTTAAAAGCAAACAAATCTTGAGATGAAAACATACTAGAAAATACAGAAAAAGTATTCTTTAAGTCTAACATAGTGTACCAAGTTTGAGTCGGAAGAACTGAGCTGAGCAGAGTATAAGGGTTAGTCATAGTAGTGTGGAAGGTGGCAATCATAGCCCTGACAATTTGTATATCCTGGACAGAAAAATGTTTGTTAGTCCTTGGATTGCAGACTAACAAGAAGGGTATATTCCACAGGGAATTGACATTTCCTCAGTGTACTTGCCTCAGGCAGCTTTTGAATGAGAGATTTAATTCCTTTTCTAGCTTCCATAGCCACTGGGTAGTGTATCAAACATACAAGCTTCTTATCAACTCCCATCAACTCCACTGTAGTGGGGGCATAGAAACTGTAGACTTTTGTGACTGTCTTCTGCCCAAGCCTTTGGAAAACACCGAGAATGTCCTAGTTTTCAAGTGACAAATTCACACTGATATCTTTCAAAAATTTATCTTTCTCCCTACATTGTCAGTGAACATGAGTTCCCTGGGGCTGGGAAACATAGACCCATGAATTCATCAATCTGAAACTTCCTCTGATTGCACTGTAAACATTCTCTCCCTATTTTTTTTAACTTCTCTAGCAGCTTTAGACATTTTAGCTTGAAATGTCCTTTCTCCTTGCAATAGGCACACTGGTCTGAATCCAGAACTCTGGATGACGACCTCTTCCCTGTTCACCTTTTTCTGCTCTTTCCCTGATCCCAACCAGCCCTTATTCCTATAGACCACCAGCATCACTTTTGTCTTTTGGCTATATTTCCAGTATCCACTTTATTATGAAATATTCTCTGAGTAATTTTTATCAAGTGACACATGTACATTCCTGCAAACCCTTCCAACTTCTTCAGCTTTCAGTAGCTATCTGGACCTGACTAACGGACTGAACCAGAAGAGCCTTCTTTCTTTGCTTTAAGCACAAGTTCAGGGGAGGACTGGGAAGTCATAGAACCCCTGTGGTGTTTTTATTTGTTGCAGTGGGGTGCAGAGAGAGGTTTCCTGCTGAGGTGGGTGAAGAGGACTGAGCAGTAGTCTCATAAAGAAGAACAGTAATGGACAGCAGTGGTGCTGGGAGGCCAGAGGCAAGATCATCCTCCTGAGAATCCAAGGGGAAAAAAGGCAGCGTTGGCACCCATTCTAAGCCCACTGATGCATTGTTCAAAGTACACACAGCCAGGATCTGCAGGGAAAGATTTTGGTCTATGATAGATCTGAGACAGGTTGGAGAGTGTGAACATGAACTAACTCCTCAAGGCCAGCCACCTTGCAGAGAGGAAGGATGGGTGGAATGAGGAAGTAGCGGCTGACTAGAAGATGGCAGGAGGTGGGAGGATTGAGACCAAATACAGTGTGCAGGAGGAGAAAATGGTGATGGAGGAATGGAGGAGAAGGAGCTAGAGGCCATGGAAGGTAAGGGGTGAAGGAGGCAAAGGAGGCAGATATGACTGAAGAGACTGAGGAGGCTGAGGAGGCTGGGCTTAAGGGTACTGTGGAGGAACAAAAGCTGAGTAACATCATCAAGAGGTCCAGAAAGGCATTAGGTAGGGATTCAGGTGAGGTGGTTTTGGTGATGTGGGGCAAGTCAAAAGTAATTGGGTTGGCCCATATGCTTGACAGAGGGAGGAGCATGCACTGAGAGGAAAAAAAAAAAGCTAGCACATAAAGAGATTTCTGACCATTTGCCTTTGCGGTAGCAAAAGTTAAAATGACATTTTGGTTTGATGGTCTCCCAAAGACCTAGGCCACATTAATGATGAGCCAAAAGCCAAAGCCAGTGGACAACCACAGAAAGAATTCACTCTTTTGGGAGTATAACGGAGTGAGAAATGTCTGCCAACTCACATGGATCTTCACCCAGAGGACAGAGGGATATCTCACTGTGGGCTCAAGAAAACAAGAGAATACCCTGGGGAGGATGAGGGAAGTCCTGACACAGGCAACAATTTAAGAGAGAACAAAAGAATGAGAAAATGAGGCAGGAACTGTCAGGATGAGAATACAGATATGAAGATTGAGGTAGATCTATTGAATGCAGGCTGGCAAAGACAGGGGAAGAGATAAAGGAGGAGAGAAGAGAGGAATGAAAGAAGGGCTTGTTACTTGGGGGGGAGGTGGATTCCAAACTGAGAGTGGCATGAGGGTGTCCCAACAATCCAAGTCATGGAACCAGCTTCCTATGGTGCAAAAGAGAAAGGTGAGTAAGGTAACGAAATTATTGCTCAGCGTGGGAGGACTGCTGAAGAGGAGCAGGGACCCTTGGGGAACAAGAAGACTGGCAAAGAATTTATCAGGTGGGTTGCTTGTTGTAAAATATGCTGACCAGGGGAGGCTTGGTGCATGTGTGAAAATCAATGGAGGAAGTGTACTGTTCACCCAGGAAGAAAACAGAAGGCAGCACAGGAGCTGCTCCTTCTGGGCTTTGGGATCCCCGCGCCTTGCTGGCTCACTGCCATGATGACCTGGTGGAACACTGTCTGGGCACAAACCCGTCACCTCAGCTATTTCTTCACAAATTTGGTAGAATTGAATCAGGTGAATTTACACTGGTAAAATGGTTGTGGCTGAAGCGATTTGGAATTTGGGTTTTTGCTTGGGAGGAGGTGAATGAGAGATAGAGAAAGAAACTCCTTATTCACATCGATTGGAAAAGGATTAGAAGGGATATTTCTGTAAAGGAATCAAGGATAATGGATGGACCCAAACTGAAAACTTCTGCCTTACAATTCATATTTGTGGTGAAGATTTTGTTCCAGTGATGAGAAAGTAGCTAAAACAGGGTGTATGTTTTCCTTCTGATTACACAACCACACCATCGCACATGACTCTGCCACAACCAGAGAAGGATAGGACCCGGCAACTGCTTCACTGCCCATGCCCTTGTCGTATTCTAACCCTTGCCTTGCTAGATTGCATGGGAAATGCTCATAAGAACTATTAACTGAATTTTTAAATGTTGATCACAATTTGTATGTATTTATAGTCAGTTAGCAAAGAAAAAACTTTGGCTATTTTTTTTTTTTTTAATTTTCTCAAAAGTTTTACTCCACCCTTTTCTACTATAAAGCATCATATGGATAGGATATTTGATAACCTAATTTTCTTCCCTATCTCAACAGCTCCTTTTGTCTGTCTATATGCTCAAGGAGATAT
>NW_004524589.1:9143452-9178770 GCF_000260255.1 Octodon degus
GTGGAACCAGGGATTGAACTCAGGCCCTTGCACTTGCCAGGAAAGTGCTTATTCCACTGAGCCATCTCCCCGACCCCCTATATTTTTAATATATAACAACTTTGCTTAAGTATATGTTGATACTGGCTTTTTAAATTTGAAATTCTCAAGTCAATGATAAGATGATAAGATTTCTTTGTATAATTGTGATGAGACATTTTTAAAAATTCCTAAATATTATGTTTAGTCCCTGTGTCTCTGTCTCTGTCTCTCTCTGTCTCTGTCTGTCTGTCTGTCTGTCTCTGTCTCTGTCTTTGTCTCTGTCTATCTCTATCTCTGTCTCTGTCTCCCTCTCTGTCTCTGTCTGTCTCTGTATGTCTCTGTCTCTCTCTCTGTGTCTCTGTCTCTATCTCTGTCTCTCTGTCTCTGTCTCTGTCTCTCTCTGTCTCTCTCTGTCTCTCTCTGTCTCTCTCTCTCTCTCTCTCTCTCTCTCTCTCTCTCTCTCTGTCTTGCTCTCTCTCTAATTTATGTATTTGCTACAGGTCTCACCATGTGCTCAGACTCATAGTGATCCTCCTGTTTTCAGCCTCCCCAGTGCTGGGATTACAGGTGTGAGCCTTCGCGGCAGATCTCCCTGGTTGGCTCAGCAGGGCTGAGGGCAGGGCTGACCTGATATGTGGTGTGAGGATTGAACCCAGTCCTTGAGCTTGTCTAGGCAAGCACTTAGTAGGCTGATCTATCTCACAGGCCTGGTGTGTATTCTTTTACAATTGTTTATTTTTAAATTACTTACAGATACTCAGATATGCCATTTTGTACTAGTCTATAATCCACTGTCACTCTATTTGAATTGCTTTTGTTCAAAATTTCCCAGCTTTGTTCATTAGCAACACATTCACAGATTTATCTTTTCTTTAATGTATTTTTGAGAAATTTGTCTTTCTTTAGAAATAGGATATCTACTATAATTATTAGATTATATTTCTAAGTCAGATAATGATCCACCTTAGTAATATACATAGCCAAAGAATTTTGTAACATATATTTTCAAAGTAAATTTGAAATAGCACATGAATCTGCATGAATTCTCTAAAAATAACAAAAGCTATATAAATAAAATCATGCTATTTTCTCCAAAAAGTGGAATTTTAAACACTTGAAGTAGAATACATTCATAATGTGTCATTACATATGTAAATATCTTTAATATTTCCATCTTTCTGTATAACCTTAATTTTTTCTTCTTTATAAGAAAGTTAAGTATGATTTCACATAATTAAAACATATGCAAATATCATTTATCTAGCAGTTATTGAAAGCCTCACTTACTAGCTTCTATTACACTTGACAGAGATATTATTTTATTGCCTTTCAGGTGAATTGATTCTATAGATAACCTGAATCTGTCAAAATGATTTTGATAAAAATTAGGCTTAAGAATATTATCTTTATTCCTTTTAAAATCTTTTCAGAAGATGCATCAAAAATAATAAACTTTCCTTGGAGATAATCACAGTAGAAATTTAAGATGTAATTATCCAAACATGCAATGATCTTTTAAAATAGTATCCTGTAGTTACTTTCAAAATTCACCATTTCATCTGGCATAAAGTATGAAAAGGACCTTCAAAGACTTCTCCAAATATGGCTTTTCCAACTGTAATGGAACACCCATCCCTGACAAAACAAAACAAAAAAAGGAGGATAAAAAGAAGAAAGAGTGAATTTTCATTTAAAAATAATTTTCACTGTTTCAACACTTACTATGCCTGATTTGTAGATACTCATATAGATGGCTAATTGTCTGAGTAACAGGAAGTAAATATAAATTTTATTTTAATTGTGCATTCCATCTGCAAGGTCTTTTATCCAAAACACACACTACATTTGCATAGTTTAAGGAACTAATGCAAGGAAATGACAAGTAATGGCAGTTTTTAAATTCTGAGATGTCCAAAGATTCTTACTATCAAATATATTTTAATATGTTTTTCTTGTTTACTTAGTGTACTTTAATGCTCATCATTTTTAAAATGTGTCTTCTATTAGAGTAAGTCACTCTTTGTAGAATATTATCTGATAATGAATGCAGAGGGAGAAATTTAACTAGCAAAATAATCATTTTGCAGATGCTAATGATGCAGCCATTTAAGAAAGAATATGAATTAATGCTAAAGCACTTAGGTCTACTTTTTAGGTCTTTTATTGATGAGAAAATAGTTCTTCACTGCAAGCAAAAACTCATATAGAGATCCTTTGCTAAACACAATGGAAGAGCAATTTTGCCAGTACCTGGAGATGCTAACAAAATTAACTAATCATGGGACAGCTAGTTATTTCCTACCACCTATTTTATGTATAACAATGTACCGCATGTATGAATTTCTATTTCCAAGCAATGAAGTTTGCAGACTATATAGAAGGTAGAGGACATAAAAAAATAAAATAAAAGAGGAATGTGCTGAACATTAAGAGAACACAGCAGCTTAATTCAGAATGCTGACAATTCTGTGAAGCAAATATTTTCAAGCATTGATCACTTGATCATAGTGACTTAGAGGGTCACTATGAGTTTGAGCTGCGTAGTGAGACTCTGTATAAAATACATAAAAAGATTGTAATTACTGTAAACATTGTAAATGTGTGGGCAAATCAGAAAATAAATCTTGACTATGACATGGTTGTTAGATGAAATTATTAAATTATTTTTCTTAGGGTTGGTAAAGATCTTATTAAGATTTTAAATATATTTTTATAGAGGAATATGAAGTAATGTGGAACCACATGCCACAATATCAAAAACATATTTATAATATTTCAGCAGAAAAATATTGTATAGATGAAATAAATATAACAAAACCTTAAATTTCACATGAAATTTGAGACTTAAGGGCTAATTATATTATTCTTTGCATTTTATAAATACTGGTCTTAAGAAAGATAGCTAAGTGCAAACAAATATGGTTTATTGTATCAGCACCTTGGTTGAAAAATGTATTCACATTTGTCCAACATTTCTCCAAATTTTTACTTTGCACTTTAATGGATAAAAGCAGTGTGTAAGTTTTATAGGCAAAGAAAATAAGTTTGTTTTTCAGATGTTTATATCATATTTGTAAAGTCAGACTGAAATCTGAAAAGTTGAATGGAGTCTTTTTCATCTAAAAAGTATGCCTTCAGTTGACTCAGAAGAGAATAATTTAGGTGCTGTACAATAGCAATAGTGAATGACAAATGAAGTGAGTCTCACTGTAGTTTCCACATCAGAAAACTTGAATAATTCTAATATTTGTTATATATTTATTGTAAAAAGCAAATTGACACACGCTGATTGCTTATATCTACACTTTACATAATAATCATGTTACTTGGTATAATTTTGTTTTTATTGATTATCTCTATGGATAGTTTCCAATAGATATTTAAGAACAAAATTCATTATCCATATATAATTAGCTGAGTGACATTTTGAAAAGCTAGAAGATAAAGCATTACAAATGTGGAAGACTAGTTGCCAAAGCAAATGCTAAATAACATGATCAAAAAGCAGAGGTATAAAGAACCTTGCCCTAATTGTTGATTGCTTATATAGCATTTTATAATATTCTTACACTTCTGAAAAAATTATTTGATTAATAATACACTAGAAAAAATGTTTTAAAATAGATGTAAATTTATAGAATATTGAAATATACTCCTCAAAATCACTTATGTTAAGACAAATACTGTACTTGTAACTATTATTTATATTAAGTGCTTGTTATGGTTTGTGTTTAATTATACCCCCAAAGCCTCCTGCAGTCATGGGACAAGGACTTCTGGAATTTGTGACTAACTCATGATCCACTGGGATTATGGGTGTGAGTGCTGCTGAGGTTATGGGTGTAAGTGATGCTAGGATTAGGGGTCTGAGTACTGCACACAGCCTGGGTCGGATAGCCTGAATACAACAAAAAAGAGAAAGACTTGCTCTCTGCTGCCATTGTGGCTGCTACTCCTCTTTTTGCCCTCTATTCTTTGCCTGCACCATGACAGGTTGCTCTCTGCCATGTGGTGTTGTGCCTTAGAGCCAGCTAAGCATGGACTGAAACCTTCAGCAACAGTCAGCTAAATAATCCTTTCTTTCCCTAAATTTGGGTGTCTGCTATTTGTCCCAGCAATAACAGAAAAGTAACTGAGGCAATGTTTTTTATAGTTTGCCTTTTAATGTTTGTGTTTTCACTATCAGTTTTATAAACATCAGAATATTTAAAATGTATGTCTAATATTCTCTCTAGAACGTGCTATAATAGTGTTATTTTTCAAAAATCCTTTATGCAACCTTGCAATTTCTAATTTCTCCCTCCAGTTTTGGGAGAGATTATCCATCTATCTATCTGTCCATCCATCAATCATCTATCTATCTATCTATCTATGTATCTATCATCTATATATCTATCACCTGTCTGTCATCTATGTATATGTTTTATGGGTTTTTTTTTGTACATTGTGTCTTACAAGATTTCATGGATATCTTAGTATCTTAGTGTCATAAAATAAACCCTCTTTTCACAGAGAAAACCTTTCTCATTTCAAGAACGCCAGGCATATCGCTCATCTGGATACTCACAGGAGTATGTCCTGAGTAGGTATCACTTCAAGTCATTTCCCAATATACACTAAAAATTCAATTTACATCAATGCAATCCTCTAAGGCCACTTCTTCACCTAACACTCTATATAGCAACATTTTCTGAGCAAACAGTTTAAGTCTTATCTGAGCACTGAGGGGCGGATGTGATCTTCCTATATTCACATTTGCCTATGAGAAGTATCAGCTAATTTCACTTTCCCTGTGGAGAATGTCATTATAGAGCCATATCTGTATTCACTACATATCTCTCTCCATGCTTTTCCCTCAGGAAAGGGACATGTAATTTAAAAGATGATAGATTAGGGTTTTTTTTTTTTTTTTTTTTTTTTAGCTTTTCACGGGGCATTGTGTGGTTTCCCGTGTGTCTTTGAAACTTCATGTAGCAAATGCCTCCTCTCCCTAGACAGAGATACTTAGGGAGGTTTTCAGGGTAAACTATTGTTATCGGACTTAGCTAACGACTACTCAGTATTTAATTTTTTTTAATTTTATTTATTTATTTATTTGAGAGAGAGAGAGAGAGAGAGAGAGAGAGAGAGAGAGAGAGAGAGAGAGAGAGAGAGGCCAGCTCAGCCCACCAGGGGGCAGGCTGGCTGGCATGTGGTGCTGGGGGATTGAACCGCGGTCCCTGATGCTTTTGCTAAGCTTGTTCTAAGTAGGTGCTTTAGACCACTGAGCCATCTCTCCAGCCCCACTCAGTATTTAATTTTATTATGAAGTGAAAAATAATAGATACAGGTATATGGTGACAATTTGTTTTTTGTAGACATTCATGGATCAAACATATATTTATATTGTTTATGTTTTTTTATGTATTTCAACTGTGACCCTAGAGGGCAAAACTGTGTTTGGTAGGTTTATAATTATATAATATATATGATAGTAGATATCATATACAATTATATTATATGGACATCAAATTAGTATAAATGCATTTTCTGGGCCAGTGAGATAGCTCAGTGGACTAAGGTGCCTGCTTAGGCAAGCTTAAGCAAGTGCAGGAACCACGGTTAGATTCCCTGCAACATATGCCTGTTAGCCCAGCCCCCAGGGTGGGCTGAGACACCCAGAGTCCTGGCGTGGTGGCACACACCTATAATGCCAATGCTGGAGTCACTATGATCCATAGTGACTCATAAGATCACTATGAGTCCAAGTTGGATAGTGAGACACTGTAACAATTAAATATATTAAATAAATAAATAATAAAATAAATGTATATCCCACCCTTAGCCTTATGCTTCATATTTCCAAGGCTTAAGTACATACATTATATTGATATAAATGCATTTTTTGTACCAAAAGGAATCCTTTACTACATTCAATAAAAATAGTAATAAAATATAGTTACGATTGGGCAAGTTTTAAGTCACCTTTCTCTATGGTAAATATGTAGTAAATATGTTCTTGCGTATTTCCGTATTCAAATTTATTTTGCTTACCTTACAAATTGTTGTACTATTTAGTAAAATATTTTATGTAAAATTCCTAATATTATGTCATACCTCATATAAAGTAGTTCATGGAAACATTGAAGAATTTCTATATATTAACATCTCTTCTTAATAATTTACTAGTTCACTTCTCTAAATTTAGGTTTTGATGTAGGTTCTATTATAGTTGCCATGTTGAATTTGACATTTAAGAAAATACCTTAAATTGTAATCCTAATAAACTGCCCCAAAATGTCTACTTTCATGATTTTTACCATATATAAGCATACGTAGATTCATTTTCTTTTTGGTTAGGTTCAATATATATTAGAGAAATATAAAAAATATAAAGAAATGACAAAGATAAAAAAAAGAAAATTCAAAGGCTGGTAAAATCTTTTAGGTGCTCTAATAGGGAAAAAGAAAGACATAGAAAAGAGTGAAATTTTATAAAACTGCTTGCATTCATTACTATTTATTTAATTTGATTTGGGTAGAAAGATTTGTATACGGTTGTCCAAAGGTATGCTACAATCCAAATGTGTGCATGTACAGTTTGAAGTTCTTAAATCTATTCAAAGATAAATTACTAATATGAAATTGTGTTTATTATATTATAAAAGCCGTATCTTTATTGTAAGGAAACAAGTTTTATTATATGAATTATATATACACAGAGAAATAGGTCAAAACTTGACAGGGTGAGAACAGGGAATTGCTGCTGAGAAAAATTTAAATGCAAGCTCACAAAGCTTTTGACACTGTAAAATTTCCCAATCTTCTTTATTTACATGCTATGTTGTTTTTTAAAATCATTTTAGAGAATTAGTATTACAACCTGGAAGAATTTATCATTTCATAATTTGTAAATCATTGTAGTTACGGATATTAGGTGTAGAGGTTGGCCGGGAGGGGACAAAAGATAAAGTGAGTTTCATTAAAAGATTTAACTTGTATAGACTGCTTTAAACTTTGTTATGTTAATAAGGATGTGTATCAATTTTATAAACCCAAGGATTAAGATAAAACCTGCTAATAATTATTATATTTTCAGAAGAAATCCAATGGCTAGTGAAGGTGAAACCATATTTCAGTCTGATACTCAGGTACATTATTTTGAATACATTTGTGCAAATTTACATGCTTAGTGGCAAGAACAAGAAAATATGTTTAATCATAAATGAAAAGTCAACGTCTTCTTCAGATAGTCACAAAACATCACAGAAAAACAAGCTAAAATGTTTAATTCTAAGTATTCATTATCTTCAAAATGCTGAGTGAAATGTGATAAAGCAAGCACAAATGACTGCAATTATAGAAAAAGCAAGATTATTTTCTCTCTTTAAAAGGGGTTAAACTTTAATTAAATGCATTTTTCTTGAAAAGTTCTTGTAGAATAGAGGTAAATAACATGAGTAATTAGAGGAGAGATTTGAAGTGCTAATTGCTAAGTTATTCCCACCATGTTTTCTCAAGCACCATAACTTGCAATTTCTTTTTTATTATAGAGTGCCTACATCTAATGCCAACCTACGTTTTACAGGAAAATCTTACTGCATGAATTGAATTAATACATTTCCATGGTAGTGATCCCAATGGAGGAAATAGATTTAGCAATTTTCTCACAAACTTGTAAATTGTCCCTTCATGCATAAGCACCAATACCACAAAAGAGGGCAAACCCAAGGGAAAAATTGTCAGGATCAGGTAGCTACAAACCAACAATTCCAAAAATTCTTTATTTCATTTTATTTTTCAGTTATCTTCCACAGATTAAAGGTAGTTTATGTACCACTGAGGAAATTTCAAAAAACAAAAGCAAGGAACTTGTATGTAAAACCTCGTTGGGGCTCTCTTTTAAAAACTTTTCCACACATTGCCTCCTAAGTTATCTATAAAAATCTATATCTAGTAGCTACATTATTTCTTTGCTATAATGTTACCACCAATACTACAAATTACATACACATATCTTTATTTTACAAAAGAGAGAACTCAGCGCTAGCGGTATTAGTATAGCCCTGTCGCTATCCTCACACATGGTAGAGGGGACCAGGTAGAATACCCTGAAAAATGACCTAATGAATTTTAAGAGCTGTCCAAACCTGACTGCCTTAAATTCGCCACCATTATGATAATTTATGTAACTTACTTTTATTTCTTTTAAAAATATATTTTAATATAGTAAAAATATTTATCATGAGTTTTACCTTTTTAAGAAAATTTTAGGTATACGATGCACCATTTTTGACCATAGATACAATGACCCAAGGAAAATTTCAAAATATGATTTACTGAAAGCTTATGCTTATTAATCTAAAAAACCTTTTCATTTTCCTCTTCCTTTAGTGTCTGGGTTACACTACTGAAATATTTGATCTTGTCAAATTCACCCTTTTTGATACCGCATGTAAAATCACGCATTGCTTATTTTTCTGTGTTTCCATTAATCTTGGCTTCATTCATGTAACTTGTTGCAAAATATTCTCTCATTTGCTTCTATGATATTCTCATGCATGTATATATCACACATTCTTTATCCCTTCATGCACAGATGGGCATTTGCCCTGGTGCCACATCTTGGCTACTGTGAGTGGTGCTGCAGTGGCCATAGAGGTGGCAATATCTCTTCAAGGCCAAGGTTTCAGATAATTTGAACTAATATCCAGAAATAGGCTTTCTTTCTTTCTTTTTTTTTTTTTTTTAGCACCAGGGATTGAACTCAGGCCCTTACACTTGCCAGGGAAGCATTACTCCACTGAGCCATCTCTGCAGCCCCCCAGAAATAGGCTTTCTGAGTTATATCTTTGAACTGTGCGGACTAAAACTTACTCTAAAGGATTTTAGGTTTTCAGGATCCATAATCCTGAATTACAATGAATTTATGGATTATATTTGCTTATATATTACACCAAATATACAGTAACATATATGTAGAGATATATTCATATATATATATCATATCATATCATATACAGACATTTATGTGAATCTGAACAAGTAATATACACAGTGATCACACGGAACAGAGAATAGAGACTGTATAGAATGCCTTGGTTCTTGTAGCTTTCTTTAGTAATACTCCTTTATCTGTGTAGTTCACAAAAGACTATTGTAGTAGTCTAACCTCACTTATATGCAAATGTCATCTGTTCAGAGCTGGCGCATCAGAAAGGTGACTGAACTATGGAGGCCCTGCTAGCATTCCACGTGGAGTGATCCACTGAGGAATTCACTGCTGAGTGCACTATTAGGAGGGTGGGCCTACTTGGAGGTCTATCACAGCATGTATGACCTAGAATGCTATTGTTCTGTTTGTGAATTCTTCTTCTCTGATTTCCTGGCTGCCATAGATTGAGTTGGCTTCCTCCACATGAATTTGTGCCATGCCGTTTTTGTCTCGCAACCAGCAGACCATGCCTGAACTGAAGCCCCTGAAATGCTAGCCAAAGTAAACTTCTCCTTTGTCCTTGTGACCAAAAAATAATAATGCATTTGTGCTTCTTCACCTCCTGTCCGCAAGGACATCGATGTATGTGAGTAGTAATTTGCATCGCAGTACTGGACATGATGCTCTATTTTTTTTTTTCTTTTCTATGTGTGCTTCAATTTTGATGCTATCAATTGAGCCATCTTCTAATTCACAGATTGTTCAAGAACTACTAAATTGCTTATAATGCTAATCTAATGATTTTTTAAAAATTTGAAAATACTGGTTTCATTTTTAGTCATAAAGTTTTATTTTGTTCCCCCTCGTACTTTCAGTTTCATATACACTCATCCATTATTGCCATTATTTCTTAAAAGTTACTGGATCTATTTATAGCATTGCTTTCGTGAAACTGTCAGTTAAATAGACATAAGGTTATCTTCCACTGGTTTTCTTCTAGTGTATACTTCATATTTACACGTTTCTTTGGTTGTATATTTATATGCTTATGGTGCACATTATAGATCCACATTGGTGAGAATTTGATTATGTTGTCTTCCTTGAGGACTGCTTCACATTTAGAAGGTAATTAATTTATTGCCTGGAAATAATGATGCCATGCAGATTTTGTTGATTGTTTGCTAGGGCATGTCTAGAGTTAGTTTTATTCTGAGGCATGATTAGCTCATTTCAGGATAGCCAGGGCCTCTGCTGCTTCAGCAGACTTGTAGTGAAATCGCTAAGCACAATAGAGCCACAACCCCAGGCCTCCTGGAATTGTGGGAACTTCGGAAAGTGCACTGAGCTCACATCAGCTTTCCAGCATTTTAATCGCGCAACTGTCCATCCCTCCTTCTGTACACAGAGCCATGCATCGGCCCATTAAGGGTGAAGTTTGCACAGATTTCTGGTGCATCTTCCCTTTGATGTCTTCCTTTTCCCACCAGCTGCATAAGTGTGCCTGTCTGTACCATTCCTAAGTTTGATCCATTGTTTTCCCTGCCCACTGCCAAGGTTGATCTCAGGATTTCACTTCCCTAAGAAACCATATGAAATACGCCCTAAGACAGAACTTCAGATGAGCTGTCTCCCATTATGAAACAGATTAAAGAACTGATTTTTTAATAACCTGAAAGTAAACATGAGTTTACTCTTAGCTTTACTTATGATGGTAGGGTAAACCTTGCAGCACTGCACTCTAAAACGGCCAGAACCAAACTATTAAATTAAGGTGTGAAGAATTACTTAACAGATCCTGGTTTCTTGTTTCCTTGAAGGACTCTACTTCACTTAACATTTTGTAGTGTCAGTGTTCAGGAAATCTTCATAGACATTCTCTCATTTGCAGTGTTTTGTGATTACTCCATCCTGTTTTGTAAATGGCATAAATTCTTTTTTCCATTATTTCACAATGTATTTTGAAGTACTCTCATCTTGCTTGCATGATTTTTATTAAACTAAAATAAATTACCTGAATTCCTTGAGTATGCCTAGGTAGTTAAATATCTTCCTTTTATGTTATAAAGTTTTGTTTAGACTTATGTGTTTTATTTTAATAACTTTAGGTATGCTAATTACATAATTATAATTACAATAAATTACCAAAACTTTATAATCTATTATTTAAAGTCATCACTATGAGTTTGAGATTACCTACTATTTAACTGTTTCTCCAAAATCATGAGATATGCATCAGATAAATGCAATTTTGTATTGTATTAATAATATATATTGCTCATAGTAAACATTATTTTTCAGATATGCAAAGTGGTATAAGGGAAATTTAATGATATCAAGACCAAAACAATTATTCAACACTTGAGCTATATTTCAAGTACTGGTTTTCCAACTTCCCATTGAGGGCTCTTTATATAAAACACTCTGAGCCTTTATAAATGAGTTATAAAGGAACACAATAATTTTTCAGCCTGGCTTGAGGAAATTACATAAGTTATTTGAAATTATTGTAAAGAGAGAACAGAAAATCATTTACTGAATATCTTTTAGAGCAATTTTAGAGCAACTTTATTGTTCAGACTGAACTATGGGTTAAACACAAAAACAAAACTAATTTAATTTTTCTTCACTCGCCCACACCTTGCTAAATATACATTTTCTTTCCTACTGTGTGGAAGATATTATCAACATTTTAGGACAGTTTCCTACATTCCCCAGTGATTTTAGTTATTTTAAAAGAACTTCAGTTGATTCCACCTTTACACTCTGATCTCATATTCATTTTAAATCTGATCCCTTTTCCATAGCACTGAGAAATGATAGAAGTATAATGTGGTCTGTAGTTTATTCTGTGTTTTATTCCCTCACTCCCTTCCTTAAGTTTGAGAAAAGGATGCATTGACTGTGTCCAGGACTTCTTTCCCTTCTTCATCCTCTATGTCATGAGAGTTCAGACAAGGAAAGTAAGAAAAAAGGCTATGTGCCTCTCCATGACCTAAACATTTCCTTCTGCTGATTGTGAGAAGGTTTGTGGCTCTATTCTCTTTGAGCAGAAGACAAGCAATGTTGATTCTGTAGACAAGCAAACATGAATGATCTTGGCTTTCCTCAGCAAAGCCCTCGCAGGCATCATTCCTTGACTTGCAGTTTCTGACTAACTTCATCTTACTTATCTATGTCAACCTTCACCTTTCAACCTTACTGGAGACCTTCTATGCCACCTCAACAGGGTATCAGCAAGATTTAATGTCAATATAACAAAGAAAATCACTGAAATCTAAATAATATCATCAAGTAATATTACCCAGTATATGAAAAGCTCTCTATAAATGACCTTACTTTGAAAATTTAAAACAGCAGGTTTTCCTACAATGGTTAAAAGTACATATAAAATTGCTGTACTGGTCTCAAAATTAACCCAAATCACATGGAGCTGAAATAAAAAACCATCTCCACAAGAACAGAACTGTACTCCTTTGCCATTTTAGATTAAAATTTAATTTAATATAAAATGCTTGTTATCTAATGTATGTTCACTCTTTAAAAGTTATTATCATAATTTGATAAAAATTTTCTTAGTGACCACTTATCTTCCATATTTGTTAAAAGCCTTTATGGAAAGAAAATAGAGCTGAAGCCCTTGTCTACTAATATATTCTCTGTGTACCTCATTCTTCCACTCATTGGGTATTCGTGGGAGAAGCAGAATGTCTTCCTAACTGTTCAGGTAAACTTCATCTATGTTTTGGTACTTAAGTATATTGTTGATGCTCCATGTTAGTGACTGAGTTATTATTTCTCTTACTTCCTGCCAATGTGTTCCATAGTGTGGCATAATTGTGAATCTCTATTAATAACTTCTTCATTGAAATAAGATTAATTAGCAATAGTAGTCTGCTTGCAATTTCATGGTGTTTTAGTATAAGGAAGATTTATGTAATGTAGAGCCAATTAATATTGAAGATAGATCATGGGCACAAAATAATGTGGATGTAAAACATTGCCATTTAAAAGTAAGAACACCTATGAATAATATACAAGCACTCATGAATAAGTATTCCTAGCTACTGGTATATTAGTATGCTAGTACTCTTTATTAATGAAGAAAATTTTCCTCATTTAGTTGCTTGTGCACTTATTTTCTAAGTAAAGTATCTTTGGGAAAAGTTCCTGCCCTTAGTTATGTTAACACTCTATCAAGTTCTATCCTGAGTCTTCTGTCCATGTTTCCTCATCCTCCTGCCCACCCTTCCTCCTCCTCTCTCCCTATTATGTTCTAACAAATTTCCCTTTCACCTATCCCATCCATTCAGCCAAAGCAGGCACTCCTTCACGACACTTTCTAACTCTGAAAAACCTTGTGACACGTCCTTCCTTACTTACCGCAATCAGTGTTGCCTGGAGAATGAAAGACCATGAATGTAACACTTTGCTGAGCAGAAGCTATGGGAAATCATTGGTAATAAAGACAGAAACTTACAGAGCTCTAACAGTAATAGTATTTACCACCTACCAGTATGTATTTTAACAGCCAAAATATTGTCAAGTGTCTACCTTTTGGCTTTTCTGACCAAAACCATACAATTTAGAAATTTTCATAGCTGTGAACCAAGTGAGGAAGAAGAGTGTCCACACATGGAATGAGAAAATGACACCCTTCCTTCCTTCCATGAATACCACTGACTATGTTAGATAATAGAAATCCAGAAAGGATTACCATGCTGTCTTTTACTATTTTCACATTTGTTGAAGCTGTTTTCAATCCTGAAAAATAATCTCTCCTTTTAAAAAATATTTTAAACTATTTACCAAAAAATATTTTATTTTTTATACTAAAATAAAAAAGTTTTCTTACTTTTATGATAAACTGTTTGCTTGTATTATTCAAATACACTTAATATGTAAAGGTATTCAGGGAGCCTGCTGGCAGTGCAGATTACCATAAATTAAGTAGATAAGAAAGAAGAAACACACTGATTTGATGCTTGCAAAAAAGCAATAGATTTATAGGTACTGAGCAATTTGATACTTATGCTTCTCTACTCTGTGTGCCTTGTAATTCTAAATAGATGCTCTGTTTGTATCACATAGCGAGAATACATAATTATCTTTTCTATTGTGATGATTTTTGACATTCTGACGGTGTTAAAATGCTACAGATACATTTTGTTTGATTCTGTGGTAATAGCAAAGCAACTACTAATACAAATATGTTAGAATATTTTAATTCTCAAGCAGTGTGATGAATTATAAACTAAACTGTTGATTTTTTCTATTACTACATGAAGACTAAGCCACCAGTGCCTAAAATCTATGATGGACTAAAAATGTATGCACAGAAATATACGGAAAATAAAATCATAATTCATTTTTTCAGGTAATAGTATAATTTGAATGCAGAAAAACCCTACTAGACAAGGGCTAAAAGCACCAAATTTTATTAATAATATGTGCTATCAACTTTATACAGTATGTTGTTTCTCAAATCTCAGTTAATTCAAATGTAAAATGAAAGTTTAAAGTTCAAAACTTAAGGATTGGCCAAATAGGTTAGCAAATTAAAGTACCTGAAAGCAGGTTCAGGGGCTCAATCTCCAGGTCTGCCATGCCAGCCCCTCTCCTGGATCACACTGAGACAGCAGCTGAGACTGGGCATGGTGGTGTGTGCCTGTAATCCCAGCTTTTGGGAGGCTCTAAACAGGCAGATCACTATGAGTCTGATGTAGTAGTGAGACCCTGAACACCTTGTACAGCCTTCCTTAAAATACAAAATAAATAAATAAATAAATAAATAAATAAATAAATAAATTTGAAAATCTAAACATACACATTCTTTTTGGAGGTAAAAATGTATAAGATACTAATTCAGTGAAATTCAGGAAGGGCTGCCACAGCAAATCCCTTTCCTACATCCTTCTTTTTCTTTTTTTTTTTTTTTTCCTATCTCTCCATTTTATTTGTCTCTTCTGTTTTCTCCTTAGAGTCTCTTTATGCTAATGGGCTACTAAGGTGGGTGATGTGACAGTGTTCCCAGCATTCTCTTTTGCACTTCATGCCCCACAACATCCAGATGAGCTTGGCTTCTGGAAACTGTATGACTTCCCCTGGGAGTTTAAGTTGTGATATTAGTTTAGATGGAAAATATCTGTGGAAGATTAATAATATACAATTGATCTAATCATGATGAAAAATTTTGAGAATGAAAATGTGACGCTAAATTATCTAAATTTAGGTAATGATTGAAAATTGAAGGTATGGGCTGGTGAGATGCCTCAGTGGTCTAAAGCACCTACTTAGAACAAGCTTAGCTAAAGCACAGGGACCGCGGTTCAATCCCCCAGCACCACATGCCAGCCAGCCCTGCCCCCTGGTGGGCTGAGCTGGCCACACACACACACACAAATAAATAAAAGTTTTAAAAAAAGTTTAAAAAAAGAAAATTGAAGGTAATGATTAACAATATTTTTTGATTGATAATATTTGAAGTGCTCCTATTATCCTTCAAAGGGATGTGTTAGTTGTGTAAAGAAGTAAGATAAAACTAACCTTTTTCAGAATACTTATAATTCAAAAAAGTACATCAAATCATAATGCTTAGTAAAAACTAGGTTCAAATTATTTTAACAGCTTACTCAAATCTAAGTATTTCAAATGCAGAAATAGTAAAACATTCTAACTTTCCTTATTTCAGGCTATTCTAGCCTTGTATATTTCTGATGATTTTCAGAATTCTCTATAAGTTATGCTAAAACCTCACACAGACCTAGATTCCCAAAATTTGATGTACAATCCTCCTAGACTAAACACTGCTCTTGAAATACTTTAGCTACCTTTCCAGGCCATATATCTTAAGAAAAGAAAAGAAAAGAAAAGAAAAGAAAAGAAAAGAAAAGAAAAGAAAAGAAAAGAAAGAAAAGAAAAGAAGAAGAAACAAAAAGAAAAAAAAAAACTTCTCAGCTGCTACCAAACTTATGCTGGTTTCTTTTGTAAAATTTATTTATTTAGTTACCTATTTATTTATTTTCTTTTTAATGTATTTAGTACAGGGTATACAGGATCTCACTACACAGATCGGACTTGTAGTGATCCTTCCTGTTTTTCAGCCTCCCCAATGTTAGGTTTAAAAGCATGCACCACCACACCCAGTCTCAATCACTGTCTCACCGTGCTCTGTCTCACAGGGCCAGGACAGCAGGCTGGGGATCAAACCCTCTACCCTGAGTCTGCCTAATCAGGAGCTTTAGTCTGCTGAGCTATCTGTAAAATTTTGTAAAATTTAAACACCCTCAGATTTACATGATAAATGACTCTGCATCATCTCATGGGTGAGGAATATACTTCCCTAACAGTATTTAAGAGAGAGTCAGATGGGAAAAGTGTTAGTTTCCCAACAAAAACTACACAAACTATGTAGGGTCCGCTATCCCATTTATAAGCATTTTGATGTTATTAGCAGTATAATTTACTGAAAAATTGAAAAACCCAAAGGGGTGTTAAGCTGGTAGAGTGCTGGGATGACTTATATAAAATAGGGTAGATAGTTACCAGCAAAATAGATACATGGCAATTAAAAGTATATTATTCTTATGTATTATACCTGAATATTCTAACACAGATAACACTATAGTAAGCTTATATTCTGTAAGTGTATTTTTTTCCTCAACAAAGGACATAAGAATTTGAGTTAACCACTGAGCCTCATGTAGAATTGATGACACCATGCTGTTGGACACTCTTTGAATCATTAAATTAGCAGGCACACAACAGGACTATTGTGCTAGCTGAGTTCACTGATCTAGAGTACTGATGGGAACTTTGAGTTGGTACATGACATTGGAGAGTCCCAGAAGGTGTATGGAACTCATGAAGCCTAGAGTACTTTATGGGTTGGCCGTCCAACCTCAGCATCTGCCTATTCAAGGTGCACATTTGTGATCTGAGATAATGAACACTAAATGAAGCCGCTGAGCTCTCTGAGATGATGCTTTTTCAAATCTGTTTGCCACATGATTCCTGCAAGTTCCTACACGGCACATAGGGCCACATTTGCTGAGACGAGATTCACTGTTACTAGCCAAACGCCTGTCTACCCATAACCCAGACATCACACAGAATCCTCCTTCCCCATTTGTGTGCTTGCCAAGTACTGTCAGCTGTCTTAGGAATTGGTGTGAATTTTCTTTTAAGACTCTTGAAGAGTCCTCTCAAAGATTATCCCCTTCTTTTGATGCATTGACTTGGATCTCGCTTTTAACTAGGCATGTAATTCGTTGTGAATATATTCCTTTTGGTCATGGAGAATCAATTCGGCCTTCTCAGAAATAAAATTTGTTTTGGGTTACATCAAAAGTTAGTTTATTAATAAGCTAGCAAACTATTTTGGACTGATGCTTTTCATGTAAAAATATTTTGATTAGCAATATGTAGCCATTATGCATAATAACAGCCAGTTTTTGTTTATTTGGTGGTCACTTAACTGGTTTTGCTTCGGTTTAAATTGAGTTGGAACTTTGTATTTTTTGGCTTTCAGATATACTATTTCAATGATACAACTTTGCACATTCTTTTTGGCCTATTAAGAATGTCTGATGTTGAAATTTTAAACAAGATATTTTCTTATTTATGAACTTCTTTCTTTGCGCTTGTTTTTTAAATCATCTTTACCCTTCATATACTTGCTGTGTTTGCTGATGCAAAAACCTCTTTATATACACTTACTAAATTAAATAATGATATAAATATAACATACAACCGTACCAAAAAGTTGGAACATTGATGACAACTTGAACCTACTCTTTGCTTTTCTTCTTTCCTGTCTCCACTTGAGATAAGCACTAGTGTGCCTCTCGATTTTGTGGTGAGGGACTTTCCTAAATTTAAATGTCATATTTGTAACCCTTTGAGCTTATAGTAACTTCATATATTTTTAATCCTTTCTCTCAAAATCATAGATTTTTTTCTCATTATTTCATTGAATACAAACAAGTTTTGAGCAGGGAATATATTGAGGCAGTAAATTACAGCAAATCTCAGCTGTTCAAGATTGGAACTGAATTTAGAATTTCTAGCATGCATATCCATATTGATAAAATAGATTGAGTATAATTTAAAATTGAATTTTTTCCTACTAATATTAGTGCTTTCAGAAATATTCTCTACATTTTTTTTATTTTGTAAAATTATTATTATTATTTTTTGGCGGAACTGGGGATTGAACTTAGGCCCTTGCACTTGCCAGGGAAGCACTTATTCCACTGAGCCATCTCCCCGGCCCTTCTACATGTAATTCTTCAGATAAACTAAGTTTTATTTGGCATATATTCCAATTATTATAAAGCATTTATATTATTATTTTCATACATAGTTTCTGCTTTGAAATGCCTCATGGAAAATGGAAAAAGCCAGTTCTAGTGATGAGTCTGAAGGCAATGAGTATGGTGACCTCAGAAAGTCAAAAAGATTGCTTTAGCTATTTCTCATAATTTTATTATTGGCTTGTTGAGCAAGGCAGGAGTAGTTTAATCAGACAGGTGAAGAGAACGCAAAACCAATAGTAATTCAGGTTTACTTAGTGTCTTTAGAGGTAAGTAGACTCAATAGAATAATTTCAGGTATGAATATTTTGTTTCTGAAAGTCCAATGCTTCTTCAGTTAATGTCTGACATACTGGTAAATTAAGGGGTTTGGTGGACTGTAGAAGCAATGTAAATTGTAACTAATTGTCTATAAGACAGACTCTGTAAGAAAATTGCAGTAACTTAGGAAGATAGGGATGGTTTGGGATAGTTTGAAATTCTCCATAGAAATTTCTTTTTTTTTAAAAAAAAATATATTTAGTACAGGATCCACAGGGTCTCACTACACAGATCGGACTGGTAATGATCCTCCTATTTTCAGCCTCCCAAATGGTGGGATGATAGGAACATGCCACCATGCCCAGTCTCAGTAGCTGTCTCAGCATGCCCAGGGGATGAGGCTGGCATGGCATGCTAAGGATCAAACCCCAGTCCCTGCTGCCTAATCCGGCACTTTAATCCACTGAGCTATCTGGTTGGCCCTCCATAGAAATTTGTTGATGAAATCCTCCTCCTAGGAACAGATTTTAAAATTTTTCTTAGTTTTTTAAATTCTAATTAAACAATTTAAGTGAATTTCTAATGTCTTTCTATCCCCTGACACTACTAAATCGTTACCCAATCAACATTTCTTCAAAAGACACTTCACTGTAGGTGACTACAGTTCATAATCTAATCCATCACTTGATTCTAGCTTCCCATGTGTCTAATGACAATCCCAGAACTGTCAACTGAACATATATCTGTCTGATATTCCAATGTTGTAGAATTGCTATTTCCTTGCCTTATTTTCCTTATTTTACAGAGTGAACCGCAGATACCAGGAATAGAGATTGCTTTAAATACTGCTAATGTGGACCGAGGGGGTATATTCAGGCCCACACAAGTTCCTTGGTTAAAAACTTTGACTTGACCTTCCGGAGAAAAGTCCTGTACGTTGAAGAATCTTGCTAATCAGGAATTGAAAAACTTCTAATTTTTTTATAAAATTCTGTTATCTCAATAAATGTTCACAAAAGAACAATAACACTGCTAGTTAACAGTGCTATGTTAAAACAGCGGTCCTGCAGCTCTTTCTTTTATTTAAAAAGCAGTCTCTCTTGAGTAAAATGTGTATGCAAAAATAAATACATTTAAACTCTAGCTTATAACAAGTGATATGATTCTGAATCATACGTGCTTCCACACTAGAAAAATGGCTTTTAAAAGTCAGTAGCTCTGTCTGTTTCTGTCTAATTTAAAAATTGTGATTCTCCAAAAATGAGCATTTAAAAACTGAGTAAATGCCAAAACATGGCAAAGGTGCTTCTTGTTTTTCAAACTGATCAAGAACTATCACAGAATACTGAATAGAGAAAAAAATTTTCTCTTCCTGACAAAACATTTCTAAAATGCATTTAGGATTTATTATACCTAATAGCTAAAATTGGGAGGATACAACTTATTAAATGTAGAGTACATCTCAAATAGGATACGCCTCTTCCTGTGAAGAATGATCAACTTGTGTCATCGATAGGAATGTGGATGCAGCTTGACACTGTAGTATTAAATGAAACAAATCAGGCAAAAAAGCTTAAAATTACATTTTTCTTATATGGGAAAGTTAAAATAAGGAAAATAAAAATAAAAGGTAGGATTTTAAGAAGTGGGGTGATGGAGCTTTCGTAAATAGTAAGGGGATTACACAATTGTGGGGGGAGACAGAGAGGAGAGACAAAAAAAGAATGAAGATGCATTGGGCACCAGCTCCCCAAGGTGTGCAAACATTGTGCACCAGAAATACACACTAAGAAAAGTAAGTATAAAGAAGAAACTTTACAAAATAGACACTATTATGTTGGTCTAACCAACTCAACTTAACTCTTTGTACGTTTTCTAAATAATAACTACTTAAACTATAATATTACCCATATCTATGAGTAAAATATATGGGATAAATGTGATAAATGATGGCAAATTCTGAAAATTTTGAAGAATTATAATTATTCAATCCAATATGTGTTAGTATTTAGCTATAAATTTGGTTACTCTACTGAAATTCTCAGTTCAGTTAGTATGTAATTGTAATATACCATCTTCAATGACTGATTAATGTCTACCTCCAAGTGAAGTTGAAAAAAGGGAAAGATACATCTTTCTTTATATTTTTATTGTTAAATTTGGGTGGACGAAAATTATCTTGTATTTAATTTTTTTAACTTTGAAATTTTCTTTAGTCAATGCTATCATGTATTTATAACACATCCACATAAGACATAAAAATTCAAGAGGATTTTTTCTTAAAAATTTCTTAAGTGTTTCATAACTTAATAAAAAAGAAAACTTGAAAGTTAATGAAAATTTTCATGCCAATTTTCTTTACATGTTGAATGTAATATATCCCAAAACTTTATTATAATCATACTATGCTTTTTTTCATAAATTTTCCAATGTTTTGTGTCGGTAAGAAAATAGATGTATCTATAGTTTCAGAACAGGTTTATGTAAATATATACATATATTTATATTTTTTCTCCTTACTCATAAGATAAAATGTAACCATCATTCTACAATGTTCAATCTTTCAATTAACGTATATTATGCATTATGAAGTATCAGCTCATAGATAAATTTGCCATTATTATCTTTATGGTTGCATTAGATTAGTTTGTTCAAGTGCTTCATTTTTTTATTGAACTTATTGTGTATTAATAGGAAATAGGATTGGGTCTCCTTATAGTGCCTTCGATGTAGGGTCACTAGATCAAAGGGTAGTTAAAGTAATTCTATTATTTTATTCAAATAATGTGGTACTGCCTCTTTGTAAGAATACTGATAGTAAAATCACTTTCATAGTGATTCATTTAGAAATATATATTTAGCTACTGGACCTTCCAAAGATAAATTTTAGGTATCTATATTTATTCCTATACATGCAAATACAGTTACATACCATATTTGTTAATCCATGCATATAGAACTTTGTACTGTACACATACACAAATTTTTATATACAGTTTCAAAATGTCAAAATGTGATCCATGCTTTTAAGGATCATGTGGACATATTGTTTGCCTACAATTTTCTATATGTATAAAATTGTTATAAATTACATGCTAACAATAGTCATATTGCACTTACAGACCAATGTTCATCTGAAATAAACTTGTGTTCAACTATTGTTTAAGAAAATAATCTTCAAGGAAGTTTTCCACGAAGTAGAATATTGTTATAGGAGCCAAAGCATAATTTGGCACTTCCGACAGCTCAAAGAGAGACCAAATGTTGAGACAGGATTCTTACCAACAAAGGCTTGGGGCATGGACAAGCTGTCAGCATTATTCTGTTTCTGCCCAGCTATCAAAGTTTTAGAGCAGGCAATGTTGGATGACAGCAGGGCGTGAACTGAAGGCTGGCAAAATCAGAAGCACAGGATATCAGGCTGTGGGACACAAATGGAAAGTTCTGTGAACCAGCATTTTCCCACTGAGCAGGGTGGTGAATGGCAGTCAGAGAACAGGTGGTAGAGTTTGTGCAAGACAAAGACATCAGGAATTCTCAAGAGGAAAAAAGAAAAACAAAAATGCTTGTATTATTTAAATAGATCTTAACATGAAAGAATGACAGAATACAGGTCCCACGAAGTAGACTCCTAATGTAAGCATTCTGTCATCTGAACACTGTTGAACCGGAATTAGGGAGTACAAACTTGGAAACTGTAAAATATTTCTCATGTACGCTACCTTTTAAAAGATACCTTTGTTTATATAATTATGAAATGAACATCACTGACTACTTTTTAACAATTGAGAGAAAATTAAGTAATGTCAAATTTCCTTTTAGACATTTTTGTACTGGATAGAATGCATAACATATCATGAACATGGGAAATGATAAAAATGAATACAGTAATAATTGCAAAGCTTGAACAATTTGGCTTGTACAGGTCAGTAAATCTAGAATTCATAATTGTGTTTGCATCCTTCTTATCTGATACAGTGTAAGAGACGAGGCTTACCAAAGGAAATCTAAGGCAGGGGGAGGGTGCTTGTGAGTAAAATCCTGGGAAGGTGTGGAAGTAGTTTGAAAACGAAGGGCAAATCTTATTTTATTTCCTGATAAATAAGAAAAAAATTGTTTTCTTTTCAGATAGAACAAATCACAACATTATGTACTTCAGTTGCTTAAGCAAACTCCCAACCAGCCATATCATATTTTTGCACTGCAAATTTTCAGATTTTAAAGACACAGAAGTCAGGTTGAGCAGAAAGACATATAGCATTAGAAATAACACTTGGCAATAGTATCTGTGTAGCATATAAGAGAAGTGTGACATTGCTTTCCTTCTCTCTCTCTCTCTCTCTCTCTCTCTCTCTCTCTCTCTCTCTCTCTCTCTCTCTCTTTCTTTTTTTTTGTATTATTTTAGGGAATGGTCTACAGGGTGTTGCAAGTAGGCTCAGGGGCCAGGGGTTTGATCCCTGGGCTTGCCATGCTAGCCCTACCCCACCCTACAATTGAGACTGGTTGTGGTGGCCCATGCCTACAATCCCAGTTCTTGGGAGGCAGTAAACAAGCAGATCACTGGGAGTCTGATCTAGTAGTGAGACCCTAACCACACTGTAGACCCTTCCCTAAAATACAAAAAAAAAAAAAGATATCACAAATGAAAAAAGCATTTTGTAGAGCTTTAATTGGTTACTGAATAACTGACTCACTGAAGAAAATGATAGGAATTAGGTAGATTTGCAATTCAAAGGAAGAAAGGGGCAAATGAGATAGTTCAGGGGACTAAGCACCTGCTTAGGCAAGCTCAGGGACAGGGTTTTAATCCCTGGCAACACGGGCTGTGCCACACCAGCCCCACCCCAAAGCATACTGAGCTGACCACTGAGTCCAGGCATGGTGGCACAAGACTCTAATCCCAGAGCTAAGGAGACTGAAAACGGGAAGATCACTATGAGTTTGAGCTGTGTAGTGAGACCTGTACAAATACTACTTACATACTTACATACATACATGGAAGTGAGTTTGGTTTAATGAAATTTTTTTGTTTGTTTCTTTGTTTGTTTGCTTTTTTTTTTCCAGAACCAGGGATTGAACTCAGGCCCTTGCACTTGCAGGGAAGCACTTATTCCACTGAGCCATTTCCCCAGTCCAGTTTAATGAAATGTTGACTTCTATTTTTGGCCTTTTTATTTGAAGTACTTGGTAGCCACATGTCTATAGCTATGAGTTTAAGAGGTGAGAAGACATGTGCTTTCAGATTTAGGATAGAATTTCAGGTTAATCCATCCTGATTATTTTGCTTTCTTTAAAGCATTATGTTTTCAGAAAGAAAAATAATTGTAAGCAGTATTAAAAACAAAAATTCATGAAAAATATTTCTTTCATATTTGACAAGCAGTTATTGATCAGTGTATGATAAATAATGAGTAAAATTTTGTAAGTAGAAAATCAAAAGAAACTTGAAATAAATATATCCAGATTTACCTATTATTTTATTAATGAAAAACATGACTTGATGTTAGGCGTGCATTCCTTAATGTTTACCTACTCAGTCTAAGGAATAAAAACACTGGTTACTGAAGCTCTGCTGTCTAACAAATCGAAATAGCAGTTACCCCATTTGAAAGTTACCTGGGATAAGAAGGCCTCATTTGACGTTGGAGCACCACTATCTTTTCGCATATTTCCTAGACAACATATTTTTCCTGTTGTCTTCACACAAACACATTCCTTGGGGGTATAGAACAAACAGGAGTAAGGATTATCCTAACTTGCCCTTTAAGATGTAACATAATTTAAATTCAATAAATTACACCTATTTTCTTCTAAATAATCTGCTTAAAACTTTGCTTTTTTTTTTTTTTTTTTTCAGGTTGAAAACTATTGAGGGAGGCTATTCACTTTTATTTTTTATTTTTTAAAGAAGTTTTGTTTTATTTTTTATATTTTTTATCAGCAGAAAAGTATAAAAACGAAGTATAAGAAGTAAAGCCATGCTGTTATGTTGAGCTGTAGGGGACTCAGGTCAACGATTTCTGACATTACCAGTCAAGCAGAAGACCCAATACTATTATGGACTATGGAACTCTTAGAATATTTCGCTGAGTTTACACACCTATAATATTGAAATGATGGAACTTAAAAAAAAAGGGGATACAGATGAATGTCCATTTGTATCTGCGTATGCAAAGTGGTTAGGATAGATAGATAGATAGTTACATTCTCTTAATGAATAGAGGAATTTGCTCTAATGGTGTTTGTAAATAGGACATCAAGTCTGCATCTTGTACAGCAATTAACCACGTAGAGGAATGTATGCAATGTGTTAATTATTGAAACTGTCTTACCAATTTGGTTTGAAACTGTCTCATTGCTATTTGGTTCTCAATAACATTATGGGGAAAAAATAAAAATAAATAAAAAATAAAAAAGCTGCATTGTGTTGACTCTTTTCCATTTCATCTTTAGTTCTTTTTTTCCTTTTGAAAGCAATCAATGCGTCTCAACTTCTGCTTATGATGTTGTTTCCTAGTTTTGATGTAATTACGAATGCAGGTAACTAAAACTGAGAAGTATTTCTTTTTACACAATTTAATACAATTTGATTTTTAATTTCAATTTTCATAATTTAATAAGAAACATACTTAACCTTACTTAGCTTTTAATGTTGTGCTGTATTTTATTATTCCTGACCTATAATCTAAAGTAATGAAAACTCAAATATCACTGCCAAAATTATCCCCACCTTTTTCTATATGAGAAAGTTTTAGCAGATTAAACTGTAAAATGATAAACACAGCAGATATTGAGCACCATTTCATTCTACACATAGTAATATCTACCAATGAAAATAATCCAATCTACTTTTAAATCACTTCTACATTTATTTATATCATTTATATTGATAAATTATTTTTACTCTAGTTTGTGAATTTTCAAACTTTCTTTTTACTTCCCCCCCTCCCCCGGAACTGGGGATTGCACTCAGGCCCTTGCGCTTGCCCGACAACGCATATTCTACTGAGCTATCTCCCTGGCCCCTCTAGCTTTCATTTAGGTCTCAGTAAGTGTTCACTTTTTAAATGGATAGAAAGAATGGAGCAAATATAATTGAGAAGCTTTTAAAAACTGAGTTGTGACAGGAGCTCAGTTAGCATCCATGGTGTCACTAATGGCAGAGATTTTTAACTTCTCTTACATTGTTAAACAATCACCAGCCGTATATCGATCCATCACCCACTAAACGTCGTTGTGGGATGCATCACCACATTTAAATCTGCCTTTAAATCTTATCAATGTTGGCGATACACTTGAAGGAGTGCATGGTTCCTAATTAGGTATGCATTCTCTGCCCTGCAGCTCTCAGTGTTGTTCTAACAAATGTTAAATTTTTCTTTTATAGGAAGATAATTTCATTGACTAATGTAATAAAATTTTTTATTTCCAAATTTCATTTGCTGAAGTGTTAAAGTTTCTTAGTGTTTCATTGTCTATATTTTTAAGTTTCGCTTATGTTCATCTTAATAGTAATTCACTGCTTGCAATTTATACATAGATATATCCGGGCAGATGTATATGTAATATGGTGTTGCTGCGTTTGAGGATCTTATCACTTATGTTTCACATTTAACATTTTATTCAGGTTACATTGATAACAAAAATAATATTCAACGAAAAGTGATCTTCGATCCCCGCGTGCCATGCCGGCCGCATCCATAGGGCACACTGAGCCGGTGAAGGAGACTGGGCGTGGTGGCGTGCGTCTGTAATCCCAGTGCTTGGGAAGCTGAAAACAGGAGGGTCACTACAAGTCTGATCTGTGTAGTAAGACCCTGTAGAACCTGTACTAAGATACATAAAAAAGTGATCATTGGTTTGACACTTCTCATTAAATTTATCTTAAATAATGAGCAACCTATTGTTTCATGCTTTTAATTCAAAGCAGACTTTCATGTTTCCTGCTTCTCATTAATTATGTCTTTATTACTACTATCAATATTTACTTTGGAAATATTTTAGAAAATTTGACTGGAGATTTTTTTCTATTTATTTGAAAACAAATATGCTTATCTCACTAATATAAGACCATTCCCTCTTTGAAATGTGCAATATATTTCCATGTTTTCCCAGATGCTGTTGTTGCTAACTTAATCATGTGGAGTCCCCAGAGCAGTTACTTTCAAACTATTGGGACCTCTCTTTGAAGAATGAAAGACACTTTTCAAAAAATCTAGAAGAATTTTGACTGTTTTCACCATAAAGAAAAAGTAAATGGGAAAGGGGAGAATATTTACCCTAATCAGAACATTTTACAATATGCAAAGTATGTATGGAAACATCACATTAACATTTGTCAAGAATTTTATTTCACTCTAAAACAAAGAAAGAGAATTGAGATATTAAAAACAACTCACAATAAAGAGAAAAATAATACTTCGTTATTAAGAATTTTTCCTTTTGTAATTTACTGCTCTATCTGCCCTCATCTCAATTTAATGACATTAATGAGACCTGATAAGCTCTATCTCACACACCACTCTGCTATTTAATGAGAATAAGAATTTTAAGGTGCTCTATTCCACTTTTCTAACATATCCAGTTCACTACACATTGTATCTTGGATTCTTAGCTAATGGCTACTTGTTAGGAAGGTATCCTTCTTTCCAGCACTAATTAGTTTTTGCCTGTATCTTACGTGTGTTAATTCCAGAAAAAAAAAATATACAGATGCGCATATAAACTATCAATCTTACCTTAACTTTATAGTCTAAAAGAAGTGCCTTTTAATCAAAGGAGAGCATGCAAATAAAGAATTTGTTCTGGTATTTAAAGTAGTATATTCACATAATGAGTATGATTAATGTTTTTACCTTAGGAAGGTAATCACTGAATTTCAATGTTTTCATTTATTATTTTTCACAAAGTCCTTCGGGGCATGATGTGATTTTAAAAGTTCATCAAAGTGACACATGACTAGGTCAAATGACAGTGATATCTTCCCAGAAAGGTTAGACAAAATAATCAAGTATATGTTTTAATGTAAGTGAAAGTTAGAGCAGAAAGTAAAAGCTCATACTTGCAGCTGGCTGCTGATTTTGAAGAAGGCTTTCTCCTACCAATAAGCTTCATTATAAAAGCTGTATCAATGTAATAATTATGTTTCTTCCTCAAAACTTTATTTTTTAAACTTGAAATGATACAATGAATAAATTATTGATTTAAACATGGTGGAAAACATCCTCTTCTGTTGGGGAGCTTTCCTTTGCACTGACTTGTAACCTACTGATGGATTCCAGATAAGATCTCTCCAGTATAATACCATGTGTCTAGAATTCAAACTTTTTTTTTTTTTTTTTTTTTTGTATTTTAGGGAAGGATGTAAAGGGTGTTCAGGGTCTCATTATTAGATTTGACTTGTAGTGATCCACGTGTTTACAGCCTCTCAAGAGCTGGGATTGCAGGTGCGTGCCATCATGCCCAGTCTCAATCACAGGCACAGCATGCCCCAGGGGCGGGGCCTGGCATGGCAGGCTGGAGGATCAAATCCCTGGCTCCTGCACCTGCTTGCAGTCACTTTAATCTGGTGAGCTTTTGGCTGGCCCTAGAATTCAAACTTTAATAGCCTAGTAGTGTTCATTGAGAAACAAACACTCCCCCTTGTACTGTTTAATGAGGGAACAAATAGTCTTATTATATTTAAACTCCACATGTGTGACATGACATTATTTTAAATTCATATATATTTAATAATTAGCATTCATAAAACTTAAAACATTTAAGTGTTAATATGACAGTAAATATATTGCTATTTATAGAATTTCAAATAAAACATGTTTAGTTCTATCGATAAGTACATTGAATTTGTTCCAAGTAAATAAAGTGGGATTTAGTAAGTACTTGCTCAAAACTAGAGACTACTGTGTGTGGACTTTGACCATGTAAAGTAGAAATTTGAAAAGTATTTAGGACAATTAGGTCTAGAGGTAAGTGCTGGAAGTTCCAGATACTCAAGTGGATGAGCCAGAGTTGCTAGGCCCAAGAATTTGGAAACAATTCTGATTAAAGTAGCAGGACTATAACAGCAAATAAATCATATAGAAAAAAATAATTAGTATAGACCACACTTGTATATGTGGCTATCAGACACTATATATTTAAGCATTTTTTTCACTAATCATATAACTTAAATTTGGATTTTTCAAAATAAAATCCATTCCTATTTAACATATCTACTAATATTTTGACATAAAAGATAATTTTAATATTTAACATTCCTTATAGATTTTTATAAATTAGAATTTTTCAGAACATTCTTTTTAAATTTTTATTTTAAAGCAGAAAGAAACTAGAAGAAATAACAAGAACAAAAACAAAGCATCATAAGACAATAAAAGTGATACAGGATTTCAAAACAAGACCAGAAAATTAACAATTATTGTATTACTGTTAAAATCAAATTTGTTGCTCAGACTATCAGATATAGGCATGTAGGACTGATCAACTAGTTTAAAAATTAACTCTTCCTTTCCATAAACTTTGAAATTTGACCTTTTTATTTTTAAATATATCTAAAGAGTGTCTAAAATAATGAATAAGGCATTAGAAACAATGCATCTTAAATAAAGAGACACGCTAAAAACAAGATGAAAGGCATACCATGGTGATTGTTATATTGTACATTGCTGTCTTCAGTGTAGTTGCTCAGATTACAACATTCTTCTAATTTTAATTCCAAAAGCAATTTCTAAGTAGTGGGGATTTTCAAGATTTATTAATTTTCAACTTATTTTGCCCATGCTTACACATAGGCAATGCCATTTAATTCTTTCAAATTATATAGAAATCATGTTAATTGACTGTCTCCAGTCAATCTCTGCTATTCTGATAGTGATATTTTTCTTTCAGAATGAGTGACTAATCTTGAACTCCCAAACCCTCAGGTCACTGTTCCATAGTTACTCTTATCTACAATCACTTTGCCTCCATTTAATCCCACACTAGTACTAATTTACAAATAGTTCTTTCTACAACTTCATACCGGCTATCTGGGATGGGTGTGACTATGGTTGTATTACATTATACACAACTTCCTAAAAACAGATCTCTTTGGTGTCCACCTTTCTGTCTCTGATTTTCTATTTTACTCTCAAAACACATGCACCTTGCTCTCATTTCTTACATATTTTTATTAGCTCTACAACTCCAAGCACGTGTGTCACTATGACCAGCACTTGACTACTGTGACTGTTCTGTGCTTTCTTCTGGCTTTATTTCTGATGAGAAGTCATCATCTCATGATTACTCTTACTTGGCAATTATTTTTTCACTGGTTGCTTTGAAATTCAGGTCTTTCTCTTTGGTTTTGTTTTACAGTTCAACTGATTGAGAATCAACAAGTATGTTAGGATCTTGCATCTGCACAGTCATGGTTTTTACAACAGCTTTTAGTCCTCATCTTTTCATTGCTGTGATAGTCATCTTCCTGTTGATTAGGTTCCAGTTAAAACTTCATATACTCTGTTGTGTGTTTTTCAATTTTTGTTTATGTTTTCTTCTGTCTCTGCTTTTGATCCTAGGTTATCTCTTGGCTTGTCATCTGTATCTAGTATCTTTTTCTGACATCTTAGTATAAGCTGCCTAGGTCTGTTTTTCTCCCAGAACTCACCAAGACTGAAAATTGTCTCAGGCTAGTTTCTTCTAGTACCTTTGATATCTGGATGCTGTCTTCTTGTGTTACCTAGTCAGCAAGTCAATGACCCCAGGAAAGGTAATGGTATTTATTTATCCTAAAATCCAGAAGGCTACAGACAAAGGAAGAACAAAAATGTATCTCAAGTTCAAAGGCAGGAAAACAACACCATAGTTTACAATCAGTCAGTAGAAGGAACTGTCTCTCGCAGGAGAGTCAGCATTTTTAATAGGATCAGAATTCAAACTGACTGGATGAGGAACATCAAAACCAGAGGTCAGTCTTTTTTGTCTAACTGCCTACTGCTGATATCCTATCCCAAGACATCCGTGTGTAGAGATATGAACTACTATTCAAATATCTGGCCATACCATGGTTTAATTACATTGACACGTAAAAACAATAACCACAAATTTAACTTTTGTCAATTTTGTGCCTGTATGCTATCATAATAGCTTCCACATGAAGACAACACATGATAATAACTGACCTTATATGACTGTTTATTGAGTACAGCTCACAAAACAAGACCCCCTTTTTCACCCCCTTTCAGGAAAGGAAGCCTAAAAATATGTACTTTTCTGATTGTATATTGTAAATATATTGTGATAAAGTTGTGTATTGAAATGATATTCCTTTATCTTGTATGATAAGGGAGTGAGAGTAGACAATACAAGGATATTGGTATAGATTGGCTATACACACATATATTCATAAAAACATGAGAAGAAAATACTCATAAAAATTATACACATTATGCTTTGTTACTGGTCATGTGGTTGTATTTGTCTTTTTTATTTTATAAACAGAGTAAGAAATAGTATTAAAACAGAAAAATTGTAAGTGATATAGAATTTCACTTAACAAAGTTATATGAATTTCTCAGTATTTGTTGTAATACATAGTGTTGTCTTCCAGCCAGTTATTCATATTATTAAATACATGAGTGAAAAATTGGAAGGAGAAAGAAAAAAGAAAGAAATATATAAGAAATTAAGAAGAGAAACAATAGAAAAGGAGACAAAGCAAATTAGGCACTATCTGCTTCTTTCCATAGACCAACAGAAATGCACATTGCAATTGTCCAAACTGTCCTACTTACACACATAGATAAAGCTCTTTCTCTCACTTTTTCTCCTGTCCTTCTCCTCAACTCAGTAACTCTTTCCTTTTGAATAAGTTCATTCCCATATCCCAGTTTCTATTGTACTCTTCAGATTCCATTTTTCTCTTTAATGTTCTCACACTAAGGAGAAAATATGATGTTTACACATGCTGCCTGACTTATTTCACTGAAAAGTATGTTTTCTAGTTCAAAACATTTACTGACAAAATAATCAAATTTATCCTTTTATAGCCAAGTGATACTCCATTGTGTAAAAATACCATATCTTCTTTATCCATTCCTCAGTTCATGGGTGTGATTGGTATTTTTCATAACTTTTCTCTACTATGAATTCTGTATTCCCTGTGCCTTCTACAAATGCCTGACCTCGCCATGAATCTGCTGTCTATTAATCCCTATACTGGCTTGCACTGGAAATAGAAACACTTAGCAGATGGGTAATGTGTGATCCAAGTTATGCATAGGTGAGTCACTTCAGTACTATGAGTAGTATTTCATCCTTTATCTCTATTGTTGTTCCTTTGCTCTGTCTCCCAAACAGTAAGAATTGAGCACTGTTTTTGCACCTACCTTTCCACCAGATTGTCTGAGCCTTTGAACCAGATCACTGCAGACTAAGCTAATTAAACCTCTATGCTCTTAAATTTTGGTGGTGAGTATTGTGTCTCAGGATCATGAAAACTGACCAGTACAGTTCACTGGTGGTGTGAACTAAATCTTCATTCTCTTGAACCATTAATGTTCCTGGCTGGATTAGGGTTTTGCAGTTTCACATTTACTCTCCTCAGTAGACAAGGTAACAGCAAGACACATTAAAGCTGTATTCTGAGTTCTGCATATTTTTTCCCACTGGAGTAATGTTTCCTTTTCAATTTGATGGTGATGATCACTTGCAATAGCCCTCATAGTGACTTTCTTTCTTCCTTTCAGTTCAAAAGCATGAGCAAACAAACCTAGATTGCTGGCAGCATGGAAGCAGAGTTCAATATGATGATGGCTCTCTCTCCTCATGAAAGTACTGATGTCCTCAAACGTACAGTTTGTTAAACACTAGAGAGTAAGGCTGTGTTCACAGGATGTGAAAATTCATAAGGAGTCACCCTGTAATTCAAGCTTCCATGAATGCAGCAAGTGGGAGAAATAGCACCATACATCGGTTGCAGTTCACAAAAAATTCAGCTTTCCACAAAACCTTCTCTCACTCTTTAAAGCATGACCTCCTACTTCCCCCATAACTGATTCTTCAAAAATCCATCTCACTGTTCTGTCAAGGAAATTCTTCAAGATAGTGAGAGGAATGGCAAGTCAGTGAAATCCTTGAGCACGAATCTGTTACCATGTTTCATCTGTTGTAGGGCTCCTTATCAAAGCTGTCTAGGAGTCCGTGCAAGTGAGATACAAAATTCTGTTAATCTACAGATGGAAATTTTGGCAGAACATTACACATTCAAAGTAAGTATCTGTTCCATTAGGAACAAAATGTTGCTACTCTCCTAATTGAAGCTGTATGCTCTCATCACCCTGCCTGATCCCTCCTGGGAGAGGTGCTATATCAGAGATTCCCTGTGGGTCATGCCTTTGGCAAACTGAGTTTTCAGGAGCAGCTGGGACAGTTTTGGCTTGGTAAGTAAAATTTTCTGTTTCTGAACCCATGTTTAAACTTAATCTCTGCCACCATGTGCACTTCCTTATTGAGCTCACTGTCAAAGAGAAAAGTTCTTTTGCAAAGAGGTTCTGTGTTGTCCAAAGAATGAGTCATTCTGTCTACTTAGTTATTAAAATCTTCCTCTGTTGAGGTCACCCTTTGGTGGGTTCATGCAGGACAAAAATATCTTTTATGCTTTCCAAATGCATAGGGGAATTGCCAGACTCTCTGTCAATAATTTTCCTATTGTATTCTCCCAGATTTCTGAACAATTAAACACTTTGTCGTGGCTGATGCTTTTACATAACTATTATCTCTGAAGTATTTTTTTTTTTACTGATAACTTTTGAGTACTTCTCATATCATCCAGAATATTTAGTAAATCTGGACTATCTAAATGACACAGCTATCATTAATACAAGTGAGGATACACTAACTGACTGTCCTAGAAAAAGAAAATAAAGTTCCTGATAACATTTACTCTTCTGCCTATGTACTGTAAGTTAACTGCATGAAATAAATTTAGTACACCTCTTATATTATAAGAGAATAAGAGCAGAAAAAAACACAAACAAACTTGCAGCTCTATTCATCTGCCAAGAGGTGGTAGGGAATTGCTCTTGAGACCACCTGTATAGACCAATAGACAGTAGTCTAGCAGAGGTGGTTAAAAATGGAATTTTGTCTACTACTTCATAAAACTTACTTTGGCTGTTTCTAGCCAAGTTAGGCCTTATCACATATGTGACACTTCATTAATTATAGGAGTACTCCTGAGCATGTGAAATATAGTGGTTATTAGATGAGATAACACTAGTTCATAGTGAAGGTAGGTCAGGTTGTATTGCAAACTACTAGCATGTGCAGTGTTCAGTTTTTAATAAGACCAATAGAAAGATATTTCTGTTCTCTGGGATCCACTAGTTCCAACCAGACACCTTCCAAAGGCCCCCCTGTGAGTGCATGAGATTATAGGGGAACATCTAGACACAAACCCTACCACTGTTGGTAATTCAGGTAGCACTGCATCTACAAGGTCATATGGTGCTGCTAGTGTAGTAGCTTATGCAGTACACTGCACGTGGTACAGAGCCTTTCCTTTTTCAGGGCTGCACATGTCACTGTCTAGTGGTGGACATCTGCCAACTCATCTTCTAAGGAGGCTGCAACAAGTAAATCATAAATGTCTAAATTATAGACATTTTGCCAATAAGATACTTTTTAAACAATAAAAACAAATAAGAAAAAAATAAGAAGCTAGCAACATTTTCCATCACTTAGTAATTGTGCCAGAATAGTATATCCAGTTGCAAAATAAGTTGCCTCCAAAGAGTTCCCATAGGCACAATTTTGTTTCTTTGTTCATTTTGTTGTCATGCTAATGGGCGGGTGTAACAAGTTATCCTTGGTTTCAAAGGCATATATTTTCATATCCCACTAAGCTGCATACCTAGAAATTTGACTGAGGTGGACATGTTTTCAAATGTATTTTCCATCCCCTGACTAGTAATGCTTGCCTTACTAGCAAGCCTAGCATTGTTGCTGTTTCTTATTCACTAGATCTAGGCAAAATCAGCATAATCAATGAGTGGCCAACATGATATATTGTGGAAGAGACAATGATTAAGATAGGACTGGCCAAATATCTCAGCAGATTAAGGCATCTGTAAGCAGATGCAGAGGCCAGAGGTCCTGATCTCCAGGCCTGACTTGCTGGCCCTGCCCTTGGGGCACATTGAGACAGCGATTGAGCCTGGGCTTGGTGGCCCTTGCCTGTAATCCCAGCACTTGAGAGGATGTAAACAGAAGAATCACCTTCAGTCTGATCTAGTAGTGAGACCCTGAACACCCTGTAGACACTTCTCTAAAATACATGGGGAAAAAAAAGAAAAAGAAAGCAATTAAGATGTCTACAAACAAAATAATGACATTGATCTTCAAAGTTGATGGTGTCTTGAGGGAAGACAGTGATAGCTTTTGCATAGATGCTCAAAGCAAACTAATTTTGATGGTCCTGATTTCTGGAAAAATAAAAAGTAAAAAAAAAAATAAGACATCTGATAAGTTAACCACTTACCAGTCCAGCTATAACCAAATATTGTATATTTTTGGTTAATTTTTGTATGATGATATAATGGAAATATAAAATGACAATTTTAGAGCAGTTATTAAATGCAAGAATCAGCTGGTTGAAATGACACCTGTACAAATGAGACTAGGGATCGTACATAAACACACTGCCTCAGTGAATACAGGGTAAAGTGCTACGTGATGTATATATATATATACATCCCAGATGAAAGATGATGTGGAAATTTGCTGAAGCATAAAATCAGGTTCAGTGTAGGAGCTTCAGTTCATTGCCA
>NW_004524589.1:9179140-9180255 GCF_000260255.1 Octodon degus
AGAAAAAGTCATGGGGGAAAACATATAATGGGTCTGGTATACACACAGCTCACCTTGAGTTAAGTTCAAGTTTCAATTCCTTTGATCACCAAACACCAATGGCTCCTACTCAAATGGATGGATCAGAATGGCATTTATGGAATTTTGGGTTGGTTCTTGGGCACTGTCCAACAGTCCCTGAAAGTTGTTTTATGTCCTTTTCTACCTACACAGGTATCCACTGAAAGAATCGCACAGCATTTGGAAGGCTTGGAGAAAAAGTTACAACCTCAGTTCTGTTCAGTGCTAAAATCTGAATGTAGGTTCTCTAGAAAATAGAACCAATAATGCTATACTGAATATGCCTCTATATCTATCTATCTATCTATCTATCTATCTATCTATCTATCTATCTATCTATCATCTATCTGTCTATCTATCTATCTATCAAAGAAAATAATATGATGCAGTTTCAACAGGTTGTGTGTGTTACTTTTGTATGGGGGAACTTTGTGCATGTCATAATTCAAAGAAAGTCCATTACACTTCTGGCCCTTACAGAAGAACTTAAAATGGACATATAGAAATCTCAGTGACCAAAGTTACCCAAGTAATAGTTTTCTGCACTAATAAATTCCTGGAAGCTAACAACTACCACTTTGAGCAATGTTTGAAATTATTGATGCCAAAGGTAACATGTTAATCTCACGGTGTCTCAATAAATTCAATATCAAAATATGCACACAAGCTTTGTATTCATAAAGTGTGTATACATTATATATATATATATATATGTATATATATATATACATCCCAGATGAAAGATGATGTGGAAATTTGCTGAAGCATAAAATCAGGTTCAGTGTAGGAGCTTCAGTTCATTGCCATTCTTCAAGATCTGTTTGTCCTTTGCACAAACCAAATAAGTATGTTCTAAGTGAATGCAATGAAATCGTCACCCTTGCAACCTTCAAGTTATAAATCATGGTGGGATGCTGAGATTCTTCCAAGAAATTAGTATTGATTTTGGCTTCTTATTTGCCTATGTAGAACTTCTACTTGGGGTTTCCCGCCATCACAGCCCTTACATCAGAGGTCTGAAAACTATGGAAGCTTTGCCATCTCTATTACATATT
>NW_004524589.1:9180795-9182906 GCF_000260255.1 Octodon degus
TATAGGTATATAGATATATGTATATACTTATACATCTATCTATAGATAGATATAGACAGATATGTGTATATGCCTATACCTATACCTATATCTATATATCTATATACACATCCACATTATTCTCTGCATTGATATAGAACATATGAACACACATACACATTATATATAATATTGAATATTATACATGATATAAAGTAGTAAAGTTGAGATAATATTCAATTTTAATAAATTTGAATACTCAATGTATTAATTTGTATAAGCACATTGATTTTTTGTATTTGAAAATTTTTATTTGTTTGTGGTTTTAACTATTATTTTTTTTCTTTCTCATTTTCTTTTCATAGGGGCACAGCTGAGCTCACCCTGGGGGTGGGGCTGGCATGGTTTGTAGTGCTAGGGATCAAATAGTGGTCCCTGCATTTGCTTATGCTTGCCTAAGTGGGCTTTTTAGACTGCTTAGCTACCTTGTTGGCCCTGACTATTATTATTTAAGGTAAGATTTTAATTCCTTATCATGTTAATATGTTGAAAACTGTCCTTCCTTTTTCCTAATTTGTAAAAATCAATTCTATGCATATCTACTCAAGTAAAGTATCATAAATGAGCTCATATTTGCATAAGTAGGCCACAGGAAAGCTTGGTGCACATCCCAGGGTTAGCAATAAAGCAGCACCAGAGTAGAAATTTTAAAAAAATATGTTCTAGTACAATAGAAAATATTTACTCGTGGCTAGAAACCTGTAACTTGAGTATTAAAGTATTTTTAATTCTAGCAACTAATTCTGTTCATATATGGAAGGCAAAAGTATGAAAAACTAATGGAGATTTCAGTCTAATGTAGCTCATTTTAAAGTCTACCCAATATTCACTCTGTTTTGTTTGTTTGTTTGTTTGTTGTTGTTGTTGTTGTTTTATTTTAGGGAAGCATCTGCAGGGTGTTCACGGTCTCACTACTAGATCAGACTCATAGTGACCCAACTGTTCACAGTCTGCCAAGAGCTGGGATTGCAGCTGGGGCCAGCATGGCAGGCCCAGGGATCGAACTTCTGGCCCCTGGGCCTGCTTGCAGGCGTTTTAATCCGCTGAGCTATTTGGCTGGCCCTCCCATATTCACTCTCTACCTAGACTTATCTTGACCTTTGTTACTTATAGAGTAATAAAGCTAGCTATCGTGATTGGAAGAGAGAAGATAATAGAGTAGTTGGAAAGAAATGGACTATTTTGCTTTCAATACAACTGTGATAGTCCTAGATGGAAAATTCAATCCAATAGGTCCTTTTTTAAGTGTGGTGGAAAATAAATCAGAAAATTTAGTAGATTCAGATTGGTTTGCTTTATATGGATTTTAAATAATCTAATGCTCCAGAATATCATTATAGCAAATTACATTAAATTTTTTTCTGCTATATTCTGAAGTCACTGGGTGGAGAGAAATGAATAGCTCAGTTTGGACTTAAACCATGAAATCTCTAACAGATTCCCAAAAGCTATCAATATTGGTTGATGTTTTCCAGAGAAATAGTGGCAAAAGGAGATGCACACTCAGCACATATAATATTGAATATTATACATGATATAACATAGTAAAATTGAGATTATATTCAAATATATTACATTTTAATAGATTTGAATACTCAATGCATTAATTTGTATACGCACATTGATGTTATTTTTGTGTATTTGAAGTTATTCTTCTGATTTTTATTTGCTTGGGATTTTAGCTATTATTAATATTCTTTTTTTCTTTTTCATTTTATTGTTATCTTATTTTTCTTTTAGCCAGCTTAGCTCACCTTGGGGTGGGGTTAGCATGGCTTGTAGTGCCAGGGATCTAACTGTGGTTCCTGCACTTGCCTATGCTTGCCTAAGCAGGCTCTTTAAACCGCTGAGCTATCTCAGCTGGCCCTAACTATCATTATTTAAGGTAAAATTTTAATTCCTTAGCGTGTTAATGTTTTGAAAACACTCATCACCACAATGTAAATTAGTAACTCTTAAAGTTCATTCTGGGACTGATAAATGTAAAATTTGTGTGATGGGCTCATAAAATTGAAATTTAAGGGGCTGGGGAGATGGCTTAGTGCAATAAGTGCTTCCCTAGCAAGCACAAG
>NW_004524589.1:9185103-9185837 GCF_000260255.1 Octodon degus
AAATTCTCAAAAATTTAATATTTTATTTAAAAACTTGCAATTCTATTACATGGTCCATACCTTTTCTACTTAAAGATTGAATATGTGCAAAGGTGAGGAAATAAACATCACTTACATAAATTTCTCAGTGCCAATTTTCACATGTTTGCCTGAGATTTGCCTTAGAAAAATATAGTTATTAACTACTCTAGGTCATTTACATGTTTTATATTTTTTTAAATCACTACAGATAATTTGTGTGAATTTTTTCTTTACTAAATATAAGGTTATATATGTCCTGCAAGTACATAGAAAGCATAACTTGTTAGAGTTTGTAAACAAAACTATTACTGTTATTTGGCAGTACAATACACTTTGTTTTTTTAAAGTTTATTTGTTATAAAATGTTAAATACCAAAGCAAGTACACAAATTCAGGTTTTTTTTTACTTTGAATAATTTATACATATTTTACAATGTGTATAGTTCCTACTATTTTGTCTGACAGTGAAATGGGGGGCAGCATAGTTATACCTAATTAAAACATTCTAAAAACACATATAGAGAAAAATTATTTGGTGGTATTAATTTCCTTATAGCAAATTATAATAAAATTTTGGCCACCTTTATGATATTTTTATAATGTTTATAAATAAAATCTACACAAGCCCTACAGTTGCTACTAAACTATTCTTAATGTTTAATGATCTAGTCATAAATGGGGTGGTGAAATAGTACCATACATATAACATTATC
>NW_004524589.1:9185937-9195717 GCF_000260255.1 Octodon degus
AAATTTGAAAATTTCAGAGGCAGAAATAATATGCAGCTTGCAAAGTGCTGCACACAAAATATTCATATGTGTATATTTTATATGTATTTTTGTATGTCTTCATGTATGCCAGTGTGTGTGTTTATATCACATATTTTGTATTTGTCTTTTGTCTCTTATCTTTTCATACTACTGTAATTTTCTTAGTGTCTTTCTTTTGGACATGTCAGAAATGTACCTCTATTTTGTGAAAAGTTAATCATCCAAATTCCTTTTCTTGAATTAAACATTAATAATAAATTCAATCTGAATTCAAATATTTTTATTAAATGATTATTAATAATTTAATTTAATTTTAATTAAACTGTTTTTTGCAGCATTTACATTGAGAGAAAATTGAATTTACGGTACCGTGTTCTCACACTTCTTGCTTATGGCATTCATGTTATCTACAGTAACATGACATTATATTCATTTATTATAATAAAGACAATTGATATCAATAACTGATGTGCACAGTTCTTAATAACATTTACTACTTGACTTTTGCAGTTTTAGCAGTTTGACAAATGTGTGATATTTAACCCATATTTTAACAATGTACAGAGAAGTTTTGTCACCCTAAATTTCCTTGTGCTTCACTCAGTATCCTTTCTTCCTTCAGTTCTGTTAACTTTGATGATTTTATTATCTGTATTCTTTTTTGCTTTGGAACTGTCTTATAGCCAATATCATACAAGATGTAGTTCACCATTCCTGATGGAGCCTTTACACTTAACAAGACTGACTAAAGTTGTTTAAATTTCTTTTCATGGCTTGCAAGCTCATTAATGTTTATCTATTGGCTTTAATCCACTTCTTCTGTCTGTCTATTCACTGGCTCTGTCACAGTGTATCCACCTACCATCGAAAAGACTCTGAGAAACTATCTTTTTTACAATTATGTATAAAAGGAAAATAAATATCTTCTGGTTTTGTGTAGACTTAGTCTTCATTTTTGCAACTAGGTGTATAATTACTGGAACACTTAGTAAAACTAATTTAAGTTCTACAATATACTGATGAATTTTCCCGAAGTGGCTACTTTACTTTGTTTTCTCAAGACAATAAAAGAAAAATTATATTACCTGGAACTCTCAGCATTCATTCACACTTACATTGTGGGCTTGAACCATCAGCAGAGATGTAGTCTTATAATATTGTGCTGGTCATTAGCAGTTCCCTATAATATTGAGCATCTCCTGTGCTTATTTGCTTCCTGTGTATCATACTTGATAAATTATCTGCTCAGATATTTTGTATTCAATTTTAATTGGATTTGTTTCTTATTGAATTTTAGTGTCCTTGTTACATTTTAGATGTAAGAGCTTTATCCAATAATTGATAAAATAAATTGTTTTGCAATTACTTTCTCCCAGAAGGGCTCTATGTCCCTTTCCAAACAAAATCTCACAGAGAAGAATTACATTATTTGAATCAAGTCCACATACAAGTATTTGTATGAATCTTGCTTTTGGCACTGTACCTAGACTGATAAGTACAAACTGTCTTCTAGATTTGCTCCCACATCATTTCCTAATGAAACTGCAAAGCTATGCAAAGAAAATTAATCAAGGACAATTTGTGTAGAAAACACAGGTACATACTACCAAGCCTGAAGAATATACTTTGTAAGCTTATCATGAGAAACATTTTAGTTAAACCTCATTCTACTTTCTTGTAACTGTAGTCTTCTTCATACTTATCAATTCCTATTTAACTACATTGCAGTAGTCTACAGAGTCACTCTTTCTTCCAAAGTACATACCTTATCCCATTCTTGCCTCTCACACAAGTATACAATTATCCACATGATAATTACTAAACTGACCCATGTTAAAAGGGACACGGCATGATTTTGAATATAGAGAAAGGCGACAAAAATCCATCATAAGAAAAAATAAAATAGCACATTGCTGCTCAGATGGCAGATATTATTACATAGAGCTGGTAAAGGTAAATGCCCCCTTTCATCTTATTCTTTTAAATGTGTATCATCTCTAATGTCATCTATTATTATTATACTCTCTTTAAAATAAATTAAAAACACAAAAACTAAAAAAGACAAGGAAAACGTTAAGATGTATTGAAGGAAATAGTTAATATTTAATTCTTTGAGCAGTCTTTCATGCCTAAATCTGGTAATCTGAGCAACAAATCTGATGATAACAATATTCAATATAACAACTATTGTTAATTTTCTATTCTTGTTTAGAAATTCTGCATCATTTATATTGTGTTATGGTGCTTTGGTTTAGTCTTTGTTCTTGTTATTTGCTTTTTTTCCCCCTGAACATTGGAAAAATAGCATAGTTGGGGTCTTATTAGGCATACCAGTGAGTATTAATTAAGAAAACAGAACTGCTGGAAACCACAGACATTAAGCTACCTTTAGGTGTTGGGCCTCGTACAATTACTGTAGGAAATTGGGAAATAAAGTTCCAAAAGAAGGCGAAGGGGATAGGAGGCATCACCAACAAGTTAGTCAGAAAAGCAGGGCACATCCAGAGGTTAGCTGAGATCTGGTGTGGCAGCTGATAGAGTTGTTAACAGAAGATATTTTCCAATCTGAAATTACACTCCGCCTGTTGGGGTGTGATACACACTGTCCAAAACTGGGAGACGTGCAAGCTATGCTGGGAGGAGCAAGGGCATGCTCCGCCCCACCTTCAGTGCTTGCATTTGCTGCCACAGCTGATTAACATGTCACCGTTGATGCAGTTTTGCTTCTCAGACTCCCACAAGAGCTTCTTTAAGGCTCTCATCACCTTGTACCTTAAGAACATCTTACGAAGTGTATTTTCAGTTCAATCCAGTGCATAACAGGAAGATCTAGAGCAAAAAGGGATAAAGGCATTTTAAGGAAAAAAATATAAATTTTGACAGTATAACGTGAAACTAAACAGGAAAATAAAAGGATAACTACAAAAATTTGATTAGAAAAATTGAGAAACTGGTGCTGTGTCTACATGACTTTTTGAGATACTGTGGGAAGGTGCTTGAAGAGGAAGAGTGTGTAGTGCAAACATGATCTCTCTGAGGAATCTATTAAGTACCCAGTTGCAAAAGTCACACCAATATTTAGGCAAGAAAATTCTGCATTTCGAGAGAGAGAGAGAGAGAGAGAGAGAGAGAGAGAGAGTTCAGAGGCTTAGAAAACATTCATCAGAATTATGAATATATGTATAGACAAGAGAACAGAAAAAAATGACTACTTCTGTAAGTATATGTAGCAGGACCAGGGAGCGGTTTAGCAACACAGCTTGAGAGAGCTGAAAGATCCAGCTAGAAGCAATCAAGCAATGATTTGAGTAGACCGGGAACTATTGTCCTGGTAGAAAATTGATGAATGGTTGACAAAGTCCATAGTGAATTTGTCTAATGAAAAGCAGGATAAGAGGAAAAAATTATGAGTAGAAATTTAAATGAAATAATAGTTGGAATTTGTGTGTGATAATATTATGTTTGGAATATAGCAGAATGAGTATCTCAGTTGCTCTTCTCTCACTGCTGGGACAGATACCTGACACCCAAAATGAAGGAAGGAAAGGTTTGTTTAGCTCACAGTTATTAGAGGTTTCAGTCCATACACAGCTGGCTCCAAGGCAGAGTGGCACATGGCAGAGGGAAGCAGTTCACGGTGGTGGCAAAGAGCAAGAGCAAATGGAGGAGTACTGGCAACAAGGAAAACACAGAGGAAGTTTGTCTCCCCTAAGTTGTATTCAGGCTATATGCCCCAGGCTGGGTGTAGTACTCACACCCATAATCCCAGCGGTACTAAATCCCATAATCTGAGGGCCAGCCAAGTAGCTCAGTGGATTAAAGCACCTACAACCAGGCACAGGGGTCGGAGGCTTGATCCCCTGGTCTGCAGTGCCGGACCTGCCCCTGGGACATGCTGAGACAGCAATTGAGACCAGCACGGTGGTGATAGTCTATAATCCCAGCTCTTGGGGGGCTGTAAACGGGCAGGTCACTACTTATATGAGTGAGACCATGAACACCCTGTAGACCCTTCCCTAAAATATATAAAAAAAAAAAAAACAAAATAAGAGGAGAGCATCAGAAAATAACAAAAAACACAAGAACCACCACACCATGACATCAGGACGACTACAAAACAACAACAACAACAATATTACTAATAATAGATGGATACTAAAATAATTATAAATAAATGCCAGTATCAAATGTTGTGTACAAAGGAAGGAAAATATATCAGGTAACATATCTAAATGAAGGACACGTAAATGATAAAGTGAAAGCCAAGAAGGAAGAGCTAGCTGTCAGGTGTGTGATATGTTTTGTAGTCATAAAAAAATAAAACTGATGCTGACTATTGCTATTTTGATAGCAATATCAAAATAATTGATGGCATTTATTAAAATATGTTCTTTAATTTTACACAGACATTCTCAACTGTACATGTGGAAGCTCAGTGCTGTCAAAGTGATTTAACAGCCCCATCTTGGTAAATTAGCATACAATTCAAGAGATGGGCACTACTATTCAGGGACATTGAAAAGTAAGTAAGATATTAGGAAAGCAAAATTAAGACTAAAGAAATGAAACTATGAAGATGACAAAAGATACTCTACTTGGATTCTGCATGTAAAATACACTGAAATTTCTGGGGCTTAAACAATTCAGGTAGAACTCACTCAGCCAAGTTTTCTGCTTCTCTCTGTGTCATTTGAGATCACTGTGACACATGCAGCTGGCTGTGAGGCTGTTGTATAACAGTGATTTGATGTACTTGAGAACAGGCTCAGTGAGGGCAATTAGCGGCCTCTTCTGTGATGAAACCTAGAAAGTCTGAGACTTTTCCACATGGACCCTTCCATGGGCAATCAACCTTATTCTATGGTATTTAAAGTTAGACTTCTAAGAAAGGTTAGGAGATCAAGATGAGTAGCTTGCTATGACTTAATTTTGACTCTTACTCTATGCTACTTTTGACATAATCCAGCAGCTGAATAATCAGTAAAGCTGGCCCAGGTCCAGTGTGATAGGAAGTAGACTCAGCAATTCTTAAGGCACTGGAAAAAGAAAGCCTACTTATATTTTCCAGATGATTAAAAACATAATTTTTCACTTTTAAAATAGACTTACTCCTTGGATTGTCTCCAAAGGTCTCATCCAGCTCTGGTGCCAGATAAAGCACAGATGTGTTGATCCACATTAAGCCTGCTTGGGATGACCTCCCCTAAGTATGGTTTGTAGGTCATCAGTTTCCACCAAGACTCTTTCCTGATGGTATTGCTTCCATACCTAGCTCCACTCTATGACTCTCACTTCCATTCTACTACTACATGTCTGATCATTACAACTCAATGTTCCTCTCAGCTTACTTCTTGCACATACAAGTTTAAAATCCAAATTCTATCAATTTAGCTACAAAAGCCTACATTTATCTTTTTTACAGCTAACACTCCCTTTTTATTTATTTACTGTTTTGTATTTTCCTTTTTTATTAAAAAAGTCCAAGTTTCTCTTTTTTTAATCCAAGTTTGTAAATTACCTTTCATATATCATGATTCACTCTACTGAATAGATATCTACCTTCCTTTCCTTGCAAGATAAAACATACTCCACCTGCACCTGTAAGTCAGTGTTCTCCAGAATACCTCTAAGATTCCTAGATGCTTTCATTTATTTGAAAGAATGTCTAAGTTTAATATACTTAGTGGTCTTTTTACTATTAAGTTTTTTTGAGATTTAAACAAATGACCTCATGTTCAGAGTTCTTAAAATAGTTATAATTTATCTCTGCATTTCTGGCAGTGCCCTGGATTTTGAGTATTTGCTCTGAATCTGTGCTTTAGGTATTAATTCCTCTTAACCTCCCTGGAGAAACCAAGGATAAGAAAACATTATATTTTTGAACTCAGCAAGTCAAACCCCTTCACCTTCCCTCTAACTTTCTGCTTGAATTCTTAATACTCAGTTCAACTCCTCTCTCTACTTATACATACCTATCACAGTCCAGAAAAGGCAATAGGCCAGGCTTCCCACCACTGGGACAAAATGCCCGCACACACAACTTAAAAGAAAAAGAAAATGTTTTATTCAGCTCATGGCTGGTGGGTTCAGCATACATTGGCTAACTGCAAGGCAACAGCACTCTAGTGAGGGTGAGTGGAGGGGCTGAATTCTTTGTGTCATGATAGCATCTTAATCCAGTAAAAGTGACAATTCAAATTAACTAATGTGGTCATGTTGAATATGCAACTTGGAATTTCCTGTAGCTAAATCCAGCTAGTACCATAACTATCTGTATAGTATTTGTATTTTCTATGTTGCTATGGATGATGGTTTTCATTAAGATTTTTGACCATAGAGGATACTGAGATATTTCACTTGCTTTAGGATCACTAAAAGCTGCTCTAGGTCCTTAGAGTGCATGTGGCACTGAGGTACGAGAGCCATGGTACACATTGCAGCGTCATGTTAATGTAGAACCTTGCCCCTAAGCAAAGTTCCCGTTGACTATTGTGCTTTCAAAAAGAACCTAAGTCACAACCCAGCAGATTAAAATCATATTTTTCTGCATAATGATTTGGAGTCACATTGAATTAGTTAGGATTAGTGTAGCCTGACACCATTGTTCTTTGCTTGACATGGCACCAACTTGAGCAGCACAGTGATAGTTATATGGCAAAGGGGGAAAAGGAGGGGACTTTGCACATGTCTTTCTTAATATGTTTCATTACTCAAGGGGCTAGCTCGAAGCCTGAGGCTCTTTTTCTCTCTCCACCAAGGCAGGGACTTCTAACTAGTGATACAGAGAAGTTATTAGCTCTGGCATCATCTAAAGAATTTACATAGCTAAACCACGTCAGTCTTTGTCACTTCATTATAGTTTATCTACCAAGTTACTTGGGCCAGCGCTAATGAAAGAATTTATATCTGTTTCCAAACAGGTGGGATAACAAAGATTCATGGTCTTTTTGATCTACCATATACTTCTTAATTGTACTTTTTTCTTTCATTAAGTTCAATCAGGCTTAATTTTTCATATCTTCCGTCATCATTAAGCGATGATATTGTAGTTTTAAAGCCCTTATTTCTCAAATCTTACTGCTCTTTAGGTTTTCCTCATAAATAAATGTCTTCTCTTTAATTTTAGTTGCAGTCTCTTTTTTTATTTAACTCTTGTTTTTTATTTCTTAGTGTGTTTTTTTGTGCAGAACTTTTATCACTATCACTATGGTAAAAGGAGTTTATGTAAATCTGATTATCTAGCTGAGCATTGTGGTGCACACTTGTAATCCCAGCAGTCCGGAAGGCATAGGCAAGCACACTGCCTATCTGTTCCTAGCCTGAGCAATCCAGCAACTTAGCAAGACCCTTCCAGTGAGGAGACTCCTCAAAAAAGGATTAGCGGTTTATTTGATTTATTTAATTAGCGGTTTATTTTCTGGTATTTTCCCAGAAGAAACTAAAACATCATACAACAATGTTATGCATGCACCCATGTTTGTAGCAAGATAATTTGTCATAGCTAAAGCTTAGAATCAACCTAGATGCCCATCAACCAAGGAAAGGCTAAAAATGACATAATTTTATACAGTGGAATATTGCTTAGCCATTAAGAAAGATAAACTTGAGGCTTTTTTAGTTAAACGGATGTAACTAGAGACCATACTTTTAAGTGAATTAAATCAGTTTTGTATGTGTAAAGACTGTATTGCCTCCCTAGAGTAGGAAACTGAAAGACTAAATAACGTCTAAAAGGTACAATAGATATTGTGAAAGGGAAAGAAATTTACTCAAAAGGAAAGAACAACTGGGATGGGGGGGGTGAAAAAAATATAGATATGCTAAGATAATTGTACTATTAATTTCTGTTAGTTCATTGAAAGGAACAGTTCGTGTTTATATTGTTTGATGATCTTACATGCCTATGTGTGTTACTCTGAGCAACTACGTTGAAGATAATGATGCACAATATAATAATCATTGTTAATTTTCATTCTTCTTGTTTAGAAATTCTGTATTGTTTTTATTCTCTTTAAAATTAAAAGCAAATGGTTGAGGATTTACTTTAGTGTGAGGGCTCTAGGTTCAATCTCTAGTACCCAGAGAAAAAGAAAAGAAAATTAGGAAATGCAATCTGCCCATCTATTTCTCTACTGCACATGCTGATGTGGTGGTTTGGGAACACTGTAAAAGCAATTTCCAATAGAGAAGTTCAATGTATTCTACTCTATACAGGATTCCTATTTATATGATTACAGTTTAAAGAAATAGTCTTGATTTTCAATTTAGTTTATTTTTTCTCTCTCCAAAGGATGCATTTTAAGAGCCTTTCATTTTTCTTTTGCACATGTTGTCAGGATTTATCCACCACTTTTTCCTGTGTGCAGGGCCAATTTCTTTTCTGCATGAATACCATCTCTTGTTTGGATTACTGCAACTTCTTCCTAATTATTTTTCTTTAAGTAGATTGTAATTCTATGTAAACCATCTTCCATTTCACACACAAGGAGAATCTTTTAAAATGGACATGGGGGGGCCAGCCCAATAGATCAGCAGATTAAAACACCTGAAAGCCAGCGCAGGGGTCAGGGGTTCAATATCCAGGCCTGCCATGCCTGCCCCAACCACAGGGCATGCTGAGGCTGCAATTGCGACTGGGTGTGGTGGAGTGCACCTATAATCCCAGCTCTTGGTAGGCTATAAACAGGCAGATCACTATGAGTCTGATCTAGTAGTGAGTCCCTGAATACGCTGTAGACCCTTCCCTAAAATGCAAAAAAAAAAAAGGGGGGAAATTGGGTAGAAAATCTTGTGTGAAACCTATCTGTCTGAGTTCCCTTTGCTTTTTCAAGTTTCCAATCCTTAATCAAGATTACATCACTTTCGGTAGCGTGGCTGCTGCATAGTCTTTTCTTCTCTGAAAGTGAACACCTCTCTTTTTGTTTATGTTTGCACTTTTTCCTTCCTTTTTACTGCTGCTACCACTTCCATCCAGAATGCATTCACCTTGCCATTTGGTACCAACTGTGGAGAGATCCTTCTTCCTCTGTCCTTAGGTGACACCCCCAGCTAAAGGTTATCTTCTTTCTCCCACAGTGGTGGACTACCCCAACTTGATTGCCCAAGCACCTACCGCACTGTATTTGAAATGCATTTTCTACTATACCCTATTTTCTATAAGAGAAGGCATTCTCACACAGTTTGTTAATGATGAGTCATTTCCTTAATAGCCTCTCCTAAAATACTTGATGATTAAATGAATGGATTTAATATTGTGTGTACTCTGAATGACATGATCTTACTTTCTTCCATTCTTCCTTCAATTATTATTGGTATACATAGAGCTATTGATGTGGTTCTGTAAGTTTCAAACTTTTCCATTATGATAGCATTTCACAGGGTTGTATCTGTTGGGGCAGAACACACATAACTTCAGTTTTATGTGTTCCTGAAAAGGGTAAAATATCTCCCCTTCTCCTGAGGGAGGGGAAAAATGACATTTTCTTTTCTTTTTTTGCAGAACCGGGGATTGAACTCAGGCCCTCACATTTGCCAGGGATTTGCTTTTTCCACTGAGCCATCTCCCCGGCGACATTTTCTTGATGCTTCATATTTATCTAAGTTTTTCTATGACACCTTCATACTACATCCATTCTTCACGGACATGAAATCTTAGGCACATGTATGGAAATCTTTGCCCCAGGGAACCTAGCTTCCAGTTGGTGGATATGGTACGCACAGAGAAGACCGCTTCCCAGTGAAACCAGTTGAGGTTTGCAC
>NW_004524589.1:9196172-9205951 GCF_000260255.1 Octodon degus
GAGGAGGAGAAAACTTAAATCAGACTGATGTGGAACTGGAGTTTAATTCTACAGTCCTGGGAGGGTTCAGGTCTAGGACAAAGTCCCTCTGCTTCCTGCTGTCTGCTGGTTGGAGGTGGAATAAAGTTGAAGTCTGAGGAAAAAAAGAAAAAGAAAGAAAAATATTTCATAGTGATAAACATGTCAGGCTTCCAGGATAGTTTTAAAAAGACTATATGACTATCAAACAAATCACAGCAATATTTACAAGATTTAAATGATGCTTATACTCAACCGAAAAAATTTAAACTTTAATTTTTTTCAGCTTTCCACTTTTTTTAATTTAAAGGGCAAAAGGTAAAACAAAATAATAGAAGAATAGCAATAACTAATACATTGCATGTTATCTCAAAAGTAGTTATTCATATGATAAGGCATGGACATTAAAATTTTCTCCAATCAATTAGCACAAATCTTTCTTTTCAATGAACTAAGAGAAATGAATAATATTACTAACTTGCATTTTCCCTTCTTATCGTCTGTCCTTTCCTGTTTCCCTCCTCTTAGTACCTTTTTCCTTTTGATCAATTTCTTCCCATTTCATGATATTTATGTACATTTTAGACCCTATTTACCCTCCAAGTTTCTCACCTCAGGGAAACAATGTGATGTTTACACATGTAAACATTTGATTTCTTTCCCAAATTAGTGTGATTTCAAGTTGCATTTTACTGATAAAAATTTCAGGGCTATCCTTCCTTGTGGCTGAGTACTCCATTGTAAAGTACTCCACATCTTTTTGTCTTTCACCCAGTTGATGAACATTTTGGACCCGAGCTTTAATTAAAACTATAATGATGAAACAAGAACTTTGTAAGATTTACCAGAGAACAGTGAAGAAACCCTGCCAAATTGTTTCTTTCTCAGATTATTAGCTAAAGAGTGACAGATAATAACAAATGGAAGAGGACTTCAACAGGTCTTCAGATTTCAATTACCTTAATACTGTCTCACTGATTTGTTGAAAAAAATTAATGCTCAGGGCAAAATAGTGGGTGTGAAGTCAACATCTGAATATTGAATAGGCTGGTACCAAACACTTGATGACAGTGAGAAGATGCAACGCGTAGTGCAGAAAGAGACACAGAGATCAAGCGGACTTGGGATCTCCTTTATGTAAGGTAATGGGAGAAAATCGATTCTTATTTGAGTTTCATATGGAAATATAGAAAGGCATAAAATTTAAATACTTCTATTGCAGTGCTAATGTGCAGAGGCCAAACAAAATTAGAAATATCTCTGATAAAGATTAAGGTAAAAGAATTTGAAAAGAAAGTGACTACATCTTCTCTGATGTATTGCAAATCCCAGGTATTTTCCTTTTTTGCTAAATATTGTTAAAGTACATATTAATACCACTTTTCCAGTTTAAATCCACACCATTAAAGTCATGAAACCTAATTGTGTTCATTAAACTCCTTAGGATTTATTTATTTTTATAAAAATGGTATATATTTCAATAACCTCACTGATACTGTGAAAATTTTTTTATGTTTAATTTCTTTTAGGTTTGATCTCTTTCCCTCCTTTGTGATGGCTAAATGAGTTTTGTCTCTGCTCATTAGATTTTCTGGTTGCTAATTATTCTTTTGCTTGTTTGCTTTTTGTTGGGGGAAGGGATACTGTTTTGTACATAATTGAAATGTCAGAATTTCTTGAATGTGACACACACTACAGCTCTCTTTTCAAAGTTTTTCATTTATATTTTAATACATGTTATCATTATTTGTTTTTGATGAACTTTTATTGAATGTTCAGATCTCATTTAATTTATTCATCTATGTGTTCAGTTTTACATATTCATCAAAACAATTTAAAAATATGTTCCAGGTAAATTAATCTGTCCTTTGTCTCTCTTGAGTGTTCAGCATTCTCTGCAAATTTCAAATTATGTATTATAATTTCTAAATGATCACTGTTGTTTTGATGAATCTTTTTCACCTTCAATTTTATATGTTCTCCATACAGAAAAAAAAATTTCTAAAAATTTCTAAATTTATGATGTTTTTAAGTAATGTCTTACTGATAATTTTGCCAACCATGTCAAGTGATTCTTGTTAACATATTTATGCTTCTTTGTTTTTAATATATAATATGATTTTCAGAGAATATAAAGTACTTTGCATTCTTTTTCTGGTCACAAAAATAATTTGATTGGACTATAAGTAGTTTCATAAAATTTGCATAGATATAGATAATATATAAATCTTTACATACGTATCTACAAATGTGTATATAAAATAACTTCACTTTAAAGAGGTGGCTTCATACACCAGTGCAAGGAAATATCAGAAATAACTTGATTTTAAGGGTCTTTGAGACTTTGTCCTTACTCTGGAGTCATGAAAAAACTGTTCAACACTTTCATATTCCTGTTTCAGAGTTACTTGAGTAAAGATGCAACTGTATTTTAAGACCTTTAGGACCTAACTCTGTCCCTCTCTCCTGTCTGTCTCGCCTGCTTTCTTTCTTTTTTTCTCCTTGCTTTTCTTTTTACAGATGTGTGTGTGTGTGTGTGTAAAAGGAAAAAGAAGAATACATTTCTGTGCTCTGAATTTCTGGAAACTGCCTGTGTGCAGAACTGGATCAGTGAATAGTTCAGGAATATGTTGAAATAGAGCACTGTTAAGGGAACTAGGAGAGAAAATATTTTTTGTTATGGAAGGATCAAGAAAGACTGAAAGAAAATTGACATTGAATTAGAAAAATGAGCATTTCTAAGTGACTTATCTATCAATCTGTGTGTTTTACTTTTTCATAAATTCTTCCTCAGCTCATATGTTTTGTTCTTAGCAACTGTCATTCCATCAAAAACAAACTGTCTCTTTTATTTAAAAAAAAAATGTACCACAAGTGTAGAGACTCACCACTCAGGGTAAGCTTCATTGAGGCACAAGGAGTAGCAGGCACTGCTGAAGACCTTGGCTACAAGTTGAAGACTCAGGAGAAAGAGTGTCTTGCAGCAATCTTTAGCAAGGTCATTTGTAGAAACCTCTCCAGCTATGAAGTTTGCACTTTCTTTGTTGCAGAAGCATTTTTTGCCAACAGATGAGCCAAAATAGGTATCTGACACCAAGTAAAAGACTGCTTGCTCAGTGTTATTGCCTCCAGGGAAGCATTTTGGATAAGTATCAAGACCTTTTATGGATTGCAAATGTTTTATTGAATTGAGAGTGTAACTTGCTGTCATTGCTGTACCAGAGGTAAAATTTGAATAGCCAGTTTCCTCTAACATGTTTTTTAGTGCACTGAATTCTGAAAAAAGAAACATGGTTGATAGAAACAGTATTTGAGTTGTGTTCAGTGTTTGTTTGATCAGTCTTGCAAGCCTATATCTATCTGGTAGTCTGAACAAATTTCATAGCAACATGTATTATAACAACTATTGCTCATTTTCTACTCTTCTGAAATTCTGCATGATCTGTGTTGCTTTATGTTTCTTTGTTCTTATTGTTTATATTTTTTCCTCCTTAAAATAAAAAAAAATCATGACTTAATGGTTTCAGTGCTTGGACTTATTTCAAGTAATTTACTATGGTGTATTATTTTGCCTCTTCTAACATTAATTTTTTGTAAACATATTTATTACAGGGTCTATAGGGTCTCAATAGGCAGACTGAACTCCTAGTGATCCTCGTATTTTCAGCCTCCAAGTGCTGGGATTACAGGCATGTGCCACCATGCCCAGTCTCAGTCACCATCTCAGTGCACTCCAGGGGCGGTTCTGGCATGGCTTGTGGTTCAGGGGATGGAACTCCAGTCCCTGCTCTGCCTATGCAGCAGCTTTAGTCCACTGAGCTATCTGGACAGCCCTCTAATATTTTTAATGACTAATCTTTTTCTTTTTCTTTCTTTCTTTTTTTAATTTATTTTAGTACAGGCTCTGTAGGGTCTCACTACATAGATCAGACTCATAGTGGTCTACCTTTTTTCAGCCTCCCAAGTGCTGGGATTAGTAATGACTACTCTTTATATAGTATAACCAGTGTCAAGGAAAAAAGTCTAAGACAGATGTCTCTGTTACAAAAGCTGCTATTTATTGCAAAGACAAGGAAATAGTCTATGTGATAGAAAATTCAATGTTTCTCAAAGATAAGAATAATTTTCATCTGAAAGATCATAATGAGGGATTAAAGAAGAAAATATAATTTCAGACATATGTAGATGTGGAAGACAGTTCATATCAGATATAGACAGAAAGAAGGGTGCCAGAGATAAATGAAAATTCTACTATCAAGGGGCTGACACATGACCAAAGGTGCATGCTATTTTCGTGTTCTACCAACTGAGCTCCCTGCTCACTTGGTACATGAGATTTCAAATTGACACAGTGGCAGTGTTCATTGGGGATGATAGGATATGGGAAACAGAGACTGAGATAAGATTCTGTGAGTTGTGATGTTGTAGGTTCTGTCCCTTTGCTCTCTTGAAATAGAATAGTAGAACTTCATGTAAACAGCTGACTTGATATATCTGACATGTGGAATAATACATCTATAAAATATTATCATTGTTATTTATACATGTAAAATATGGTGTTTTTAGGAAAATATTAGGGGCTCAGCAGATGGCTCAGTAGAATAAGCGCTTCCCTGGCAAGCACAAGGGCCTGAGTTCAATCCCCAGTTCTGCCAAAAAAAAAAAAAAAAAAAAAGAAAGAAAGAAAATATCGCCATATGGGCTGTATTTTATTTTATTTTATTATTTTTATTTTTGGCGGAACCAGGGATTGAACTCAGACCCTTACACTTGCCACGGAAGCGCTTATTCTACTGAGCCTTCTCCCTGGCCCCTGGGATGTATTTTAGAGCTTCTTTCAGTGTTCATTTTTAAACTTTCTTTTTATTTATGTGTGTGTGTGTGTGTGTGTGTGTGTGTGTGTGTGTGTGGCCAGCTCAGCCCACCAGGGGGCGGGGCTGGCTGGCATGTGGTGCTGGGGGATTGAACCGCAGTCCCTGTGCTTTGCCAAGCTTGTTCTAAGTAGGTGCTTTAAACCACTGAGCCATCTCACCAGCCCCTTTTAAACTTTCTATTGGAAAAGTTACACTAAAGTAATAGAATTTCCTTGACTATAAATGATCCCATCATCTATGTATTATGCATTATCTGAAATCTAGCTTACCTGTACTCAAACCTCCATAACTTTATTTTCGTTCTTGCCAATTTCAGACTCGAAACCAATTTCGCACAGTACTTGCAAAGAACAAGCCTCACTTTTTCCTGCATATTCAGCTTCTGAAATTGTCTTACCATTTTGTTTCTCTGCTTTAAAATTATACTTAGAAGTAAGAGTTCCAGGTCTCTGTTTCTTGAATAGTTCAGCTCTGCACCAAAGTCTGTAATGGAGGAACAAAGCCTTGAAAAGGAGCTGGAAATGTCTGATCTTGTTTATACAGTTCTATAGATGGATGGCTATATCTGCACAGATACTAGTACTTATTGCTATGTGAACAACTCAAGTGGGAAGGAAGCCGTGAAAGGGAATGAAAGAATCTGTACTTTTTAAAAACTGCCAGGACAAACTTTGAGGATCAGTCATTATGTACTTTTCTTTAATGCATCTGGTTGTTACAGGGTCTCACTCCGCAGCTCAGACTCATAGTGATCCTTCGGCTTTCAGCCTCCCCAGTGCTGGGATTATAGGTTTGCGCCACCACGGCCAGCATGCAGTCATGGCCAGCGTGCAGTCATTATGTAAACAGGAAAGGAATCAACAGCAGAGCTGGTCATGGATCATTTTGTGATCTTGCCTTTCTTAGTAAAAATACAAGAAAAAGCAAAAAATCATATAAATAATAACATCCAGTAAGTTTTGAGAGAGAAGTTAAGGGTTTTTAATTATGATTGCTGCATAATGTACGTTTTCAATGATTTAAAAATAAAATAATACTTATTACTGAGTGAACAATTCATGTGAATTCTTAGAAATTAATACTGAATTTACTGCTGAATTTTAAAAATAAATATAGTTTGAAATAGGATCTGGGAGCCTGTTGCCATTTCTGTGTTCCTCTGTCATACTTTGATAAATGAAATGTTTTATTTTTATAGGAAAAAATAGAAATAGCTAACAACTAGTGCAATTGCCTTCATGGAAGAATATTTGGACAAGCATGAAGAGCTTTGCAAATCAGCAAATATTATATTAACATGGAAAGGATGTGTTGATTGAATCACCTTAAACTTTATTTTTTTCTGTGTATAGAAATATGCAATCCCTCTGAAATGCTCTGAAATTAATTATATCAACAGATAAGGTAGAAAGAAATGACAAAATATGATCAGTGCTTTCTTGACAAACAGCAAAGTGCCTGACTTCAAGCGTTTCTTCACTTTTTTAGATTAAAGAAACTATTCTTGTAAAAACAAGACAGAAGTTTCTTAAGTTTTGTTTCTACCAATAAGACCACAAGATTTGACTATAGGAATGATATTTGGTATGAAAATATTGGTTAACTTTTTACATGGAAAATAGTTTGAATGCCCAGCCCATCCCTTTACTATCTACCACTTTCATTTTCATGAAAAACTTTTGAGAATATTATCTGTCCTAAAATATCATAAATTTATTTAATAAGAGTTGTTACTACCTAGCTGAAACATGAAATGCTTTGCTTCATCAAGCAAGTTCAAGATTTAGAATCAAGCTCATTCAAGATTTCAAGAGTGTATTATGATAACAAACTAGAAGAGGAAAATTGCCCGGGTTTACTGTTTGGAAAATTAGGGAACAAGAATGATTGATGGAAGTCTCCATAGTCTTTAAAGATAAAACTGAGTTAGCATAAAGCTATAGTTATGCTGGTTGGGCAGAGAAATGGGGAATGGTATTATAGAGACAGGTGAAGACAAAGATATACAGCTTAATATCACAATGCCACAGCAGAAATTCTGAAAGCGTTTAACTATTTTTTGTAGCCAACGTAACTCATTTTCATGAGCAGCAGTAGAGAGTTGAGGACATTTTTTACATTGAGAGAATAAATAAAATTAATGTAGACTCTAAGAAGTACAGTTTGGGCTGTGTCTTATCTATCCTATAAAATGTGCATAGTCAGAGAAAAGGGGAAGATGATTTATGATTCGAGGATATGTTTATTACATGCAGAACCAGTTGCAGGCTGGGTGGAGGAACACAGGCATCTTGACTGCACGACATGATACTGCATCCTGATATTCAGCTCTGAAAGTCCAAGCACTGAAGCACTTATACATAAAGTTGTAAATTGAAAGTATTGAAAATTGAACATTCTTCTGTGTTTAAGTACATTTTTCTAACACATGAATTAGCCTGAAGTATAGCAGAATTGAAGCTCTTCAAATATAATGTTTAATAGTCAGCTTTTACTTTAAAAAAAAAAAAAGCACCTAGAAGCAACACCCAAATCTCACCTGAAGATTTCTCTGAATTTCATGACTGGTCACTAGACCGTGGACTTGGTTCGATGAGACAGTGATAGCAGCGACAGGGTGCCTTGCACTTGATTCCCCTGCTGCTGTACATGAATGAAAGCTGAGCTGGTTATTTCAAACACTGTCCTTTAATAAGTTCCCAAAATATTGAGACTTGAGACAGCACGAACTCTTCTTCTACTGATAATTGCATATAATTTTTGGAATAAATAGAAATATAAGGGCCAACCTGATAGCTCAGCAAAACGAAGCACCTGCTTAGGCAGAGTGCAAATTCTGGGGTTCGATTCTCAGAGTGCCATGCCAGCCCCACCCCCGGGCTGTTCTGAGACAGCAATTGAGACTGGGCATGGTGGCGCGCACCTGTAATCCCGGCGCTGAGGAGGCTGAAAGCAGGAGGATCACTATCTGATCTACATAGTGAGAACCAGTAGACCCTGTATCCCCTGTACTAAACACATTAAATGAATGATTACATAAATAAATAGAAATATGTCCTATATAATGTTATTTCCTGAAGAACTCCTTTGAACTCTTAGAAATTACTGGATACTGCAAATAGCTCTTTTAAATGTAGATTTTATCAGTTGGCATTTATCATTCTCAGGGATCTGTCACTATCTCTGTTAAATATTAAAATTTGGGTCACTGCCCCATTTAGAATTGATGGAAATTTGAACCTTTTTTAAAAGACTTTAACAATACCTACCTGAAATTCTTTTTTGTTGTTGTTGTTTTTTTAAGTCATTAGAGAGTAGCATAGCAGAGTTAATAGAAGCTGAAATAGGAATTGAGATAACTTAGAGAAATCTTATATGTGACAATTTATTCCAAGAATTAAATGTAAATTCTTATGATAAATTTTAAGCATTGGGAGGAAGTTGAAAGTCTGTAAAATACTTGGAGTATAGACATTAGAAAAAATATACAGCTTAAGTCTTACAGCCATTCTGTACCAGTTGCATATCTTCAGGACTTGCCTTAGGGACATGGTATATGTATTCCCATAAGTTTTATATAATCTTTTTAAAAAATGTATTTAGTACAGGGTCTAAAGGGTCTCACTAAGTAGCTCAGACTAGAAGTGATCCTCCTGTTTTTCAGCCTCCCAAATGCTGGGACTACATGCACACTCTACCATGTCCAGTCTCAATCCCAGGCTCAGTTTGCTGGGGTGTGTGGCCAGCAGGACATGCCCAGGATCAAACCCCAGTCCCTATGTCTGCCTAAGCAGGCACTTTAATGCTCTGAGCTATCTGGCCAGCCCCCTTTTTTCTTCTTTTTTAAAACAAGTTTCAGAATATTTTTATTGTACTCAAATGCAAAGGTGATTGGTGCTGTTCTTGCTACTATGACTAAGCCCCATTTATTGACTTCCTCTAACAACAGCTCACTGTCATAAGTGTGCTGCTTTATTCAATAATAAAATCATGTCTGCCTGCCCATTTACTTTATAACTGAAGCAGGACCTGAGCTACATGACTGAGAACACACAACAGGCGGTATGAAGGTGCAGTAAGCTCAAGGGCACATTGCTGTGCTTTCCATTTCTCAGTGGTACGCACTGATAGAATCACATGGTGATTGTCAAATACTTTATGTGTGCCTCACACTTTTCTGTATTCATGTTTCAACCAATAATGTGGGAAAATAAGTGGTTTAAGTTGTGTTAATGTCTATGAATCTTATGAAATTGCAGAATATTCGTGGAGTTTTTATGTCAATATAACGATGAATTTATAAAGTCTGAGAAAGAAAATAAGTATACATATTGATTGAAAATTTACTTAAGAATTCAAAAAGTATTCTTTGCTTCCAAAAATTAAAATATTTTTTTACTTTGCTGTGATGTCAAATACATGAAAAAAGTTACAACCATTATTCAATGTGATATTATGTATTTTCTCTTTCACTCCCTCTCTCCTTCCTCCCTTCCTTCATTTCTTCCATTCTTTCTCATTTTTCCTTTCTCTCTCCCAATATGATATATATGCTTTAGTCATCTTTTAAATCTCTAAGTCCATTAAAACGTTCAAATATATATAATAAATCATATTTCACAAGCTTTTACCTGTAAATGCTTAAATGATGTATTTTCAAGTTTTTATTATTTTCTTCTATGACTTCTTTATTATTTTGTATATATCTTACCAAGAGTTTCTATTACACTAAAGATTATATCTTTTAGTACAATTTCATTTAACATGGTAAGTCTTTCTTATTTGCAAGAACTATTAATTTACCTTATAGCAACAATTTTTATTTCTTTTTTTTCTTTTCAAAGTTTTATTGATAAACATATAGCAATGAGACAGTTTCAAATCAAA
>NW_004524589.1:9212896-9229337 GCF_000260255.1 Octodon degus
TTCTTGGAAAATGTGGAATATTTTTATAAATATTTTGATGCAAACCTTAACTATTTTCACAAACATATTTGTATTTTGACTTAGACTGCCTCTTCTTTTTCCAAATTAAATTAAATTTTAATTCATTGAAAGTGTGTAGTATTTCTATCACTGAAGTGAGAAATTTAATTAAACTTTAGCTAAAATAAGATTTTTACTTTTGACTGTATTAGTTAAATATTAAATTAAGCAAAAACAAGCACAGAATAACTATATAAGCTTTTATTGGAGATAAATAATTATCTCTGCTTTATGAATTGCATCAAACCTGCATATTTCTTGACACACCATTATTGCCCTTTTCTATTCTGCTTTATTTCCTTTGCAGAGCTAAAGTGCAGCTCCAGCTCTTCTTGAGGATGTATGAGTTCACAGTGGTTCAATATTTAAACTGCAAAGGAAAAAGTAGTAAAGTCAGTGAAGATGAGGGATAAAGAACATAGAAAATAAGAAGCAGATGCAAATGCAGTGTGATGTGTTCATCATTTGTAAGTTATGTATAGCAAGTGGGACATAAGATATGCTCTTCTCACTTTGATGGTCCTGGTACGGACGGATAAGATTGAGTTTAATTTTAAATGGTGGCAAAAATGGTACACACCTGCAGCAGATAATTCAGGGAATAAGCAAGCCCTTCTTTTATTAATTCTTTCTGTTAACATCCTCAATACTCGTCATGTGAGGTAGATCCAGTGTATTAGACATAATGGTACCACTTTTTTATTCAGCTTTCTCTATTATTTTCTTTTTGTGTTCTGGTTATCAATGTAGGATTTCATGTTGCTTCTAGTTTTCATGTCTCTTTAATCTTCTCCAATCTGAGATATTAATAGTCTTTTCTAATAGTAGAATTTTATGATACATAAATATGTTGTACATACTGTATCATAACTAATTTTGAAAAACTAATTTGTGTGTATAATGTGTATGTTTGTGTGTGTGTGTGTGTGTGTGTGTAACTTAACTGAGAGTTTTGTTTCAGCTCACTGTATCATTTGATTAAGTCCATAGTCAGCTGGCTCTAACATAGAAACAGTATGGAAAACAGTCAAGTAGAGGAAAACTACTCTTTCTTTCTTTTTTTAAATTTAATTTTATTTTGAGAGGTAAAAGCAAAGAACAACAAATTTCAGAAACAAAGAAAGAAACAGGGCAACATACAACAGTTCATATGATACAGATTTCCAAAACAAGAAGAGCTGATTAACAATAGTTGTTATATTGTCTTTTTATTATCAAATCTATTGCTCAGATTAGGAAATACAGTTTTGTAAGATTGGAATATGGTTAGATATTAACACTTTCAAAAAACCTTAAATTTCATTATTCCTTTTTAACCTTTTTTAAAGTTCGTTTTAAAGAATATAATAATTATTGCCAGGGGAGATGGCTCAGTGGAATAAGTCCTTCCCTGGCAAGTGCAAGGGCCTGAGTTCAATCCCCGGTTCTGCCAAAAAAACAAAAGAAAACAAAAAGAATATAATAATTATTGATAAGATAGGGGAAAAACAAGCAAATATATATACAGGATGGCTGAGATGATGGTACTGAAATTCTCCATCAGTCTTTTGGAAATAGCAGTTAATTTGTAGAATTTTCACCTTGACTAACTGTATTATGATAGCTGAGATTTAAGTAACTACACTGAGGACAGCAATATGTAATATAAAAGCTATACTTGAATATCTGATATCATGGTCTTCTAAATGTGCACTGTTTCCAATGTCTCAGCAACTGTTAGGAAAACTACTCTTTCTGATGGTCAGAAAGCTAAGGGACAAGAGGATTCACAAGCAAGAATACCTCTTTTGGGTCACGCTCAGTATCCTAACTCCACCTAAGTCTGATCTCCTAAGAGCACATTCAGGTAAGAGGTTATCAATAAATGAATTACTGATGAGTATAACAGCCATGCTATCCCATTACCTTCCAAATACATGAGATTTTCAAGGGACAATTTACATGTAAACCATAATGTAATTTTGTGGTATACCTGAATGTGTGCCCCCTGTGTTGCTTTCGCTCAGGATTACGTTGGCTAGTCACAATCTCTACTGAGTCCCTAGGAATTTTAACAATCATTTTCTAATTCTCTGAAAAATGCTTTTGGTGTTTTGAATGGAATTACATTCAATCTATATAGTATTTCTATATCGTAGCCAATTTGACAATATCATTTCTTCCTTTTAGAAACAGGTTGTATCTTTATATTTTGTAATAGTCTTTTCAATATCCTTCTTCAAAATACTAGACTTTGTATCATACAGGACTTTTATCTCTGTAGTTAGGTTGATCTTCATATGATTAATTTTTTGACGCTGTCATGAGTGGGATGGTTTTCGTAATATCTTTATCAATGTAATCATTCTTAGTGCATAGGAATGGTAGTGATCATTTTGCTGGTTTTGTACCCTGATACACTTTTGAATTTCTTTACTAGCTCTAGGAGTCTGCCAGTACATTTTTTGTTTCATTTATGTAAAGAATCATATCATCTGCAAATAAAAATGGCTTGGTGCTGTAGTTTTGAGGGCTGCTTCACAGGAGTGGTAAGATGGATGTACTCACCTCATTATTGATCAGAAGGAATACTTTCTGTTTTTCCCTTGTGATGGGATGCTGTATGTGGGCTCTGGGGAGGCTCTTTGTTGTTGGTAGTGCCAAGAACCAATGTATGTGGGCTTTTTATAAAGGCTTTTGTCAATTTGAGGTAAGGTCCTTTTATATCTATTTTCATCAGACTTATTATTTTATTTAATGTTGGAGTTTGAAAACTCTAATTCTAAATGTATTCTGAATAATTTGTGGGTTTTATCTTTCAACTTAGGTAGTGTAGTAATGTTTATTGATTTATGTATCTTGTTCCATTATTGCATCTCTAAGATGGAACCAACTTGATCTTGATCTGTGGTATTTTTAATGGTATGTTGCATTCTATTTGCAAGTATCTTGCTGAGGATTTATGGAACTCTTGGCTTGTAGTTGTTTTTTATTCACTGAGTCATTTTCTTTTGTATTAGGAAAATTTGAACTTCAAGGAGTGAGGTTGGCAGGTTTCTTCCCTTTAATTTCTTGGAAGATTTGAAAAAAAAATTGACATGAATTTTCTAGAGTTATAGTGAAATTTAGCAGTGAATCCAGTGAGACTTGGCCTGTGTGTGTGTGTAGTGGGGGGGCTGAGAAGACATGTGGTGCCGGGGATCAAACCTCTGTATCCCATTCGTTATTCATTAATAAAGTATTTACCTTTCATTTATTTGCATATTTTTAGTGATTTCCTTTGGTATTTCTTATGTAATTCCTTTCTGACCTGACAGGTTACAAGAGGTGATTTCAATGCTTTGCATGTATTTAAGTATTTTTATTCCCAAATACATGCCTTAAGACAGGAAAAAGTTCTAGAAGCTGTTAAGAAGAATATGTATCCTTTTGTTTTTGGTATAAAAACTTTATAGATATCTGTTAAGTCCATTTGCTCAATGTTATGGTACATCTCTGATATTTCTTTATTAGTATTTTTAATTAATTTTATTGAGAAATAAATAGCAATGAGTCATTTTCAAAACAGGTCAATAGGACAGTTATAATAATTAATACATGGCATATTATTGTCTTTGTAGTGGTTATTTATAACCACTATAAGATGCAGACATGATATTCTTCATCAGTTTTTGCTTGGTTAACCTATTTGTGATAATGAATTACTAGTGTCCCATGTTATGATTGTGCTCTTGTTTGTCTATCCTTTTACATAATGACCTATTTTAATGAAAGTAAGTGAGCTGATATTATATATAGTTATCTCTTCCTTTTGAATTGTTTCCTTTGTAGTTATGCTTCTCTTTTTGATCAGTTTTTCTTTGAATTACATTTTATCTCAAAAAAGGATAACTACTGATATTTTTGTGTATGGTTGCATAAAGCCATTTTGTATTCATTCAGTCTAATATGTGTGTGTGTGTGTGTGTGTGAGACTGTGTATATGTGTGTGTGTGTGACTGTGTATATGTGTGTGTGTGTTGCAAATAACATATAGTTAAGTTTTACTTTCTGATGCAATCTGCCAGCCTGAAACTTTTGATTGAAAAATTAAGATAATTTATGTTCGATATTATTTTTGTAAGGTATTTATGATTCCTGTCATTCTATTATTTGTTTCTCTGTGGAACATCATTTGGCTTAACTTCTTTTCCAGTTAAATGTTAGAGTGTCTAGTTGCCCAAAACCTCATGCAGTCGTGAAATATTCATTATAATTTTTGGTACTTATCTACACTTTTGGTTTCTCACACTAAAGAAGCAGCAATAGCCACACGTGTGTGTCTGATTTATTTCACTTAAGAATATGATCTCAGTGTAGATCCATTTACCTAGAAATAAGTAAGTCTATCCTTTTTGTGTCTGAGCCAGTAAGTCACTGCATTAAAGAAACATGTTTTCTTTACCCCTTAATCACTTGATAAATATTTGGGCTGCTTTCAAGTTTGGGCCATTATAAATTGTGCTGCTGTAGACATGAATATGCATATGTTTCTGTAGTATGATGCTTTTAATTCTTCAGGAAGATACCATACAGGGGAATAGCTAGGTCTAATGGAACTTCTGGTCTTTGCTTTTTGAAGAATCTCCAACTTATTTTCAAAGTGGATGCACTAGTCTATGCTCCCACTGACAGTGGAGAAGGGTTCTTTTTCTGCACAGTGCAACAACATTTGTTGTTGATTGATTTCTTGTTACAAGTCATTACTTCAGGATTGAGATGGAATCTGAGTGATTTCTTAAATATCATGTCTCAAAAGACCTGTGACATTGAGTATATTTGTGTTGTTTATTTGCCGTTTTTGTTATTCCCATGAGATCAGGGTTTGTTCATAATGTCTTTGTCTATAATTATGTATTCAAATAATTCTCTCTTCCAGCCAATTATGGATATTTTGATATTTGATCCATTTTGATTTTAGTTTAGTGCATGGTAATAGGCATGAGTCAAATTTTAGTTTTCAAATTGTTAAAAGCTAGTTTTTTTTTTTCAGGAATAATTTATTAAAGAAGAAACATTTTTTTTCTAGTGAACATTTGTCTCCTTTTTCAAAGCTAAGACTGCTGAGTCTGCTTTTTTTCTAATCTATTGCATTGATACTTGGGTCTAGGTTGTTCTTTTTTTCCATTGCCAGGCTATTTTTATCACAATGTTTTTGCAGCATAGTTTCAGGGCAACCATTGTGATACTTTCTACCTAGCTTCTGTTGCACAGAACTGCTTTAGGTATTCTACGTCTCTTCTGATTCCAAAGAAATTTGAGGAATGGTAATTGCATTATGTCAGTATAACAATTTGGGGAGTATGAAAATTTTGACTCTTGGTTCTTCCTCCTGGCATCAATGTTTTACTCGAGGTACAGATATAAAACAAGCTATATAAATGTATAAAAAATTACAAGATTGCCTTACATTGGTCATCCAGAGAGTCAGATGAGGAAGCGTGCAGAGGGCATCCATACACCGGAAATGGACACTTTCAGTACAAGTGAACTGTAGTGTCTGTGCAAATATATATATCAGAGTTCTGATTAGTCTGTGATGTAAGGCTCAAGAATATATGCTGGAAGGCTGAAGAGTCCATGGCAGAAGCTGAAGTGTCTGCACCAGAAGCCAGGAGACAACGTCCAAACCAAACAGAAAGACTGCGGCTCCTGCAAAGAACAGGAGGAGATCTGTCATTCCCAATTTCCCTTTTATACTACCAGGTAACAAGCCAGGATACAGAATTTCTGAGAAGTTTTAAGCTTTTAAATTCTCACGTTGACATAGTCAATCAACCATTACACTACCCAAGAGCAAGAGATATCTTTTAACTTTCTGATATCCTATTTAATCTCTTTTATTGGGGGTATTGTTTCCTTTGTAAAGATCTTTTACTTCCTTTATTACATTGATTCCTAAGTATTTCATTTTTGATCCTATTGTGAAAGGTATAGTTTCTCTAGTGTACTGTTAGTGAGATTCTTATTGTGTACAGGAATGATATTGATCTTTGAGTGCTGATTTCGTATCCAAGTACACTACTGAATTTGGATATTAAATCTACAAGTTTTTTAGTGTTTTTTTTATGTAAAGCATCTTGCCATCTTTAATTGTAATTTAACTTCTTCCTTTCCTACCTTTATTCCTTTAAGCTCTTTCTCTTGTGTAATTGCTCTAATTACATAAGTAATAATGGTAATGATGTGGTTATTACATTTGTTGATTTGTGTATGTTGAAACATCCTTGTCTCCCTGAGATGAATCCTACTTGGTCATGATGTATAATCTCCTTTTTTATTGCAGAACCAGGGATTGAACTCAGTGCCTTGCACTTACCAGGGAAGCGCTTATTCTACTGAGCCATCTCCCCAGCCCCGATGTATAATCTTTTTGATGATTTTCTGCATTTCATTAGCCAGTACATTACTGAGAAGTTTTGCATCTATGTTCTTCAGGGAGATTGGTCTGTGGCTCTCTTTCTTGGTTAGATTTTTTCTCTGATTTTTGTATCTGGGTAATACTTTCTTCCAGATATGACTTTGGGATTATTGCTTCCCTTTCAATTTTATTAAGTCTTCTGTAAATTTCTTGTAGAACTCAGCATTAAATTGTCAGGAACTGGAATTTTCTTTGTTCGTACACTTTTAATTACACCTTCAATTTCATTGATTGATGATGGGTTACGTAGAAGTTTCATGTCTTCTTAATTCAGGTTTTGCTATGCTGTTTTTGTGAAAAGTTTCTAAAATCTTGATTACTATGTGCCTTGCTTGGCTTAGATTTATTTTTGTCATGGCTAATTGGAGTTCTAAATGCCTCACTTATCTCTGTGTCAAATTCTTTTTCTATTCTTGGGAAGTTCTCTGTCATTATTTGTGTGAATATTTTTTTTATGATTAAACTGTCTCCTGTTATTTCATTCATTCTCATCTTATGTCATTCTTTGCATTATGCAGATTTGGAATTGATTTTTCTTGGTCCCCTGCTTTTTAAACAAATCTTTCTTTTTGTGAGTGTTAATAGCAATCCTGTCTTCAATATCTGATATTCTGGCCTCACCTTTTTCATTGAGTTATGTGGACATTCAAAAGAAATTTTAAATTCCTAGATATCTTTTTGAATCTGCTATGTGGTTTCCATTTCTTTCTTGTGTTGGGCATTCATGCCTTCCACAATTTCTTAAGCTCCTCTGTTCTTTTATAAGTATCTACTCTATGTACTGAGAAATCATTATTATCATCAGCTTTGGTTTTTGAACACAAAGGTTATTTATGATCTGTTTTTCTCCATAGCGTCTTTCATTTGTATTTTTTGCCTGTTGCTTCTACCATTACAAGAACTTTGAATGGTTAGATTCTGGTTTCCTCTCCTTGTGCCATGGCCTTGTCCTATGTAGGTTGGTACTCTCAGGTTGCACTTTTTAAAACCCTATATTATCTCTTCCTTTATTTATTTTATTTTTAACAATAATTTTAGAGAGAAACAAATAATTTGATTCTGCGTTTAGCCATTTTCCACTTTTTAAATTTTAATTTGTTGTCTATATTGGTGCTTATAAATTTCTTTCAGTTGGTACTTTTATCATAATATCGAAGGTTTCCCAGAAAATGTCTATTCCTCAGATAAGTCTTCTAGATGTAGATGACTGCTGGCCTTTGCATCTGTCCTGCATCTCCAATTTATTAGTGATGAGAAGCTGCTATCTACTTGGCTCAGCACCTAACTCTTTGACACAGGACTATGGTGATGACATTGTTATGGACACTGTTAGTGTTTTTGTACCAAGCATAACAAGAAGTTATAACTGGTATGATACCTTGGCCAAAGAAATACATGTAGTAGTAATAATAGTATCAAGCATAAATTACATCCTAGAGACTAGTCAGAATTGATTTGATACTTTTAACCAAGGGAACAAGATCTATAGTTATATAACCAAATACAACATAAGCCAAGAAATTTTATACGTTGAATTTACCCACAGTACACTGGTTTTACCCCAGAGGTGATGTAGCAGTATACAGGTTAAAATAGTGATAAGTGAAGACACATAGAAGAAGCAAGACTAAAGGACAAAATGTGACCACTCAAGCTTTGAAAAATAGAGAACAGAATAGAGAGAATGATGTAGGCTACATGTGTGTGAGAGAAAGGCAAAATAAGGAGAGAGAGAGTGTGGGAGAGAATTTAGGTGGATAGTGGAGGAAGAGAAAGAGAGAAGGTATCTAATTAATGACCTAACAGAGACACTAATTTTAGAAATTCTAGGAAACAAACCTTAGTGAGGTGTACCATAATGTGGGAGGTTAGTTTAGATTTACTTTGTTTATTTATGACAGAGAGGAATGGATACAAATGGAGGAGGAAAGTAAGTAAATAATATAACAAATATTATTTAATATAATATATAGTATAATAAGGATGAGCCAAAAGATAAAGAATTGAGGGAGGGAAAAGGAAAACATGGAAAAGATAAGATTGTAGACGGGAAGGAAGAGAGATAGGGAGATTTTTTTCTCAAACTTTTTCTAAAAATCCATCAAGGTTAGCTAACAGTTAAAGAGACTTCAAAATTTGAAGTGGATTTATGTGAAAACTACATGAAATGTTTTACTTTCAACAGTAGAATATTTATACCCATACCTATAGTCATATAGTTATATATTTGTAATATATATGCATATTTACAATTTATTTGTAATAAATATAAATATTTACAAAATCAAGCAACCAAAGTAGAAAACACAAATGCAAAATGAAGTACAAAGCAAGTCCTGCTTAGCTTCTGATGTTTTCAAAATTCTGGGAGGTAGTAGTTAGTTTTCTAGTGCTATTCCCATTGTAGTCTTGGGTTCTTGTTGAGTTTGTATAAGGCGTTGTTTATTTCTCCTCTAAATTCACCATTCTCAGCCTCTCCTGTGTTTCTTTTGCAGTTATGTCCAAATTTGGCCTAATCTTTCTCTGGTTGGCAAACCAGTGGTTCCCTGTGCCTAGGTAGCAGGCATTGTCCCTGCTACCATTGCAATGACTTGTCTCTGGTCCTCTCCTCGATTCTACCCTGTGACTTACCAAATTTCAGTCTGATCTTTTTCTTTATTTTTCAATACCAGGAAGGAACTCAGGACTTTGCAGATGCTGGGCAGGTGCTTATGTCTCTGTATTATATCCCCAGCCCCAACCCCAATTCTGGGTTTGGGTTTACTCCCCATATATAAACACATGTGGACTTTATGAGCAACTTTTAAGAATGAAGTTAACTCTGCTGCCACTAACCTACCCTGGTGCTCTATCCGTTTTCTAATTTTGAAGAACTTAACCCACACAGGCTTTGCTTTTCCAATGTCATTAAAAAATAAAGTCATAATTAGAATTATATGAAGCAACTGGAAACTAAAAGGATGCCTGAAATTCATTTTGTTTATTTTATTTATTTCAATATTTATAAATAGGATCTGAAAAAATTATATCCTTCTTTTGAGTAAGAACATTTTAATTAGGTGGCAGTCATAGTGAGTAAAACAGATTCTCAATCCAAGCCCAGTAAAGACAATTGAACTAGAAAGTCTATTGGAATCTGAAAGTTGTTAGTCTTATGTTTAGTGAGAAAAGTGTGTGTATGAAATAAATTATTCATAGGGCTGGCCAAATAGCTCAGCAGATTAAAGGACTGGGGGTTCAATCCCTGGGCTTGCTGAGCAGCTCTGACACCCTCGCAACCCCCCGGCCCAGGGCACACTGAAATGGCAATTGAGACCGGGCATGGTGGCATGCACCTGTAATCCCAGCTCATGGGAGGCTATAAACAGGCGGATCACTGCAAGTCTGATCTAGTAGTAAGACCCTGAACACCCTGTAGACGCTTCACTAAAGTACAAAAAAAAAAAAAAAAAAGAAAGAAAGAAAGAACGAAAGAAGAAAAGAAAGAAACAAAATGTTCATACTTGTGGTTGCAAAATTGAATCAAAATGTTTGTTGTATCCTTGAAAAAATAAAATATTTATTTTAAATTATTAGCAGACTACCAGAGGCTGATTTAGTTTTGTATTGACTTATGCTGTTTTAGCATTTTCCATATATATTTTGTAGGAATCCCAGCAAATCCCACAGTTCATGTGTGAAAACCTCCACTTAATCATTATATCTTTATTATTGTTTCTATGTAGGTGTGACAATGTAAACCAAGATTGTACTTTATATTAGTGTTGAGATAATTATATGAAACTAATATTATTCTAAAATAAGAAGAATAATATCTATATTCTACCGATTAACAAATAAAGCCAGTTTGCATGACTCTACTTGTAAAGATAGAGAACAATTTCACAGATTGTATTTTACAATATTATTTTCTAGTATCTGAATTTTTGCATCCTTAAAAATGTACATGTTGCAATGCTGACCTCCATTGTGATGGAAGTAGGAGAAGGGAACTTTGCTGCTTAAATCAGGGAGAACCAATGTATAAGCCCTCAGGTGATGACAGCTGTAGGAAAATCACTTAGTGATTTGCCTTGTGCTGCACATCACACAAAGATGCGGGATGAAGGTGTGATCTGTAAGTGATGGGCCCAAGCCAATGGTGAATCTGCCAGAAGTTCTCTCAGCTGGATTAATTTAGACTATAAGCCTACCAACATGTGGGAAAGAAGATAAACAGACATAGCTTTTTGGAACAAAGTATGTGTTCTTAAAATATTAAGTGAAATTAATTGAAAGAGGAATATTGATTAAAGATGAAATGTATTTTCCTAAGAGTATCCTTTGCATTTATAATACTTTAAAGCATAAAGATGCTAAGAAGTATTGGTTGACTCCAGAGATGTGTGAGATTAAGTGTAGCATGCATGTCAATGTATAATCTCAAGTCAATAATTTATGAGGATAACCCACTAATGTTATAGACTGCTAGACAGTGTTAGATTGTTCAGCTGAATTCAAACACCTATATTATTTAGATGCCAATAGAATATCCACCTTTGATGGGACAAAAAAAAAAGAATACAAAGGAAAGATCATTTTGTATTTATATATACAAAATAGTTAGGATGAATATACAGCTACTTTCTCTTAATTCAATGATAAGAAAGAGGTGTACTAATAGTGTTCAGACAGGATATCCTGTCTGCTTCTTGTGCTATGGATAACCACTAAGAAAACAACGATGTACAGTGTATTGATTATCGAAACTGTCCTATTAATCAACTGTGAAACTATCTCATTCATATTTATTTCTCAATAAATAAATAAATAAATAAATAAATAAATCTTATCAATTTACAGTATTTCCACTTGGTTCCTACCTGTACATTTCAGTATGTTGGAAGCCAAGTATAGAGATGAATGAATAAACCACTCTATCATTTTGTACAGTTACATAATGAACATGAGAAAAACTATTCTCCATCTTAACCCAATAAGATCTGTTGTACTAGAACATCTACTCAGGGCTGAATGTTGACTGTCACTTCATGTTTTATGAGAAAATTATAATTTTGAGTTAGCTTACTCAAGCTTTTGGCCTTAAAATTGACAAAGAATGTCCAATATTAACTCTACTGTTCATTTTGGAAGACATACGCTTAATCCAATACCATAGAATTAACCTTTATTGCAAGCAGTAAAACTACTTATACATTTTAAGGAATCACAAGGTGAAATAATCCCTATTTGAGCATACAATGTGGCATATTAAAGATAGAATTTAAAATATATTTTGAAAACTGATGAAGAGACAGTAGGAATCCTTTAGGAATGAAATGTATAAAGCTTGTTGGGCTATTGCTTACTCAAATGCACTCAATCACAGCAAGATAGGTGATTTTGCTAAACTATTCCTTATATGATAGGAATTGACCTTCTCTTGGTGACTTTATGAACAGGATACAAACTTTGATATTAGCATAAATAGCAAGAAAAAAACATTATCTTCTAACAATAATCCCTTATAATTCCCCAATATTACATTCAAAATCAATATTAAATAGTTACTAGCTCATACTAACTTTGCAAGTCATGTGAGATAGACAAAGATATTTTAGACAACGCTGTGAATTAACTAAGGTCAATCTTAAAGAAGTGAGAAGTGAGATCTTGAGAGGTCTACTTCTAAATAACTTTCAAGTACAGACTTGGAAATTTAATCAGGTGTTTTTGACTCCTAGTTTAATATCTTCTTTTACTACAGCACACTGCCTCTTTGAAATAGGGTTAGCATTTGGTTACTATGTTCTGTTATTAAAGCACCTCACTATGCATCTTTTATATAGGGTAGAAAATAGGTTTAATCCTCTCCAGGGAAGCTCTTAACCTGGAAAGGAAAGAAATGCATCACAGCTGAGAGACAGCAGAACAATGTGACCTGCTGCTAATTTGCAGTGGTATTCATTTGGGTGGGATTTGACATTTCTAGGTAGATGTATATTTGTGATTGATATTTCATTCTTTAAAGCACAGCCTTTAAAACAGCTGTGAAATGTCAAGTTATTAATTTACACATTGCAAAATATAGTGTTAGGAAGCCAATTTACATCTCTCCAAATTCAACCCCAGGGATAGTAAGTTTCTGAAATCAGCACATCATGAAGAAGATTATCCCAATCAGCATAACTCTAAAAATTGTTGCCCAACTTTCAGCTTTGCATATAAGCAAAAGTATGACAAAGGTAGTACTTTGCAGGATGGGGTGGGAGAATTTTTTCTCTCATCTACATTTTGTTTTACAGTTATTTCAATTAATTTGAGGGATCAACTATAGCTGACAATGTGATAGATTTCTACTTGAAATGGTAAAGCTATTTTTTTAAAGAGCACTTCATAGTAAATTCTATGTAAAGCCTCCTTTACAGGTTGTCTCTTCGAAATGTAGTCATTGATTTTTTCTTTTTCCTGCAGAGTAGATGTGTTTCTACAGCCATGGAATGAGAAGCATTACCAAGTGTAGCCTGAGGCATGCATTGTAAGTTACATGATACTTTTTTATAATAAAGCTTTACAGAGAAAAATTCAAGATTTTATATCCCAAATATCACTGAAAATAATACTTGTAAAGATCACTTAAGTTTAAATAATTTTAACTGCTTTAACTTTAAAAAAATGTTAGGGGCTTACATTAACCAAGGTATTGCTTTTATATTAAACACATATTTAATTAGCTTTGACATGTGTTAATGTAGAAAGAAGAATACTAAAAACCAGTAAACATAGATTTCTACACCTTAAAAATATCATATACCACATCTCTGACTCTAATAATTTAATAAGATAAGTAAACAAAATATTGTTCAAAATATCTCTATAACTCATATTTATGTTTTTTCTTTTGGGCAATTTGAATCTCCATACAAAAATGATTCATATTTTATACAAAAAATACAGGAAAAATGAAAGATTATCATTCATATTAGAATGATCATAAATTTGATAGGAAATTTACAGATATACAAGTGACGCCATGAATTAGTTGGATGAGTTATCTTATAATTACAAAATACAAAGTAAGTTAATGATTGATACTTATTTCTGTGAGTGCCTTGATCAATGTAATCGTATTGGATCATTAAAAGTCATATTTATTGTTGATTGATTATGTAAATTAGAGTAAATAATACCCAACTGAATTGTCTGAGTATGGTTCTGAGTATGGAGGACCCACTGTAAATAGAATTATTGTCTGAATGCCATAATAAGAAAATGAAGGAAGGATGTTCTCAGTTTTTTTGGAAAACCTCTAGTATTTACTTTTATCTTGGATGTCATTCCTGGATTCCAGTGTTTCTCTTCAGCCTTCTGGTGTGGACTCATATCAGGCAAAGTGCCAGGCTTCTGACTGGATCTCCCAGATCCCTGCTGTGCAGACAGATCTTTCAGACTCTTCCACACCCAGTGAAGATACAAATACTAAAATGTATACAAAAATACAAAATGTCTCTCTAGTAAGCAAATAGTGATACATCTTTGGCCCAAGAGTAGCTCCAGTGGAACAGAACTGTAAAGATGAAATTCTTTAATGTCTGTAGATGTTACTGGAAGAGGTTCTCTAATGTTACTAGACTTAAAGATTCTACGGTTGCTCCTTCTAATAGAAGACAATTGATAGTCCTTATGAACTATTTAAAGTAACATGCCTTACTCACCTATTTGATTATCCTAATTTACCACTTGGGAAATATGAGGAATTTAGTGGGAAATATGAGGAATTTAGTGACTTTATACACAAATGTTTTGAAAAATTTTGGCAGATTGGGAAGTACAAAGATGCTAGCTGTTTGGTGTTAAGAGGTCTGAACAAACCAGTGAAACAAAGCAAGCAGCTCAAAACATCCATAAGGAACATAAAGTTTTCTGACTATGAAGGCAAATTAATAAACGAAAAGAAGGATCTCAAAGATTCAAATTCTCAGCTCCAGATACACATAAAAAATTAAGAATTTCCAATACACATAAAAATTAAGAATTTCCAATGGATTTCACAGGTGTGGAAATATGGTGACATTTTGTATTTTTGTATACATTTTTGTATTTGTATCTTCATTGGGTGTGAAGAAAGAAAATCTCCTGTCTTTTAACTGCAGACCCAACATTGCAGAAACTCAAACACAGGGCCTCATAATCTGATTGACTGAATAACAGCATAAATTTACTGCTCAGTCTTGAAGATCATCTGAAGCAAAGGTGTGTACACTGCTTGGAAAATAGTGGGATCTTGCAAACTTGGGTGGAGACATTCAGGAGGATCCTCATAGGGCTGAGGATGTTGAGTTCCCAGATGCGAATGAAAAAACTTTGCCAGGCGAAGACTTTTACACACTCACAGTGAGGGAGGCATCCCCAAGTACAACTGTGTGTTGACCGCTTCTACTATACCTGAGGAGCCTACCCCAGGTGATCAAGCAGGATAATGCTGACCCACCCTCACCACCCGGTTTTTCCTCAAAGCACATAACTAGGCTTAAATCATAGAAGGCTCCTAAGGATGAGGTGCACAGTGTGGGCTGTGAGGAGGTGTACTCTTCTGAAGACAGTCTTATGTTTCCTTACTTTTATGAACAGAGGCCTGATAAGCAAGAGTGAGAATGGATTTCACAGGTGTGAAAATATGGAGACAAAAATACACACTGGATCAAGCTGATTTTGTTGATATGGATCCATTAAACAGGGATTCTGAATGTAATATTATATCTCATGGAGTAGAGAAGCATTAATAGTTTATTTGTATGATTGGCAGAAGTACAGATCAAAAGATGATCCACCGTGAATGAGTTAGAGATGTCCGATAGTCCATGATTTACTGTTGATTAGGGGATTTCAAAGATTAAAGAAATGGAAAAGCTACAGCGGTTCTGTCATGCTAAACCTAATCCTCCACACTGGGATGACCTAAAAATGCACCCTTTACTGAAACTTTAAGGAACAGATTCCTGAGAGGAGCAGAAGTATCCCTGAAAATCCCTGCCATTGATCTTCTCTGTATACCTGTCCTTTCAGTGTGAACAATGGTCATTCAGTTAGGAAATTTATAGGGGATGACCTTGATTGTTTACCAGAGTGGCAGAGGTCAACTGACAGCCCTTCGTTGCCAAGCACTTAGTTCTTAATTCACATGAGGTACACATACTGACAGTAATGAAAGAAGTAAAGCAATGACCAGAATGGTTTCACCCTTGATGCCTATGGTGTTGACTGATCAGCCATGGTATTCCTAACAGTGAAGGAGACAAGAAGTCTATAAAATGTTTGCTAGATTTGTATATTCAAAAATAAAATTAAGGGCAAATAAACAGAAACTCACTCAAATTGTAGTTGTAGATAATCACAATCCCTCTACTAGTTCCCAGACTTGAGGTAATTTACATTGACAGAGCCCCCCTTTTTTTTTCCCGTATGTTCAGGGTCTCACTACTAGATCAGACTCATAGTGATTCTCCTGTGTACAGCCTCCCAAGTGCTGGGATTACAGGTTTGTACCACCATGCTCAATCTCATTTGCCATCTCAGTGAGCCCTGGGGGTGGGTCTAGCATGGCAGTGAACCCTTTAAATGAAGGAAAGGCATGCATAGCTCCCTTGGGGAAGTATCTTGATTCATCAAAAATGTATACAGTGAGTCTTTCTCATATTCTTCTTAAGAGGGAAATAAAGTCCTTTGCCCAAGTGACTACATCATCAAAAAGGAAATGATAGACATTTTGGGAACTGCTGGACACTGATTCTGAACTAATGCTGATTCCAGAGACTATAAAACATCACTGTAGCATTCCCATAATAAGAGTAGGGGCCTATGGAGGTTAGGTGATCAGTGAAATTTTAGGAAAGTGCGTTCAGTAACTTTGGTTTCCCAATCCATCCTGTCATCATTTCTCCTGTTTCAGAATGCATAACTAGA
>NW_004524589.1:9230827-9238307 GCF_000260255.1 Octodon degus
ATGATAGACATGCTTTTGGGGTTTCTGGTAGGCCCTCATTTGTCAGTCACAGTGGAGGCCTTTAGGATTTTCAAGCAAGGCTTTGCTATGATCTGCAAACATCTATTTTCTCTTTGCAAAACAGCTCTTGGCCTGCTAGTAGGCCTTGGTGCAAAGTGAACACTTACCCATGAAACACCAGGACACCATGTGACCTCAAATGTCTATCATGACCTAGGTATCCTCTAATTTACTGTTTTATCAGCTTTATATTCACTGACTTATTGACAAGGACAGCAACAGCCTATTATTATTATTATTATTTTAAATTTAGGACAGGGTGTACAGGGTCTCACTGTGCAGATCAGTCTTGTAGTGATTCTCCTGTTTACAGCCTCCCAAGTGCTGGGATTACAGGCGCACACCACCATGCCCAGTCTCAATCGCTTTCTCAGTGTGCCCTAGGGTGGGGCCAGCATGGCAGCCCAGAGGATTGAACTCCCAGCCCCGGTGTCTGCCTAAGCAGGCACTTTAATCCACTGAGTTATTTGACCTGCCCTATTAGCTTATCATTAAATGGAAATGATATTCATGTGATGGACCTGAGCAGGTTTAGAAAGTATATTTATGTTACATGAAGCTCCCCAGATGGCCTAGCTTCTATTTCTTCTATATTGTCTTTTTTCCCAGCATGCACCTGTCACCTCATGGGGTATAATATATGATTAACCATCAGAGGTGGAGGAGGAGGCCAGGGTCTCATTCGAGAATAGCGTTCCATGTTATGTGACCGCTACCTTCAAGTTGACATCTGGAGTATGACAGCCTCTTTCTAGGACATCACTGAAGAGGGGTGGTGATGGGGACTCTCACAGTGAGAAGAGCTTTAGGCAGTACACATGGTAGTGCATTTTGCCTGGAAGAAGAAATGGCCAGATGTGAGACTGCATACTGATTAATGTGCTGAAGCCAATGGTCTGGTCCCAAGGTACAGAACTTGGAAAGGAAGTAACTAGAAAATTGGTAACAAAAATATTTGAGGAAAAAGTATGTGGATAGACCTCTCTATTTAGACAAAGGATGCAAAAATATTTGTTTCCCATGTAAATGTTCAAGAAAAAGTGACAATAGAAAAAGAGAACTTTAACAATCAATTAATAAGATGACCCATTCTATAGATAGTGGTAAGTTTCTTTCATCAGCCACCCCTGTCATTTGCCCCTTTTAAATTGGCTGATGAACAAAATGGTCTTGGTGGCAGGGACGGAGGTCATGCATGGGCTCAGCAACACAGACTCCCACTCCACAGTGTAGATCTGGCTACAGCCACTGCTAAACACCTGATACACCGGCAGCAGAGACCAGCACGGAGGGACTGATGTGATACCATTCCCTGTGCCTGCCATCAGCCTGCCATCTGGTAGCAGGGAAATTACACTGGATTACTTTCACCATGGAAAGGACTTTACTTCACAGGCATAGATGCTTATTCTGGATGTGGACTCACTTTCCTATTTATAATGCTTCTGCCATAACTATCATCTGCAGAATCATAAAATTCCTTATCCACCATCATGGAATTCTACACAGCATTGTCTCTGACCCAGTAGCACTTGTTATGGCCAAAGAAGTGAGACAATGGGCTCATACTCGTGGAATTCTTACCTTGTTCTTCATCATTCCGAAGCAGCCAGATTGGTAGAAATGCAGAATGGTGTTTTGAACACAGCTCTGTTGCCACATAGGTGACAAAAGCTTGCAGGCCTGGGGCAAGGTTCTTCAGAATGTCCTCTGTGGTTTGAATCATCACTCACAAGATGTTACTGCATCTCCCATAACCAGGTTCAGGGGTCCAGGAATCAAGGACTGGGAGTGGAAATGTTACTCCTCACAAGTACTCCCACTTACCCACTAGCAAATCTTTTGCTTCCTGTCTTCCATGTTCTTATACCCTGCTGGTTTTGAAGACTTTGTTCCAGAGATAGAGAAACACAACAGAAAGCTCAACAACATCACCACTGAACTGGAAGCTAATGCTTTTCACTGTCATTTTGGCCTCATCATTTCTCTGAGTAAACAAACTGAAAGGGGAGTTACAATGTTGTTATATGGGACTGACCCAAACTATTGAGGGGAAACTGGACTACTGCTCCACAATGGAGGGAATGGAGAATCTACTTGGAGTGCAGGAGAACCCTTAGGGTATCTTGTAGTATAACCAGGCCTTTCTAGTAAAGTCAATTGGAGAAAGGCAAGTGGTCCAGAAACTTCAAGAATGAAGGTATGAGTCACAAGTCACCCCATCAGGAAAAGAACCAAGACTTTCTGAGGTTCTTGTTGAAGGCCAAGATAATACAAAATGGGCAGGAGAAGAATGTAGTTCTAAATACCAGCTACAACTCCATGATCAGCTACAGGTATAAGGATTATAATTGCAATAGTTATCTCTAATATTATTCTAATCTAATATTTCATTAGCATGGAGGATAGTCATATTAGGCATAATTATGAACTTGCCTTTCTATCTATATAGTTTAAAGAAATGTTTCCAGTTGTCAAGTTGACAAGTCATGTATTGTAATGATTGACTGACTTTGTCAGTTTGAGTAAATAATGCCCAACTCAATCAGATCAGCATAGTTCTAAGTGTGGAAACCCTCCATAGAAACTATTAATTCCAGAATGCAGTAAAAGGAAAATAAAAAGGGAAGAATCTTTTCTGTCTTTCTTGTGGATGTTCTACTTTCACGTCCACCGTGGATGCCCTCCCCCGGCTTCCAGGGCCGACTCCACGTTTCTAATGCAGACCTTTGGGCTTCTTGATGTGGACGCACATGGACTACTCCACAGACCTCTAGACCTTCAACGCGATTCTTCAGGTTTCCAGTGTATACACAGACCTTTTGTACTCTTCCACAGCCAACTCTGTGGATAGCCATTATAAGACAATCTGCAAATCCTGAAATATATCTTATATTTTGTATTGCAACTGTCTTTCTAGTAAGCATTGAATCATACACTTTGAATTAAATCACACGTGTGTTGAAATAATGAATTCAATAAATCAACTGTACAACACATTTTGTTAAGTTTCTTAATCCACATTTTATTGAAATGGTAACATTATGGTTAAAAATGCTTATCACTGGAAACAATATATCAGAAATTTTAAATTGCCAAGCGGAAGTATTCTTCAAAATCAGACATAGAATGATATTGGTTTACATTTATTATTAAATTCATGAACAGAAACAGATTTTTTTATCTATCATCTTTTTACTTGTGGCATTTAAAGATACACTGAAAATCAGTATCAGATACACTGTGTAAAATTCTTGGCCAATATGTGGAATAAACTATCAGCTAGATACTGAGTAGGAATTTATTATAGAAAATTTATCAAGTTTTGAATCCACTGAATCATAACACTGTCACTGAATCCAGTCTACTTGAATACATTCTAAAGCAGGTGCTCACAAAAATTCATGTCTGTTATTCTCATTTTCATGAAACAAACTGGCCCTTCATTGAGAGTGAACTGTTCGTGTCTACACAAATGACAGGTGTTACTGCTTGGTTCAGTTGTGGTAATTACCCTCAAATCCAGCAGCAAATTCTATAAAACAATGCAATTCAATATACTTGCTATTTTTATTTACCGATATGAGTTGAAATACTGAACCCAATAAGTCATCTTTAAATCACTGGTACTTGGTGCACCAAGAAGTTGATGGAACAACAGGGCTGATAGCCAGATGCAGGATATGGTTCCTGTATGTTGCCTTAGAGATGAATAGAATGAGGAAAGTATTTCAAAAGTCACCAGGGAAATGTTCATTTTCATGTCAGTAGTTCTAACTTAACTTGCAATAACTAAAATAATAAAGTTATTTTCATTTTCTGATTTCTCATTCAATTTTAGCAAAAGTAAAAATATTTTGTCAACAATGATAAGTGCCACAGAAGTCTATAGAAAAATGTAATAGGAAGAAGCTCTAGTAATAAAACAGTCATGTTGTAAGTAATAAACTTTTAATATATTGCTTTAATTTTATGGGTTTATTTTTGTGAGGGTATCATTCAGGTCATAATTATACATGTATATTATGCACACAACTAGGAAAAATTTGCAGCTTTCAGTAATTTTTAAGAGCTTTTCATATTATATTTTAAGTATCTATAATTTTCAGATGAATTGGTCGCATATAAGTGTATTTCCCAGTGAGAAACAAGTGTTTCTTTTCCACAAAATGTTTCCATTGAATTATTTACTTGAATAAAACTTATTTTAGTATTAACTTTTGGTCAGTTGCAGGAGCAGGAACACAAATATTTGATTGTACTCTGTCTTCTGAAAAATCAATACAAATAATCCAAGGAATATCAACCAAGAAACTAATAAAAAATGGGTTGCAGGAGAGAAGGGAAAGGGAAATGAATTGAGATGTGTCACACACACGTACCAACTCCTTCTAACAAACGTAGTCATGAGCAATAAAAACCTGTACTAATAAAAATAGAACAATAAGAAAAATTTTAATGTGTGCTTCTGTATAAATCAAATTGTTATGTGAGTATGATAAATTTGCAGGATTCAAGGTCAATGTAGCAAAAAAAAAAAGTTACTCCTATAATACAACAAAAATTCTCAGGACAAAAGATAAAAAAATCTCATTTAAATAACAATAAAGGCACATGATAGAAATGCATAAAATTTATAGTATATGTGTAAGCAATCAGAATTATAAAAATTATAAGGCATTAGTAATAATAATTAAAGATGGCCTATGTGAATAGAAGGGATATAATATTAGAGTGACTGGGAAGACTGGATAGTTAAAATGTCACAGATCCACCTACAGGTTCATTTTAATAGCAATAAAATTCTCAACATGTTTGTTATGAATATTAGTGAGTAGTGGCTCACATCTATTTGGAAATACAAAGTATGCAAAGCACAAAAAACTGTGAGGGACGAAGCGGATACGTGTCCCTAGAGAAAGCAGCACGGGGAGGGGGCAGAACGACCTGCTGCCCAGCTCCCGCAGGCAAGGCTCCACTGCCTCGCCAGTTTGCACCGCTGAGAACCAACGTTCCATGACATGAACTCCTGAGGGACTACGATGCACTTTGGCTCGCTTTGCTGTAACTGTGATGCAACAGAATACTTAAAGCCCTTTATAATTCTTAAGCTATTTTCACTGTCGAGGTTTCTATGAGGTACTTAATTTCATTTACCAAGTGGCACCAAATTTCATGTATATTAAAATGTACAAACAAACAAATTTGATCAGTTAAAGTCATAGAAAAATAATGAGTTTTAGAAATTTTTGCATCCCTATAACCAAGTAGAAAAATTTATAAAAATGATAAATTTATTTTAAAAAAACTTCCTGGATTACTTTAATTTTGAGAATTTTAGTTGATACCCTAAAACATAAAATGTGAAATTTTGTGTGGTCAATGCAAAAAAGAAAAATTAGATGCCATTGGACAATTAGTAATTTATGATCATTGAAATATGTTGACAGTATGTGTATAGTATCCCAACGTGATTTTTCACTTAATATTTTACACAACAGGTATTAGTAAGACATAATTTTAAAATGTGAAATCAAAGTTATTCTTGAATTGTTGGAAACTAACATGTGGATTACAGTTTCAGGGAGTATTTATTTTTAAAGTTTCAGTTTAAATTAATTTTCAGAGCCACTTAATATTAAAAACAATCTCAAAATAAGACAGATAATATTGAAAAAAACTCACACAGTTTTGACTTGCTAAAATTTGAATTAAGTTATAAATTAAATAGTACACTGCTCTGACTCCAGCACCTTAGTAGCCTAATTGTAAATGTACATGAATAACTGCTTCCCTGAGAGAAAGTGTCACGGTACTCAAATTAAAAGTTCCAACATTTCCAAATTTACCTTCTAAAGATTTCCTTAAGAAATTCATTAACTGTGAAAAAATGTGAAACATATTTTTAAAAAATATTTTCTTACTCGCCACATTATTATATTTTACATATGGTAAGTGTCTACCTGTGAAGTAATTTAATATAGCAGTAATGAAAATTCCAGAGAGCTGCTTCCACTCTTCTAAATGCACCTGGGGAAGGTGATGTTATGGGGAAATTTTACCTACTATCAAGTCCGAATTTTCACTGGGATATTAAAGGAGATCATACATGTATGGAATAAAGGAAATAACGTAGATAAAAACCAAGCCAAGAGGAGGGCACATGACGGATGTAGGGTGTTTGTTGAATTTTGTTAGCCTGTTTCAGGCCATGACATAGGAAGACAAATCTCTACGAGACCCGGCATGATTATTTATATAAAAAAAAAATAAAAGGGCGGCTTGTAATGGTGGTCAAATATCTATACTTCCAGTGCTACCCACACATTTATTAACCTATTTATTTATTTAGATGTGCTTTTGTAATTCGTTAATTGCTTTTATGTGTCATTGCATTTATACAATTTTTCCTTTTTGTAGCCATATTTCCACTCATTGTACTAGATTATTTCAGATAAGAATTTAGTAGCTTCAAATATTCTATAGTATATTCTCTATGAAATTATTGGACAAGACAAATTCATTACACTAAAAATTTTAAGAAATTTTAAAAAGTGTTTATAGCCAATGTGTCAGTATACCAAGTAAATAGGCAAAAATAAGATTGTGTAATAAAAACAGTACACTGACATCTTTATCTAAATTTATGGAGTAGATAATTTCTAAGATAGGGGGTGGGAAGATAGCTCAGTAGAATAAGTGCCTGCCTGGCAAGCTCAGGGTTCTGAGTTCAATCCCTGGTACTGCAAAAGTAAAAAAAATTAAAAAAATAAAAAAGAAGAAGATAATTTCTAAGAGAAAATATACTTAAAAGTACTAACAATTCCTTACTATTTTAAAAATGACAGTACATCATTTTCACTATATTGCAAATTGTTTAGTGTTTAATTTGGTTGCAAGAAGAAAAATTGAGGAGGTATGTGTATTTTACATGCACATTTGAACTATTTGAACATGTAATTCTTTTTCATCTTTTTGTGACAGGGTTTCACTATGTAGCTCTGGATGATCATAAACTAACTGTTGACCAAGCTGACCTCAAACTAGCAGAAATCCTCCTGCCTCAGCCTCTTAAATGATGCAATTACAGGTGTGTGCTACCACACCCAGCCTGAATACATAATTCTTAATGATTACTTTAGAGAAGACATTAATATTGATGTATTTTAAAATATACATTTATTGAATTAAAGTTGTACTATATTAAATTAATGTCAGTGATGTTTCATTTAGTATATTTTAGTTCCTTTTACTTTTATTTCCAAAAATTGCAACTTATTTCAAAAATTAGACTTTATAATACAGCGATGCCTGATTTACATTTTGCTTTTCTTCTCAGCTTTTGAAGTAAAAAACAAAAGATATGAGTACTTAAATGTAAAATAAACTTCTAAGTTGTAGGTTTTTGTTTTTGGTGTTT
>NW_004524589.1:9238407-9241898 GCF_000260255.1 Octodon degus
GTCTCACTGTGTAGATCCTACTCCTAGTGATTCTCCTGTTTACAGCCTTCTAAGTGCTGGGATTATAGGCATGCACCACCACTCCCAATCTCAATTGCCATCAGTGCACCAGTGCCAGTCACGGCTGGCACTGCAGGCCTGGGGATCGAACCTCTGGCCTCTGCGTCTGCCTAACCAGGCACTTTAATCCTCTGAGCTATTTGACCTGCCCAGAAAAATGAAGTTTTGAAAGTTCTTTCAAAGCACAAGTTTTTAGCACACATTTAATTTTTAAAAAATATTTTATTTATTTATTTGGTACAGTTTCTCACTATGCATCGTGGACCCATGGACTGGTAGAGATCCTGCTGTCTCAGCTTCACCAGCACTGGGATTACAGACATGCACCACCACACTTGGTTCTGGGGCTGGCAATGCATGCCCGAGGTTTTGGGCTGGCACACCATGCAGTACCAGGGATCAAACCCTGCTCCTTATGCTTGCCAGGCAGAAGCTTGGACAGCTGAGTTATCTATTTGTAATAGCTACCTAGCTATTTTATTTTTAATCAATCCATTTTATCACTGAATTTAAACATCACAACCTTTGTAATGCCAGCATATAAACTGTGACAAGGACAACTCTCTAAGATCACAGAAGGTTCCTATGAGGTTATTTTTTTCATTAATGACAGATGCCTTACACATACTGCTTGAATCTGTATTGTGTTAAATTTTAAGTAGAAAACATTTTCTTGTGTTATTATTCAGCAGGTACAGTCATATTTTGTTATTATTGAAGTCATTATAATGGCATAAGTAAATACACCATAGAGAAAATTTGGTGATCACTAAGTATGGTTTTCTATATACTCGGATAAAATATTCTTGCAATCTCAAAAGCCTTCCTTGGGCAGAGGCTATAAAGATGCGTGTGTTTTGTGCAGGAAAGTGCCTCTGGAAAGGCAGGTATAGTGGGACTACAGATTCTTCATTACCTTTTTGTGATTCACAGCATTGGTATTGGCAAGTGTGTCACACAGTGCAGGCATAGTGCAAACAAATCCAAGCCACAGACTGAATCTCTGTCACTCTTGGATCTTTTGGCTAAGAATTTGGCATTTGTTGGTTAGGTTTCTCAACATGTCCCTCCTTTATCTTTCTACTACCTTCTAAGCTACAATTAAATATTTTATACTTACAGACACACCTTATTCACTATCAGTAAGTAACAAATCAGTAAGCTACTTTTGGGGACACAGTGTACAGATGGTGCCACAAGGATTCTGTCTTCAGTGTTATTACGGCTTAGATTTTACAAGGAGAGCACACCGCCTCTGCTGGTCCACATCTGAGAACTGAGGAGGGGAAGAGTCCACACACTGATTCCACCTCTTGCCCAAGCAGTCTCAGAACCAGGGCTGAAAACTCCTCAGCCCTGTCCGTTCCGACCCTGAGGAACCTCCGCAGCATACCAGACTTGTCATTCGAACTATCATCATATATCTATCTCAAGGGCTTACTAAATTCTACGATCTCCATAAAATGTCTCTTCCAGGTACAAATTTAGTAAGCATGCTTTTAAAATGTAAAGTGAATTGTTTATATTCATTGGGAATTCTTAAAATATACTGAGTTAAAAAAAGAAATGTTCTTAATACTTTCATTAAAACTTGCTCTGTTGCTTAAAAATTATTCTTTTTAGGGGGCTGGGGAGATGGCTTAGTGGAATAAGCACTTCACTGGCAAGCACAAGGGCCTGAGTTCAATCCCCAGTTCCGCAAAAAAAAAAAAAAAAAAAAAAAAAAAAAAAAAAAAATATATATATATATATAGATATAGATATAGATATATATATAGATATATATATATAGATATATATTCTTTTTTAGCTGAGAAAAAGTGAACTTTTAATTATCTTGTGAGCCTGCTTAGAAAACACACACAAGCAACCTTCACAACTATAAATTTAAACCGTTTGTACTAAAAATAAAAACAATAACAACAAGCAAAAACAAAACACATACACACACACACACAAACACACACTCAAAACCACAGAAATGAGTGGGCCAAATAGCTGAGCAGATTAAAGCGCTGCAAGCAGGAGCAGGGGCCAGGGATTCCATCCTCGGGCGTGCCATGCCTTCCCACCCACCCCGGGCATGTTGAGACTGGGATTGAGACTAGGAGTGGTGGTGCAGGCCTATAATCCCAGCACATGGGAGGCTGTAAACGGGAGAATCACTTCGAGTCCAATCTAGTAGTGAGACCCTGAACACGCTGTAGACCCTTCTCCCCCCTCCCCCCCAAAAAAAAACACAGGCATGAACTGTAAACCTATATTAATTATCAACTAGTTTCAGGTTAATTCTTAGCAGTAATTCAGTATTTTCCTCTTTGGCGATTGTAACGTTTAGCAAAAAATGATCTCCCTCAGAGGTACTAGTGACAATGCTGGATATGAGTGTAAGGAAAGGCTTTGCACGCGCTGCTGCCCACACTCCTGCACTCACACGCACTCAGGAGGTGTGGGGACAGTGGCAGATGGGGATTCCCAGGGCAATGGAAACAAGACATCATACAAGGTCACAGGACTTGAATGTAGCGCATTCGTAGAGAAGGCCAGCTTGCGCTCCCGGGCATGCAGACAGACACTCAGCAACTTCAAAGTGCAAGGAGAATAGCGCTGCACCTGATCAGAGAACTCCAGTGGCTTCAACCCATGGTATGAGGAGCAAGGCCACCCCAGATCGAATCCACTTCCCACGAGGCGCTGCCAGCCCTAGCACTTTCCACAGCCAGCCCCGACCGCAGCGAGCTGCAGTGTACCACGGCCCCCCCCACCTTCCCCCAGCCTGTCCCACAAAGCCACACCACTGTCCCAGACTCGAAGTCAAGGCTCCAGGAATCTTTTTAATAAACTAACTTTGAAACTCACAAAGCGGCTTTCAACTAAGTATGAGAGGAACGGAAGATGTGAGGGCTCAGGTCGCAATGTATCTACCCAGCAAAATGACAAAAACAAAGGATCAAAACCTCTCCCCCTGCGCTTCACCTGGAGCATGAAGCCCAGTAGTTCCGCTGGTCTCAGTGACATGACGTGCAAGATCTGAAAAGTGCTGGATGCCAATAACTGCGCTTAGGAGCAGATGGAGTGCTTCCAGCTCTTCTGTGTGCACGGTGACCTGCACGCCGCCCAGAGCATGGAGCAGTGGGAGATGGAAGTTAGTAAACTCCCAAGACTGTCTCTGAAAGGCGTCTGGTTTAAGTGGCTATCAGGGACAGCCATAGCTTTCAGAAGTATGGCTTCCAAAATTGCCAATGAGCTAAAGCTCTAATCCAGTAATTATGGTGCAAACTAAGTAGCAATTTAAAGTGTTTTCCTGACACTGATGGAAATGTCTATAATAATAATTAGGCAGTAACATCTGCATCTTCTAAATCATGACATTAAAAATTATTCTTGCCTGAGAGATTGCTCAGTACAATAAGTGCCTGCCTGGCAAGTGC
>NW_004524589.1:9243152-9248220 GCF_000260255.1 Octodon degus
ATTTAAAGAAACCATGGTCAAAGGCTGCATCGTATGTGATTTAATTTAATTTATTTATTTACTTTTGTACCAGGGATCCAACTAGGGACCTTGCACTTACCAGGCAGGTGTGTATGCCATTGAATACTATCCTGAGTGCAAGATACTCTAGAAAAGGGTAAAAAGGGGAAACTGTAGAGATTCTACACAGAGAAATGAAAAAAAAAAAATACATAGGGAAATGTTTACTACATCCTGGATTTTTCTATTGTAAATAATTTTGTTTTGCTTTTATTACTTGAAGAGAAAATTGAATTTGTAAAATATAAATGAATTTTATGACACTGAAAGTATTTTAATACGTAAAAACAATATGCAATAAAATGACAGAAAACCTGACCTTGTGCATTCACCAGAGCCTATAAAACCTCACAGCACAAAGAATAGGACAGAACATATACAAACATATCTAAACTCATCTATAACATCAGGAGTACCCAGAGTGGAAGGCAGAAGGCAACAAAAACTTAGCAGTATTACAAATGAATAAGTGAATACCATTAATACTAAAATGGGAGGAAACTGTTATAAAGCTCCATAAATTCTGGTTCTAAGCTTATTTTGTACAGGAGTAAAAGTTAGTGACTTTGGAGCAAACAACTCAGTGAATGTGTGACAGCTGGCATCTTCTCACTGTTGGAATAGATTATGAGCAGAGAATGCAAGGCTAACGCGAGGTGCACAGGGCAGTTTCCAGTCAGTGCCATCAGTGTGAGCTGTGTTAAACTTGATAAACAGATGAATGTGCAAAGGAACATTTGTAGATTTTTGTTTATTCACAGACTGGAACCCACGGGTTTCCATGTCTTGTCTGCATGTCTTGTCATCTTGCAAGGACCTAGGCTCGGAGGGATATTGTGGTAGAGGTAAAAACAGCTGCCAAAATTAATTTCAAATACCATAGTTTATTAAAGGAACAAGGGCTTACTGGAGAAATGGAGGATTCAAGGGATCAGACAGAAAATGTGTGCCTGTAAAATATCCTGGAATCCCAGACAGTTGAGACGTGCTCAAAAATCACACTGAAGGAACTCTAAGTACCCAAAGATAGAAAAAAAAAAATGTCAACAATAGAGTACATAATAATTGGTTGTAGGCCAACATGAAAAGTAAATATCCATGAGTCTATATTGATATAAATAAATGATTGAATGAAAGCATAAATACAAAAATAGATTGAATTTTCTTACAAGATCATTCCAAATCATTGGGCTAAATAGTTCTTCATCAAGCCTGTGAAACATAATTTGAAGTATGAGCTCAACAGAATGACTTTCTTAGAAAGAGAACATTATAAAAAGTGGAAGAAAGTGTAAAAGAAAAGCTTTATGGTAGAGAAAGCAAGGAAACATAATTTCGGATAGATGGCCACGTTTGATATCAACAATGATGATCATGCTGCTAGAGTGTATTCTTGGTGGAGTATGGAATCATTTTCTGCTTCTGATTTGAGACCTGTAGACCACTTTACCAGCAGAACTAGTCAGACTGACCCTGGCAAAGGGTGTTTTCTAAGCTGCTTGACATTACATTGCTCAAAATTCTAAGCTCAAAATGCTCAGATTCCTTAAACACAAGGAAAGCATCACAGACAAGGGAAGCCTGAGGAGACATGACAAAAAGTAATGTATTATCTTGTATGGGACAGAAAAAGGACATTAAGTAAAACGCTGAGTACTTGAATGAAGTATGAACTTTAGTTAATAAGGTAGCAATATCTGTTCAGTTGTTACATATGGGCTGTGCTAATGAAAATATTCATAATAAGAAAGATCCAGAGTTGTGTATGTAGAAATCCCAGAGTCCTCATTATTAATATTCTCCAAATCTAGACATCTAAATTAAAGAAATTCAATGAGAAAAGACTTTTATTCAGAATCTGCTACAGACATGTAAAAATGTTGGTTTTAACTATAATGAAACATCTTCATGATAAAAGTAAATAAAAGAAATCATACCTTTACCTGAGAATAATTTTATCAAATATTAATTACAAATTATCAATAATAATTATATTACTTGGAAAACTAGAAGCTTCTGAACAAAGAGTAATTAGCAATTCCAAGTAATTTATTAAAACTTTAAAAAATAAACAAATTGACTTCTCTTATACAGTTTTCTCTCAGTACCCATGTCAGGTTGTTTCCAGGACCCTGCTCATCAACAAAAATCTGTAAATGCCCAAAGCTCTTATAGAAAGTGTCATAGTATTTGCAAACAACCCATGTACATCTTCCCATGTGTATTAAATCATTTCCAGATTACTTGTTACACCTAATGCAATGTACCTGCTATGCAAATTATCACAGTAGTGAGCTTTTTTGTCAGAAGACAAGGAAAAACAATAGTCTAGTCTAGATCTGTTTATTGATGGATGCCATTTCCCTGCCCCAGATATCATATATCCACTGTTGGCTGAATCCACTGACATGAAAACCATGGATAAGAAAGACCATCTCTGTTCAACGCTTAAAGTGATGCTTGTGGTCTGAGGTTCCCACATCTATAATCTCAGTGATGGAAGGAACAGGTTCACTCTGTAGTTTTGTCCTGTGTGAAGAAAGTGGGAGAGTTTGATAGTTTCTGTCTGAGTGAGTGTCCCCTAGTTGGGGAATGATGTGAGAAGATTCATGTGTGTCACATAATTGTTAGGACATTTTATAAGGTCTTAAAGTTTTAGAAATGATCATGTGCCATGTCACTGATACCTGTTCTTAACAATAAGCTGGAATACATTTCAGTTTATATTTCTGTCCAAACTTTAGAACATAAAACAAATATGACTTTCTTAAAATATCAGTATTAATAATTCAGTGACATACGTTCATGTTTTTACAAATAATATACTAAAAATTTAAAAAACGAAGAAATTGCCTAAAGAGTTTTAAAGAAGTTCTCCTCTCACTCTTTCCATTAAATGGTGACAGGACTAGTGGATGATCATTTCGAGGGGGAATCTCACAGTTAAAGATAAAGAATCAGGGTTGATATATTTAAGTAAAGTCATCTCTAGCACAGTAAAGTTGTTGAAATCTACCTCCATTATTCCAACTATTACCAGCATGTTCTCATTGAAGGAATAGATTTCTTTAATATGTCACTGGTAGTGTAATATTTAGTTAATTGTTTACAAATAATTTCAAATGTCTTGCACAAAACAACACAGCACTTACTAAAGACTGAGTTACTTTTTTTGCCAAAGAAATAAGAAACACAGTATTAAAGCCACCATTTGAACTACTATGAAATTTCTTTTGTGAATTCAATTAAATTTTGACAGCACACATTTGTGGCACATAATGAAGAAGTTCATTATAAGTAAATTATAGATGTATATTTTACATCCCAATTTTATAGGGTACCTCCTTCCACTCCTCTTTGCCTCTATTGTTCATGATTAGGCAGAACCAACAATGTCAACATAATCATGCTTCAAAAAATGATATATAGATTCAATTTAGTCTGAATCTGAATATCAGCAAAATTTGAAGCAGAAATAGGATGTCATCTTTAAATTCTTGTTAACACAGAAGAGATCCAGAAAAGCAGATGCAATGCTGAGCAGTACGAGCAAAGTGCAAGGTATCGCAATCCCAGATTTCAAATTGTATTACAAAGATAACAACAAAAACAACAGCAATCACCACGGCGCTGGCACAGAACAGACACGTGGATCAATGCAGCGGAATAGAGGATGCATAAGTAGGCCCAGACACACTCAGTCCCCAGATCATTTCCAAAGGAACAAAAACATAGTCCAGAAAAAAAGCAGCCTCTTCAGCAAATGTTGCTGTAAAAATCAGCTATCATATGTGGAGCATTCAATCAAATTTTTATGGCAATTGTTTGATAATGCACATATACATGGATGTGAGAATTAACAATTTCTACTTTGATTTATAATTTGAATGCTAGAATTAGATAATTATTATTTCTAATCAGCTGCAAAAATTTAAATTGAGATTTTACCAGAATAATTTATTTGATTATGTATTATTAATATTAATATTCTTTCTTTTTTTTGCGGAACTGGGAATTGAACTCAGGCCCTTGTGCTTGCCAGGGAAGTGCTTATTCCACTGAGCCATGTCCCCAGCCCATTATTATTTCTTTTTTAATATCCTAGCTATTACTCTTTTGTGTGAAGTATAGCTGATGAATTTTTCCCTACTGTGTATCTTGTCTCTTTTTTTATTAAATTTAATTTTATTATTTCATTTTGAAAAGTAAAAGACAAAAGCAAGAACAAAATCAGAAACAATGACAGAAGCAGAGTAACATAAAAACGCATGCTACAGATTTTCAGAACAAGAATAGCTGATTAACAATGGTTGATATAGTGTCTATTTTTATTGTCAAATCTTTTGTTGAGATCAACAAATACAATTGTGTAAGATGGATATATGATTGCGTATTACCTCTTGTTTTCCAGAAACCTTAAATTTTTGTTATTGTCCTTCTTGCTTTTCTTTTTGTCATTTTTAAAATTTATTTTGAAGACAGAGATTTATTTCAGATTCCATTTTTTGATTAGGTCTTTAAATTTGGGGAACCTCGGTTTTTTTTTTGTTTTTTGTTTTTTTTTTACTTCTTTATATGCTCTAGATAGAAGATCTTTGTCAGTGTGATTATTGGTTAAGATTTTTTCCAAATATATTTGTTGTCTCTTCCCTCTGTTGGTGATTTCCTTGACATGCAGAAACTTCTCAATCAGAAGAGCACCTAGTTGTTGAATCTTTCAAGCATTTCCCAGGAAGTTTGATTTTTGTTCATGGACAGTCTGCTTATCCCTCTGTCTTCAAGATCTTCACCCACTTTCTTTTCCAGAAGATTCAGTGATTCTGTTTTAATGTTTAGATCTTTAATCTATCTTGACTTTAGTTTAGTGCATGGCAATGTACTTGGGTCTAGTTTTCATTTTTGCCATGTGGAGAGTCACCTTTTCCAGCACCATCTGTTAAAGAGGCTATCTTTCTTCCAGCAAACATGTTTGGTCCCTTTGTCAAAGATAATATGGCTGAGTGTGTTC
>NW_004524589.1:9248600-9254119 GCF_000260255.1 Octodon degus
TTTTAGGAATGTTTTCTCTAGACCTGTGAGGTATGTTGGTGATAATTACATAAGGATTGCACTAAATCTGTATAACAATTTTGGTACTATGACATTTTCACAATATTAGCTCTTCCTATTCAAAGGCAAGGAATAACTTTCCATTTTCTAAAATCCTCCTTAATTGCAGTACCTCTTTTTCACAGTACTGCAATTTTCATTGTATAGATTTTTTACTTCCTTAGATTAATTCCTTGGCATTTCATTTTTTTGGATGCTATTGTGAAGGGTATTTTTTTTCAAGAATTTCTCTCATTTTGTTTCTCATCTGTGTAGAGGAATGCTATTGATTTTTGGGTGTTGACTTTGTAACCTGCTATGCTAATTAATTTGTTTATTAATTCTAGTAGCTTCTTGGTGGAGTTTTTTGGGTCTTCCAAGTAGAGTATCATGTCATCAGCAAATAATGATAGTTTAATAACTTCTTTACCTATTGCTACTCCTTTTATTTCTCTCTTTTTCTAATGGTTCTAGATAATGATTTCAGAACTGTATTGAATAGGAGTGGTGACAGAGGACATCCTTCTCTTATACCTGATTTGAGAATAAAAGATTTCAGTTTTTCCACAATTAGAATTACATTGGCTGTTGGATTGTCATAGATGGCTTTAATTGGACTGAGGTAGAGACCATCTATTGCAATTTTTCTGAAGGACTTTGATCATGAGTGACTGTTGGACTTTGTTAAAAGCCTTCTCTGGGCTGGGGAGATAGCTCAGTAGAATAAGTGCTTGCCTGGCAAGTGCAAGGTCCTGAGTTCAATCCCCAGTACCGCAAAAAAAAGAAAAGGAAAAAATAGTGCCTTTTCGGCATCAATTGAGATGATCATGTGGTTTTTTGGTTTTGGCTTTATTAATACAGTGTATTACATTTATAGATTTGCTCATGTTGTATCATCCTTTCATGCCTGGAATGAATCCTACCTGGTCATAGTGTATAACCTTCTTCATGATTTGTTGTATTCTATTTGCTAGAATTTTATTGAAGATTTTTGCTTCTATGTTCCCTAGGGAGTTTGGTCTGTAGTGCTCTTTCTGGGTTGAATATTTCCCAGGTTTTATTATCAGTATAATACTTGTCCCCAGGAATGATTTTGGGAGTATTACTTCCTTTTCAATTTCATTGAAGAGTTTAAGGAGCATTGGGATTAAATCTTCTGTAAATGTTTTTTCAGAGTTCAGCTTTAATCTATGAGGACCTGGGCTTTTCTTTGTTGGTAATGTTTATATTAAAATTTCAATTTATTTGGCTAATATTGAGTTATGTATAGTTTTTATATCTTTTTAATTCAGTTTTCATAATTTGTACCTATCTAGGAATCTTTCCATTTCTTCTGTCTTCGATTCTGTGAGAGGAAAGAATTTCAAGTAATTTTTCCCTTTTTATTATGTATTATTTGAATTTGAGTTTTTCTTTTCTTTTTGAGAGGTTAGCTAGGGATTTATAAATTTTATTTAATCTTTCAAAGGACCCGAGTTTTGATTTATTACTTCTTTGTATTGTTTCTTTGTCTCAGTTGGATTAATTTCTGCTCTAATCTTTCTGATTTCCTCCAGTTTTGGGTTTTTGGCATTGTTTGCTATTCTGAGGTGCAGCCTTAAGGTATTTATTTGTTCTTTTACTGTTTTCTTAATGTGTGAGTTCACTGCTATAAATTTCCCTCTAAGAACTGCTTTCATTGCAAGTTCGGCTTGAATTGTCATTGGATTGTAGATCTTGTTTAATTTCCTGTTAATTTCATCTGTGACCCATTAGTTTCTGAGGAGGGTGTTATTTAATTTTCGTATGTTTATGGAGTTTTTGTGGTCTCTTTTGTCATTAATTTCTGAGCTGTGGTCAGACAATATGCATGGGATAATTTGTTTTCTTGCAGAGATTTAAGCATGACCTACGGAATAGTATATGGTCTATTTTAGAGAACATTCCTCCCCCAATTAAAAAAAAGAAAACTTTCCATGTTCTGCTGAAAAGAATGTGTATTCAGGTATTGTTAGGTGGAACACTCTGTATATGTCCCCTAAGTCCATGTGTTTAAAGGTCTGATTCAGTTCTACTATCTCTTTGCTAATTTTTTTGTCTGCTGGACCTATCTTTTTGAGGTAAGGGTGTGTTAAGTTCCCCTGTTAAGATTGTGGTATTATTGGATATTAGATTTTTTCCTCTCCATTAAAATTTGTCTGATACAGTTAGGTGCTCCCAAATTTGTTGCATACATATTTTTGGTTCTTATCTCTTCTTGTATTTTTTTCTCTAACCAGTATGTAGTGATCTTCTTAATTTCTTTTTATCATTCTTGGTTTGAAGTTCAGATTATCTGCAAACATGATTGCTACCCTGCTTTTCCCTGAGGTCCTGGCATGTGTAGTATTTCCATCTTTTGACTTTCAGGCTATGAATTTCTTCATGAGTTAAAGGTGTATCTTGTATAAAACATTGTGTTGAATTTTGTTTCTTAATCCATTGTGCCAGTCTATTTCTTTTAATTGGTGAATTGAGTCCATTTACATTGATTGTTACAACTGATATGTATTTACTTATGTTTGCCATGCTATTTTCCTGCTTTTGCTTACCTACCTTTCTCTTGTGTTTAATTGTATGCCCTATTTGATGGGTTCTTTCCATTCTCATTCTTGGAGTTGTGGTCATTTTAATCCCTTTATAGAATATTTTAAAGTACTCTCTTTAGAGTTGGCTTGGATGTCATAAATTTTTTAGTTGTTCTCTGTTGTGGAAGTATCTAACTTCTCCATTAAACTTGAGAGATTTTTGGAGGGCCCATCAGCCTAGGATGGAATTTTTTTTCTTATAGGACCTGAAGTACTTCACTCCATGCTCTTCTTGACTTGATGGTCTATGAGGAGAAATCTACCATTATTCTAGTGCGTTTTCTTTTAAATATGTTTTGTTTCTTTTCTCTAGAGCTTTGTGTATCTTTTTCTTTAGCTGAATTTCTGGGTCTTAATTATTATATGACTGAGTGTGGCTTTAATTGGGTTGATGTTATTGGGAGTTCTACATGCCTCAGTTACTGAATGTCAGATTGTTCCCCCATACTGGGAATTTTTTTCTGCTATTACTTCTGCCTATATTCTTTTTAAATTGTTTGTTTTGACTCCTTCTTTCTCATTGATGCCTCTTAGTCTTTTGTTCTTCATCTCTGCATCGTCTTTCAGTTGTTGAATTATTATTTCTTGGATCCTGGTTGTTTTTAAGAGATCTTTCCTTACCTTTTCACTAGCTGCTACAGTATCTTCATGATCTGAAAGCCTATTCTCACTTTCATTCATATGGTTTTGCCAACTTTTAATTGGGTTTTTAATCTCCTGGGTATTGCTTTGAATTTGCTTCATGCATTATATTTCTTTTCTATATTTCTAATTCAAGGTTTCCATCATTTTTCTATTCTCTTCTATTATTTTTACCAATGTGTTCTTTAGAAATGCTTAGTGATTTGATCATTTTATTTATCATTTTTTTTAACTTGGGAGATTATTTCTGATCTGATTGCCCAGAGATTTTGGGTGCATGACTTCCAGTACCTCCTATGCTAGTGTTTCCTGCATTTGTTCTGGGTGGACTCAGGCCTGATAATGTATTTTACTCCTTCAATTTGTCATTTTATATTTCAGAGAAAACTCTTTGCTTTGATTTCTTTGATACTGTTTTGTGAAGATTTGATAGTAGTTAGCTGTATCACTCTGAACAGTGATATTTACCTCTTTGTAAATATTCTGTTCTTCAGGTATTTCTTCTGTGACTGAGATTCTTGCTTTCTGTGTGTCCCAGGATTTTGCCCTCCCTATTGATTGAATGAGAGACTGGCTTCTTTTGGCACAGTCCCCTCCTTTGGTGTAAGGCTTTGGTTAGGTTTTACACATGTGCCTCCTGATATTATTACACATGACAGAACATGTGTTTAAGGCAGATATAGGTTTCTATTTACAGTAATATAATTAGAAACATTAATAATTGGTAGTGAGATTCAGCAATTGACAAAGTTTTATAGTTAATGCATTTGTATTTTAGTCCATAAGTGCAAACACTACAGCTGTGTAGCTAAGCATATATTAAATTGGGACTTAGTATTTAAATTTGATCCCATAAGTGCTGTCTGATTACCTCCCCTTGATGTACTTGAAGACATTCGGGCATACTAGTTCACCCCAGTTCCCTGCTGAAACCTATATCTGTAAAGGGTGCTTCCATAGATCTAGGTATATGTCTGGGCCTCACTGGGCCTAGCAGTATATTTCAGCTCACTAGTCAGGATCTACTGAACTGGAATTTGACCAGCTGGGCCTTACTTGTGTCTGGCTTCTATGCTCAGCTTCATCTTTCTGCAGCCCTTGGAAGTGAACCTGCTATTCCCAGCTGCCTGGATGTTTTCCTCCTGGTTGAGCTCACTGGATCTCACACCTAGCCACCCAGTAGGGTGCTCCACTGTGGGTCCCAAACCAAGTCTCTCTGCTGGAGTTCCACTCTAGCCGGTCCCTAATTGACTGGGCCACTTTGCTGTGGAGTTCACTCTGTGTGTTCCTTGTCTCTTTACCCTCATGAGTGTTTCCTTTGCTATGAAGGAGCTTTTATTATGTCTAATTTGATTATATATATCAAGTTAGATAGGTATAATCAAATTAGATGAGATCAGGTTTTTTTATTCTTGGTGCTATTTCTTGTGCAACTAAAAGTTTGTTACAAAAGTCTTTGCTCACACCTGTGATTTCAAGTGTTTTACTTGTTCCACATTTCAGTAGTTGAATCATTTTTCCTCTTGAATGTCTAGATGTTTGATTCATTTTGATTTTGTTTCTATAAATAGTTAAAGATCTGAGTTCAGCTGCGCTCTTCTACATACAAGTACCCAGTGGTCCTAGCATCATTTGTTAAATAAACCATTTTTCCTTCAACATATCTTCCAGGGTGTGGTATAGCTCAGATATTTGTTTAATGCATTTTTTAGTTTATCTATCACTTTGGGAAGGTGGAGTATCAAAGTCACCCACTATGATCATGTTAGTTTTTATTTTGCCTTTTATGTATTGGCAGCCTTTATTTATGAAGGTAGGTGTACCAGTATTTAGGGATCTAAGTTGACAAGTACTAGCTCTTCTAGTATGACTCTCTTAAGGTGTATGTCTTTGGTCTCTTCTGATCAGTTTTTATTTGATATGGCTGATTTTTCCCCCCTTTGGCAGAACAGGGATTGAACTCAGGCCCTTGCACTTACCAGGGAAGCACTTATTCTACTGAGCCATCTCCCCGGCCCCTTCAGTTTTTATTTGAAATTTACTTTTAAAGTAAAATTCCTATCCCTGCTTATTTCCAGGGTTCTGGTGAATGAAATGTTGTTTTCCATTCTTTGTTTTTCAGTTTACAAATATCATTTTTAATTGGATGAGTTTTGTGAATTCACCACACTGTTAGATTCTATTTCTTGACCCCGTCTGTCAAAATTTGTCTTTTAATTGGATTGGGAAATG
>NW_004524589.1:9254939-9256087 GCF_000260255.1 Octodon degus
CCCCCTGTAATGGAGGGCAAGCACAACTTCTACTGGTAGGAGTACAACAAATGTAAGCTTCCTATAATAAAGAAAAGCTCCATAAATTCCAAAGTGAGTAATGAAACCACACTTAAAAAAATAAGCAACATTTGTAATAAGCAAGAATACCCACAGAAAAACCTAAGTGTCAGAAACTTCCAGCTTAGTGTAGAATGAGACATAAAGAATTGTATTTTAAAACTTTTAAAATGAGGCCATAATTTGCATGCCTTGCTGCTATTGGCTCTTGCTTGAATTCTATCATATGAGAGTAAATTCTTAGGCACTGGAGGTTCAGGCCCCCAGACACAATAACCATGCATGCACCACCAGTAGTGCAAGCTGGAAGGAATGTATTAGTGCAATAAATAATAAAAACACAAGTAAAGAGCAGTAGCCTGCTATGATGACCAAGGATATTGGAAGATATGAGAGATTCTTTTAGTTGTATTTAGAAATTGTATGGCTGGGGAGAGAGCTTAGGTGCTGGGAGATAGCTCAGTGGAATAAGCATTTGCCTGGCAAACACAAGGTTCCAAGTTTGAGCCATGATACCACCACAAAATAAATAAATAAATAAGCAAATATAAATAGGATTTCTCTCCATTTAATTTTTTTATATCTAGTAACATATATAAATGTTTTGTGGAGTTAAGATTGTACAATATGGTTATATTCCATGTTTTTTATAAAACACATCATAATTTTATTGCTTGAAGAATACAGCATATGCAATCACAAAAATGTCAAAATGAAAATTCACTAGGCTTCAAACATATAATACATCATCAGATGCAGTAAAAATATTACCCTGAACTCTGGATCAGAGGAAAATAAAGGTATGGAAGAATACTTAAGTTATTTACTTAAGAAATAGATACATGTAAAGTAGAAAGTATAAGGATGCTGTAGCACAAATTAGTAAATTTGCACTTAATTATTTCTCTAGACCAGACTACCTTTGGTATTTTAACATATAAAAAACCCAATTCCTTCTATTTTGTCCAAATACACTTCAAGGGTATAATATCCATGAAGTAATTTCAACTGAAAACATGCATCAAAATTATTAACCTTCTCATTATGTGGATGAAGTGTATTTGATAAATATATAACATTATTTCCCT
>NW_004524589.1:9266397-9276873 GCF_000260255.1 Octodon degus
TTCCTAAAATTTATTCTTCAGTTTTAGAGAACACGAACTCATTTAGATCAGGTCGGGAGTTTTACTTCCCTGTATCACTGGGACCTTTTTAGGTCCAGAAGTCTCATAATAATCCTAAAGGGCATCACCAACCCCTTTTCTATCACCTCTGATCAATAGTTCCTTCAGTAGGAAACCATGGGCAAATTTTGTTTAATATATTCAAAATATTGACACAAATCCTTAATTTTAACCTTTACTCCTCACGCCTTTAATACTTTACTCAAACTTTCTACAAATATCTCATGTTCACTTAATGACTGTCCCTTGCCGAAGGAAAGGGGAAAGGGGTGCCGTCCGTTTACCGAGGTTCAGACGTCGCAGCAGGCAACTGCGGCGCAGGCCTCTTTTATTTTTTCTTTTGCCTCTTTTACTTTCTCTTTTGCCGGCTTGCTCTTGCCGGCTCTCTGGGATGGTTCCATCGCTGTATTCTCCCTACCAGATGGCCCACGTTGGGCGCCACTTGTCCTGAACCAGCGGGTCAGTCAACGAAGGTCACCTGGGAGAGGAGCGGGGAATTGAAGAGGGGACAAAGGACAGGAGATGTGAAGAATGGAGACAAGACAGGATTCTGATCAAGTCTCATTTATTCAGGGGAGGTGCTGGGTATATATCGGCAGTGTAGGAATGAGGAAGTCTCGGCTCTAGGGTCAGCAGGTATCTAGGCAACGGGGGAAGGTGCAACCCCTGGGGGATAGCACGTGATTCGAGGGGAATGGGCAAGGTGAGAAGGACCATAAACTTAACTCAGCAGGAAAATAGAAACACTAAGAAAACGGCTGACACTATTATAAAATGGATACCAGTTAATGGCTTCCCACAGTTCCTTAGTGTTTTTTTATGTGAGCATCTACAGTTAAAAATTTGAGGGCGGCGACCTAGCGCGGCGGTCTCTGCGCCGGGCTCTGGAGCGCCAGGTCGCGGGTTCGCGCCCCTGTCCCGACTCTTTCTCTTGGGTCGGGGAGATGACTCAGTAGAATAAGCACTTCCCTGTCAAGTGCAAGGGTCTGAGTTCAATTCCCGGTTCCACCAAAAAAAAAAAATAAGAATCATGAACAGAATATAAAGAAAATCCATTATTGGGAAAAAAAATATTTGGGGGCTGGGAAGATGGCTCAGTGGAATAAGCGCTTCCCTGGCAAGTGCAGGGCCTGAGTTCAATCCCCGGTTCAAAAAAAAAAAAAAAAAAAAAAAATTTGTCTGTAGCATTTTTATTTTTGATACATTGTTTAGGTTCTCTTTTTCACTCACCGCCCCATATACTCTTATTTCTCCAGATTATTTTCATTGACCTGTTGGATATTTATTGTGTATGATCTGTTTCAATTTTATCTTACTTATGATACAAAGTATAAAATAATGTCCTTTAAGTCATGGTAATTGCAACTTCTCTAGAACAGATTCATATATATGGACAAATGTCATTTAAATTTAAAAAAATGCAGTGCCCATGAATGTTTACTGTTACTTCTGAGCTTCCTATTCTGTTGTATAAAGCTTACTTTCTAAGCCTAAAGAGAACCACATATTCTTAATTGAAGGTCTATAATGATGTCTAACCTTATGTCCTATTAATTCTCCACTTCGTTTTCCAACAATGTTTGAAGAATTTGAAACTTTGAAGTTTTACAAACTTTTTGAATTCCTACATTCAGTTTTTAAAATGCCAATTATAACATCAATAAAAATTTGAGAAAGTTAGTGATATATCTCAAAATGGATACTTTCTGTAGATTGACTGTCTTAACTCATAAAAATTCTATTATTATATGAGGTATTTATTTAGGGTTTGCTCCATGTTTCACTTTTAGTACACAAATGTGCACCTTTTACCAATACAATATTTATCAATATATTTATCCTTTAGTATGTTTTCTAATAAAAGTGATATTTACATAATTGCTCTTAGTGGTTGCTCATAACTACAATACACGACATTTTTTTTACAATTCAAGTTTTTCTATTCTAGTCAATACTTTTTTATTCTACAATTTTCTATATTCATTTATTAGTGCTGCAGTTTTCCCACCTTTTGTTGATTTCCTTTCTGTCATTCTATGAAATTTTATAGAGATGCTCATGTCATTTTAACAGCCTAGGTTGTATGGTAATAACAATAAACTTCTTTTCTGGTGGGTTAACAAGCTAAGTTTGCAGACCAAAATTAAAAAAGGCAGGACACAAGGAAAGCCAACATTTTGGCCCTAACCTTCTAAGGTCAATTAAGACTCAGCATATATGAGAACTTGTACTCTAACGTCACGTAACTCAGTAGTGTCCCAAATTTTCTGATCAAGGAGATGATGGGGCTAAAGAACAAAGTGATTAATGATGTAGAGTGTGCTAAGGAGAGTCACATGGAGAGAAAACATTCTCTCAGGCTTTCACAGAGAGTACATTGGCCAAGCAATGGCCATGACTCATCCACATGGCTGACACTGACAAAGGTTCTACAATCTGAGGTACAGGATCTCAGGATAAACCCTGAGGGGATTTGACTGACCTTATCAGACCCAAAAGCTACTACTCTTGTTTCATAGGTCTTGTTTTATCTTCATCTTAACCATCCAGCAGAAACTATATAAACAAAGTATAAGTAAAGCCATGCTGTTATATTGAGCTATAGGGGATTCGGGTCAACAATTTCAGATATTGCCAGTGAAGAGGAAGATCCAATACTATTATGGACTACTGGACTCTTTTAGAATATTTTGCTGAGTTAACACACCTGTAATATTCAAATAACTGAAGTAAACAAAAAAGGGGATACAGATGGATGTCCATTTTGTATCTGTGTATTCAAAATGGTTAGAATTGATATATAGTTACCTTCTCTTAATGAATAGAGGAATTTGTCCTAATGGTGTTTGTAAATAGGATATCATGTCCACATCTTGTACAGCAATTAACCACTAGGAAGAATGTATGCAATGTGTTAATTATTGAAACTGTCCTACCAATCTGGTTTGAAACTGTCTCATTGCTATTTGTTTCTCAATAAAATTATAAGAAAAAAATGATGGTATTATTTTCTTGAAGAAAAATATATATTCTTTTAGTTTTTTCTTGCCAAAATTTTCTTTACAAAAGCATCTGTACAATATAAAAACAATGACACTTTGTAATCTGCTTTATTCCTGAATAGAGAAAAGATGATGAAGTATTCACTGTTAGATATCTTTCAGTTATGTATTTCTATAGATTTCATCTAAGTATGTCTCTAGATGTTGCCTGTCAGGCTAAGGCAGTTGTTGGATGCTTTTGGTAGAAAGAGAAATATGAATGACTTTGTCAAACTTTAGAGTTTTGTTTTTCTTTTTGCCTCCATAGGTTGCTCATTCCATTTTCCTCTTTAGATTTGAAAGTAATGACTTTTATACATCGATTATGAATATTCAGCCATCCTTCCAGGTCTGCAATATTTACTTGGCTTTAAAATAATATATTTTTATAGCTTGGTAAATTGCTCTCTTTTTTGTCTATTTTGAGACAGGGTCTCACTATGCAGCTCAGGCTGGCCTTGTGTTTCCTTTGTAGCTCACACTGGTCTTCAACTTGCAACAATCTTTCTACCTCAGCCTCCTGCGTGCTGGCATTACGGGCTTGCATCGCAACGACCATCTTGAATAGTACTATTGAATGTATTTGTTTTAAAGAAAGTACAAGGGGGCAGATATAGTTCAGTAGAATAAGTGCTTGCCTGGCAAGCGCAGGGTCCTGAGTTTAATACCCGGTACTGTAAAAAAAAAAAAAAAAAAGTACCAACTAGAATTAAAACAAAAATTAAAAGTAAAACAGAATTTCACTTCAAAAAATAATATGAATTTCACAGTATTTTTTGTAACATATAAAGTTGGCTTCCAACCAATTATTCATATTACCAGATATACACATGTAAAGTATCAAGATTCCAAAAATTCCATAAAGTGTGGGTACAACCTTATGATTGTGATTAATTATTCTTCATTTTAGTTTTTGGCAGAACATATCTGCAGTTGGCATGTAATTCTGAAACTCATTTTTTTAAAACTTTCAGGGTCTAATAAGCTTTTCTTCTTATTAGCATATTCAAAATAACTGTGCCACAGAATTGAATGATTTATTCATACATATTCATAAATATGTAGAATATTTTATTAAAATAAGGATTAAATTCACTATAGAAGAATAACTAAGAATTACACAAAATATTTACTGGCTTTCTGCAAAGAAGCTCACTTTGGATCCCTGATGGTGAGTTCATTTTGAGTCTTACTGGTTCCAAGAGCAAATGAACTTTTGTGATAGATAGCCTCAAGCTGCTAAGGGGCTGAGAGCTTGTTAGTTCATTAATTGAATTCTTCTGGGCTTGATGTTATTCTACCTACTGCCTCCAAGACAGCAAGTCTTTAATTAGTTACTTACCCACAAACATATATTTAACACTCTTAACTGGGATCACATTCTGCTAACACTAGACAGCATTTTATCTGTAGACTCGCAGCAATGGATTTTCCACACATTTTCTTTCTTTTGAGTCAGAATAAAACAGCCAGGAAAAGTGCAGTTAATATTACTCTCATACACATAAGTGTACCATAAATTTAAGTGATTTTCTTCATAAACAGGATTAAAATGTACCTTTATCAGGGTTACTGTTATTTATTTTTTCTTGCTTTCTTCCCATAACTCCTTTCCAGATACATGCAATATTTGCAAGTGCATTTAGAATTTAAGAATAAAATATATCTGTATCTACTGCCTTGGAGAAGAGGAACACTACATCATTGGATGACCCTTGAAGTTGTGCATAGGATTTTTTTCCTTTGGAAGTTAGCTACCAGCATATGTGCCCTCCTTTCTATCTCTAGATATCAAAAGTGTATCATTTGTAAATCAACTGCATCTCCGTAGCACATAGCTTTCTCATTTTCCTTTCTTCTTTTACCAAATTCACATTATTTTGACTGTTAGCTATAAAAAAGAGCTCAGATTTATGAAAAGAGAAATAGATGTGAAAAATGAATGATCTGATTTAATTTTAGAGACAAGGGAAAGAGATACCTATATTGTCAGTCCAAACATAGATAAAATTTCAAGCAATGTGGAAGATACTTTAGAGTGGTAAGAAGTTCTTTTTAAAATTATTTCATAGGGCCTGCCAAATAGCTCAGAAGACTATAGCAGCTGCTTAGGCAGGCACAGGGACCTGGGTTCAATCCCTGGTGTGCCTTGTAAACCTCACTCCCCCCACGGCATGCTAAATCGGTCATTGAGACTGGGAGTGGTGGCACACTCCTGTAATCCCAGCACTTGGGGGGTTATAAACAGGAGGGTCACTCCTAGTCCCGATCTGTGTTGTGAGATTCTGTAGTCCCTGTACTAAAATCTATTAAAAAAAACCTCATAGAACCTACTGCATGGGATTATAGAAGGAAGAATTTTAGGACACTAATACAATAAAGGAAAAAGATACAAAATTCATCAATCCTACATATTTTTCAAGAATGTAAGTGCAGAGGAAAATATTAATTTCTCATCTTCATTAGAAATGCAACCAGACAGTATCCATCATGGTCACATGTTGTTTATGCAAAATATAAATGTACAAATCTAAACTGCATTTCAACTCATAAGTACCATTGCCTAAGAAAGTCTATATCAAATGTGTAGCAAAGCTATAACATGTCTGCTGTTATCTATATACATTTGATATGTTTTAATAGACCTTTAAAAAGGGTTGAAATTGACAAATATGTAAATGATCACTTTGTATACTCATTATCCCATTCATTAATTAGTTGTGATTGTTAAACTCTGTATAAACTCCCAAAATTATTTGTATACATTTGTATGTACATTCCATAATTTAAAACTTATATTAGTTTTCCATGCATAATCACTTTATAGAATTTTTTTGTTTTTGTAATGCATTGCTAAAAATAAATTTTGAGTTAGTTCTTAAAGATAATGCAGGTGCCAGCCAAATAGCTCAGCGGATTAAAGCGCATGCGAGCAGGAGCAGGGGTCAGGAGTTCAATTCCTGGGCCTTACGTGCTATGCTGGCCACGCACCCAGGATGCGCTGAGGCAACAATTGAGACTGGACGTGTTGGTGCAAGCCTGTAATCACAGCTCTTGGGATGCTGTAAAAAGGCGGATCACTATGAATCCGATCTAGTAGTGAGACCCTGCACATCCTGTAGACCCTTCCCTAAAATAAAAATAAAAGATAATGTAGTAACTTATTTTGTTAATTTTTGGATATAACAATTAATATTTGTAATCTTTTAAGCATAACATTTTAAAATTATTAATTTAAAAGTTTATTAATAGATATTTTATTTCTTTCAGAAGACATTTAATTTTCATAACCCTCTAAGAGTTTCCACCTCCAAGCTGATAGTTTTTGTTCTGTTGCATTTAACAAAATTCCTTTATCCAAATGTCAGGGGGTCGCTGAAGAGTCAATTTTATTTCATAATTTCTTAACAAAGCTCTTAAGTATTCAAATAAGAACATATAAACTGAATTCAATTGTTTGAAGCGCCTATTTCCACTTAACTTACGGATAACTTCTGAGCAGGTTGAGTGAGCTAATGGAAAGTTAAATAGTCTGAAAGAAGAAGTTATGGGAGTTAGATGATCAGGCTTCTTTTTTGGCTCCTTTACTCTTTGCTGCCTGAAAGAAAGTACATGGCAGGAAGGTCACTGTTGGTTAGATCTGTGTTCCCAGATTTTGAAAATGAAGTCATAATGATAATTTATCAAGTAATTCTTATGAAATAACCACAAGTAAAACATATGTAAACATGAAAATGTTTATTCTAAGAAATAAATTGCAACCTTATTATAAATAATCTCCAGTATACAATATATAAGCCATATCTCCGGTATGTAATATATAAGTCATATACAGTATAATATATACTTGTATATATATGGACGATTTCTATATTTCTTACTGTTCCATCTTATATCAGAGACCATTTGAAAAGATTCAGTGAGTAAACACAAATTTTAAAAAGTATTTAGAATATAAGTTATTTTAATACATTCTTTGTTATTTTTTGAATATTATTGCTAATGTTCAAATGATTTCAGATTATACTGAGTGTACTGGAAATAATCTAGAAAATTTTTCTTATGAATAAATATTAGAGATATTAACATATCATTAGTCAAGTTTGCAGTGCTTTGAATGCTTAATCATTCCACGCAGCCATTTTTCTTAGGGAAATTTAAACCAAAACAACCAAAATTTGTTTTCCAATGAAATATCCTCAAGCAAAATGCTGAGGGCTTGCTGCATTAGGTGGCAACCACTCATCTCGGAACATGTGTTCTGGTTAAGCTGCAAGGGTGGCCATTAAGTCTGGAATCACACAGAATATCAGATTTTTCTGTACCATACTGCACACTACATATTCCAAATATGTAAATAAGACCAATACTTATTAAAATTCATTTAAGTTTCCAGCTTCTTGTTGTTTTGTTAAAAGTGCATAATATAGTTATAAGAACTTAAAGAATTTTTCCTAAAAATAAAATTATTGACTTTTTGTTAGTTTTTGTCTTTTTTTAACTTTTATTTATTTATTTATTTATTTTGTGTGTGTGTGTGTGTGTGTCCAGCTCAGCCCACCAGGGGGCAGGGCTGGCTGGCATGTGGTGCTGGGGGATTGAACCGCGGTCCCTGTGCTTTGCTTAGCTTAGCTTGTTCTAAGTAGGTGCTTTAGACCACTGAGCCATCTCACCAGCCCCTAGTTTTTGTCTTTTGTTCACTGAACTTCCAGATCACTGCAGAGTTAGGAGAAGCATGAGGAGATAGCTTGGCAGTCTCAGCTCTTGCCTGGGAAGCGCAAGGATCAGGCTCACTCAGGTGCTGCAAGCTCTGTTCCTGCCCGCGAAACTAGGTGTGGTGGTGGACACCTGTAATCCTAGTGCTGGGAGGCTGAGACAGGAGGATCATTGTGAGTCCGAGCTGTGTGGTAAGACCCCATACCAAATGAATAAATAAATAAATAAGATTAAAAACAAATAAAAAATAAGAGGAGAGAAGAAATAAGAAGTTGTAATGTTTATTATTTAGTAATACTATTCTATTCCATAATAAATGCTTTCATCTCATGAAGAGAAGTAGAAAGTCATGGACAGAACTAATATTCTGTATCCATAAATGGAACATATTTCCCTCTGGTAACTCTCTGATAGATCTAGTGACTGTATTTTAGAAACGTAACAATGGGATATGTAAACAATTCATCCTTTTATGTGTGGATAAAAGGTATTGGAAAATTTGAGAAATGCTGAAATATTTGTTGACAAGTGTATTTATTATTTAAAATACAAGTATATTTACTTTTGTAGATGTTGCATAGCTTTGTTAGTGTTGCTTAACAGTACAAATCAGGTTTCCTTCAACTCTAATTCATCCTTAATTCCACACACTTATTTAGCTTTAGTTTTACTGTAGAACAGTGTTTTGATAGATAGTAGGTATTAAATAGTCCCAAAGTAATTCCAACTCAGTCTATATTGGAGAAAAAATAAGAGGGATTTATTACATTCATAGTAATGGCGAAAATGACTATGCACAATTCCTCTAATATTTCTTTATTAGTGGTAGTTCCAGGTTTTATGAAGCTTGAAGCTCATACAATTTGTGTTGGTTATGATGAGCATGAGCTCTTTTAAAAATAAAATTTGAAATATCTTTCTTTAAAACTGTGTTCAAAATATGGTAATGTGAGCACATTTCTGACCACAACCATCTTATTGGAAAAGTCCCATTCTTCACAATTTAGAAATAGATGCTTCTTATTCAATAAGGTACATTTTTTCTTAGTTGTTTTATAAGGTCTCATTATGTGTTTTCCATTGATGAGGCATAATACCTGGCACCCACAATTCAAAGGAGAGTATCAAGTCCGTAGTCAGCTGTCACCAAGATATAAATATCATAGTGACCTTCAGCACAGAACAAAAACACTTGCTATGCTAGGAAGCATAGCAGGCTGATAGCTCCAGAGAAAAAAGGGGGAGTAGGAGACATCCAGGTGTGTACTTTATACCGAGACCGTGTTCTCTTTATACGTCTTATTGCAATCACATGGACGTATTACAGTTCAGTTGTAGCATACAACCATGCTCACCAGAGCTGTTTCCTGAAATCACACTTAATCTCCAAATGAAGACAGTGACAAGTTCATAATTCTTTTCCACATGGTACAACTATCTCATACCCACTGGAATCACTTTAATTCCTTCCTCAGAAGTTTAATTGCATTAATGGATCTATGCATAATAAACTGGAAACCCCTGAGAAGTGTTCATCACATTAGTTGCCATTAAGAATGCTGGTTATATTTGGAAAAAGGTCAAAATGTCACCATAAATATGATTTGTAAGAAATTAATTCCAAATCTAGTGAGTGACTGGGTAGGGGTAAGGAGTGCTGAGGCTTTAGAGGAGAAAGCAACTATCTGATAGAATTAGCAAAGGAACTAGAATTAGAAGTGGAGAAGAAAGATGTGATTAGATTGTTGCTATCTCCACATACAAATTGAATCTAAGGCATTGAATCTCACAGACAAGCAAAGAAATTTGTTTCTGGAGATGGCATGTATTCTTGGTACATATTCTATAAACATCTTTGCAATGAACACAAAGGCTTATACCTACTTATATGAGAAAAAAAAGCACTGGATGTGAAGATTGACTCCAAGTTTGAAAGAAGTTCTACATGCCACAACTGCTACCAAATAGCATTACCTGCTATGCATGATACAAAGAAATCTTTCTTGCATGACTGAATTGATGCAGCAAACTTCATGATTGTTTATTATTTTAAGTAATTGCCACAGCCACCCTTCTGCCCTGTAGCAAAACATTTAAGCTTTCCTAAAGGCCAACACTTTTTTCAGCAGTGAATAACTTTTACAAATTAGAGCACGGTGAAGGTCAACTTTGTGCCAAAAAATGGACAGAAGGATTCTTCCATAAATGTGCTTCTGAATGTTTGTTAAGATTTGGAAAATATGTTGGTGAAGTTAGTTCAGAAAACACAAGCTCCTGCTTCCATCAGTCATGTGATTTTCTTCTACCTGAATAAGTGTGTCTTTCTGTTGAATCCTTAGCAGATATTGTATTCCACGTTTGACAGCTTCCTAATGCAGGGTTGCACTAACTTTGTGGAATAGGATGTGGCTTTGTGGTCATCAATTTTATTTATTTATTTTTTGTTCTTTTAAAAGCAGGGACTTACATTTAGTGCAGGATGACTTGGAACTCACTAAGTAGCCCAGGCTGACCTCAAACTTGCAGTGATCACAAAATTAAATATTAGTTTTTCTCGTCTGCTAGGTATTCTAGTTCCTTAGACTGAGCTGATCTTGGTTTCTCTGGCTTTGTAGGCCTCAGATAAATATAGATTGTGTGAGCCAATTTAATTAATTCA
>NW_004524589.1:9277026-9278868 GCF_000260255.1 Octodon degus
TAAAAATTTAAAATATATCTATAATATACTCAGTAGACTAAAACAGTATAGGTATATGTAACTTTTATATACACTGGGGAACAACAAATGAGACCTTCATTACCGCAATCTTGCTTTTATTATATTATACTGAAACTGAAAAACCAGTATCTCTAGTGTGTGAATCCACATGGTTATGTAATTTTTAAAAAGTCATTTGTATTTGCACATATTTACAGAACCTAGTGCTTAATTTCTTTCTGGGAAGTTGTTGTCTCTACCTACCACATCCTAGTTCTAAGTGTCCTTTCCCCTTCTTCCCCCCATAACATCATTTTTTCATCAAATACTCAATGACTGTGCAATTGTAATCTCTTGAGATTAAAATCATTAAGTTATTCACTGCATATACTTCCAAGCTGATGTAAATCCCGAGGTACTCAAAACAGGGTTTAGAAATCTTGGGCTGTAGATTTCTCAACCCAAAATGCGTACTCAGATTGTAATAGTATTTTCTCTCCATTGAAAATTCTGATCTGACAGTGTGCAACCTAATTACAATAAAAAATTCATGTTTTAATAAACTTCAGCACACAGTATAATATTGTAGTTAAGATAATTTAGTATTTTTCAAAGACAGAAGTTGACAATGGAGGAGGCTACCAAAAGCTTTCTATCTAGTCCCAATTGGCCCCAAAGTTTCAAACACTTTAGCCTCTTCAGGGCTGGAACCACAGCACGGACACCTAGGCACTTCTTAGATTATTTTACAAAATTATGAATTCATTTTTAATTCATTTTACTGTGAAAATAAAATATCAATGAAATAGTTTTAAGACAGGTTAGTAGGACAGTTATAATAATTAATATATTTCATAATTGTTGTCTCCATAGTGGTTATTCAGAGGAAAGATGCAGACATGATATCTTGTTTAATCAATATTAGTACAAATCTTTCTTCTCATTGAACTAAGAGAAAGTAGCTGTATATCTATCCCATCTTTTTTGTACATACATATACAAATTTTTCACTACAAAATGGTCCTTTATTTCTATCCCCTTTGTTTGTTTTGTTTTGTCAGAGTCAGGTGTTCCACTGCTGTTAGAGAAGCTGCATTTGGAGAAATCTTTAAAGGACTTTTTCATATTTGATGCCAAATATTGTAGTTACTTGAATTCAGCAAAATAACCCAATATAGTCCAATGGTACATAATAGTAGTGGGTTATCAGCAGAACTGGTAATTGTCAGAAGTTGTTGACTTGAGCCTTTTACAGCTCAGCATAAAAATATGGCTTTACTTTTTATACCTCACAGTTATATTCTTCTAAATTCATTCTTAAACTAACAATAGAGAATATTAATCTAGCCTGATTGTCAAGACAATAATTTTTATGTAAGGGTGGGAATACATGCTGAACCAAATAATAATTTTGTCAGCTATCTTTCTCACTATATTGTGTTACTTATACTTTCATTTGAACAATAATTTTAAGCATATTTTATGTATATACCTAATCAAATTAGATGGATACATTTTTAAAATTATAAAATAATTTGAAATTGAGAAAATTCGTAAGTAGAATTTTAAAAATTTTCTTAAAAATTTTAGGGTGTAGCATATCTAAATTATCTATTTAAAAGTAAACATAGCTAGTTATCTTTAACAAATGTATTTGATAAGTGGCATTTAGATGTGTCCACAATGAGTATAATTCATGCGTAAATTACTAATCATGAAGTACAGCAGTTGTAGAAAATGTTAATTTGACATTATAATTCCCATTAACCTTTTACTTTATTTTAGTACTTCTTTATCAACTGCTAATGTTTTATAGAATGAGAGCTCATCTCAAAAAATTTA
>NW_004524589.1:9279604-9280486 GCF_000260255.1 Octodon degus
TACGGGCTCTGGATAGTAGCGAACCTCTTTCCTCAGCTATGCCTGTCATTGCTCAGTGGGCCCATGAACAGAGTGGCCACGTAGGCAGGGATGTAGGCTATGCATGTGCTCAGCAACATGGACTCCCACTCATAAGGCTGATCTGGCTACAGCCACTGCTCAATGCCCAGTATGCCAGCAACAGAGACCAACACTATGTCCCCAATATGGCACCATTGCCCGGGGGATCAGCCTGCGACCTGGTGGCAGGTTGATTATATTGGGCCACTTCCAATGGAAGAGACTGCGCTTTGTCCTCACTGGCACTGACATATATTCTGGATATGAATTTGCCTATGCTGCATGTAACACTTCTGCCAAAACTACCATCCATGGACTTACAGGATGTCTTATCCTCCACTATGGAATTCCATACAGCAGTACTTCTGACCAAGGAACACATTTTACAGCCAAAGAAGTGAAGCAGTGGGCTCATGCTCATGGAATTCATTGATCCTACCATGTTCCTTACCATCCCGAAGCAGCTGGATTGATAAAAAGGTGGAATGGTCTTTTGAAGACACAGTTACAGTGCCAGCTAGGTGGCAATGGCTTGCAGGGCTGGGGTAAGTTACTTTAGAAAGCTGTCTATGCTTTGAATCAGCACCCTCTGTATGGTACAGTGTCTCCCATAGCCAGGATTCATGGGTCCAAGAATCAAGGTGTGGGAGTAGGAATGGTACCACTCACCACTACTCCTAGTGATCCACTAGCAAAATTCTTGCTTCCTGGCCCTACAAACTTATGTTTTGCTGGACTAGAAGTCCTAGTCCCAGAAGGGGTGAGGATCTTACCAGGAAGCACAGCAATGATACCATTGAACTGGAAGTTAAGATTTCCCCC
>NW_004524589.1:9280881-9288734 GCF_000260255.1 Octodon degus
TTTAGGGAATGCAGAATGGGTAGCAGAAGAAGGTAGTTCTAAATACCAGCTACAACCCTGTAATTAGCTACAGAAAAGAGGGTTATAACTGTACTACTTCACCCCCAAATATAGTTCTATTATAATGTAATATGGATAGATTTAGTACAAGATTTTAAGATTATCATAACTTGTGTTAATGTTGAAGCATAAGCAAAGAAAACTTACCTTTTATTTGCTTAAGGATATTAATGCATTTCCGTTTGTACGCAGATTTCTGTTTGTACGCAATTACAGGAATATTAGGCATAATTATATGCATACCCCTGTATTTGGAGACTGGTTTAAAAATATGCCAAGTTGACAAGGGGTGGATTGTAGTGGTTGATACGTTGTGTCAACTTGGCCAGATGACTCGCCACACAATTCCAGCTGGTGGGGGTCCCGCCCCGGGGCACAGTTGGTTCTGCCCCCAGAGTGATTCAGCACAAAGAGACCATATAAAGGGACTGATGAAGTAGTCAATGATCCACTTTGTCAGAGTAACTTCAGTCTTCCCGTTCAGCTTGGACTTCATTGCCTGGCTTGCAGCTTCGGCCTCCTCCTTCATCTTCCATCGCAGACTCTTCTGTCTTCCATTGCAGACCCATTAGCTGATGAATAGAGACTTGCATGGAGCACAGCAGTGAGCTTCAGACCTCGGGACTGAATTCTTCAGTCTGGCCTCTGCGCACTCCTTCATCAGACTCTGTGACTGACTGTGGTAATTCTTTATACATTGTATATCTTTGTTAATATATGTTGCTTATATTATATCTGTTCCTCTAATTAAAACCCTGACCAATATACCCTGGGTGTGTCTTAGTGAGCTCAAATACCAAAATAAATACTTCAATAATTACCACGTGAGTCTGTGCAATGTTGTTAATTTTAGTCCTGCTTTATTTAAAAGACATATAAATAGGGAGATTAATATATTAATTAAAAAACTGAAGTAACTCATGATCTGGGGACTCCAATGGTTCTAACGCATCCTAATCATAAACTCAGTACAAGCTATCTTTAACTGTTCACTGTGATCTATATTCACTTCTTTCCCTTCAAGGCTGACATGATAAAAAATATGTGTCTAGGATTGCAAGTCCAATATTTGTGAGAAAAGAGTGAGAAATGATTAAAAACTGGTAACAAAATAAAACAGAAAGGAAGGAAGATAAGAAGAAAGCAGAGAGAAAGGAAGAAAGAAAAAATCACAGTTCTTATTTCAGTATTTTAGAAATTCTGTGCTCTCTGATTCATCAAAAAGAATCTTCCTCCTTCCTGCTTTTCTTTCTCCCATTTTTGGCCCAAATTTCTCTCCTCCTCCTTTCTTCCTCCTCCTCATTCTTTTCATTTTGAATATTACTCCCTGTTCTTTTTAATGATAACAACTGCAAATTAAATGTATTTTCAATCTTTGCTCATTTTAAATTTTATAAACATATATCCATCAAATTTTAATTATTTTACTATTTCTCCAAAATAAATTAGAGACAACTAATTTTCCACTATACTTTATTAATTATATTAAAGCCATGAAGTAGGTTGAAGTTTCAGTTTCAGTTTCATTTCTATTCAGATTGACAATATATGCACAATAGCCTTTTAAAATTAATGAATAGTAAAATGTCTTTCATGGGATGTGAGTAAATAAAATATTCTATTGAGCAAAGCACAGCACTGATATCTACTGTATTCCACGCAAGTATTATAATATAACTATATTATTCAATAAGATATCAATATACACACATTAATTAGTTTTTCTAGAACACCAGAAACAATACCTTGTCAGATGACTATAAAAGGAATATTTTTCTGTTAGTTTGAATTTGGAATGTCTACAAAATTATTTTGCGTGTGGAAGAAGGCTTGATCCCTAGTTGGTGATGCTATTGGAATTTAGTTGAAATGTTGGAAAGTGTGGCCCAGTTGGAGGGACTTGGTCACTTGGGGAAGGGGTCTCTCTCTCCTCCTTCTTCCCCTTCTGGACACCATGATATGAGCATTTGCTCTACCATCTACTTCAGTCATGATACTGTGTCTCACAATGGGAATATAAGCAACAGAGCCAGCCCACCATGTGTGGAAACCTATGAAATCATGAAGCAAGATAACTATTTCCTTCACTAACTGATTTTTTTCCAGGGATTTCTCAAAGCAATGTAAAGTTGGCAAGAAGAATTGGATTGACTTACACTGAAATGCTGGATAGTCCTACAATAGTCAGCTCCCAGCTGGGAAACCAGGGAGAACAGCAACTGCTTAGCCCAAGAAGCTAGAGGTCTTAGAACAAGAGGGACTAATGATGCAACCTTACTGCAAAGCTGAAGGCCAGAGAGTTGCTGGAGTCACTGTGAATCTGTATTCAAAGGCTAAAGAAGACTGTCTCTGATAACTGCAAGGCAGTAACGCAGCTTCCACCCTGTCATGCTTTTTGCTCCGTCACTCACCCAGCCCATCGGGGTTACCTTCCCCAAGGAGGGTGCAGCGTCAGTTAGCTGAAACCCAAGCCAGTTGTCTTGGGAAACACCCTCATAGGCATGCCCAGAATTGTGCATTACCAATCTTCGAGCATCTCTAAATCCAGTCAAGTTGATGACCAAGAGAATAAACATCACAATATTCCCAGTGCGTAAAGGTTGCAATTTTTACTATTATTACTTACAGTATTTATTTTTTGCTATGAAAAATTCAATATTAAAACCTAATTTCAAACTAAAACCCATTAACTAATTTTATTTTATTTTATTTTTTGTATTTTAGGTAAGGGTCTACAGGGTGTTCAGGGTCTCACTACTATATCTGTCTTGTAGTGATCTGCCTGTTTACAGCTGCCCAAGAGCTGGGATTACAGGGGTGTGCCACCTCGCCCAGTCTCAATTGCTGTCACAGTGCACCCCAGAGGTGGGGCCAACACTGCATACCCAGGGATCAAATCCCCACCCCCTTTGCCTGTTTGTAGGCACTTTAATCTGAAGAGCTATTTGGCCAACCCTCAATTAATTTTATATTTATTCCCTGATATACACAATTTATGTAACATTTACTAATAGATGAACATATTTATGCATAAGAGTATTGTTTATTTATAATTCTGGGTATCTCATTTTAATACACCACTCTTTCAAGAAGACAAATGGTGAAGAAAACTGCATGATCCCAATGTGTTCTCCAAATAATATCCAAGATAAAGAACACAATTTCCTGTTTTATGTACATTGTTCATTCGTTGTAGACCTCTTCTATTACTTCAGATATTTTGCATAATTTCCTAGCTGGGAGAGATCCACATGAAGATACACTTCCAGGCGACTTGAACAGTCATTAATTCTCACTTATGTCTAACAGTGCTAATATCCCATCAAGTCGAGTCCTGTGCTACTGTGATCACTAAATAGTATATCTGCCGTCAGCAGGCTCAGTGTCTGACACTAAATAGATAAATTGGAGAATTGCCAGAGTTATCAATGCTCAAGTATGAATTTCCACTAAGTTTGACATACACTGCAAATCATGAGCTGCCAAAAAATGATAAATTAAAAGGTAAGTGGAAGAGATGTATTATTCAGCTGAGAACAAGTCAAGGGAAATTACTTGGGTAGACAAAGTTTTATGAAAGATTTTGATAGAAGAAATGGATTTGGATGATATAAATTTCATCTGGGTTTCCATTTTGTTATTATGTCTCTTTGCAAAGGTTTGACTACTTTCTGCTTGTTTCAGAGTCATCTCTGTCAAGAGAGACCTTAAAATGTTAAACTTTGAACCAAAGCAAGATCTCGCACTTTTCCTTTAACACACACACAAAATTTCTGCTACTGCTACTGCTATCACTAATAATATGTCCATTCATGCTATTATTTTATGAACAATCATTATTTTTACCCTACTGTCCCATTAATTGAAACCCAGTGAATAAGAAATTGTAATATATTATGTATTAAGTTAAAATATATGAAATTAATATTAAATTGTATATTCCTGTTTTGCTATGAGTTGAGTGGTTCAAATGTTCTTAGATAACATAGATAATGAATGAATAATCAAGAAGTTGAACCCACGATTGCTTGCTTATCCAGCTTGTACCACTTTCTTTAACACAATATTGTAATCATGTTAGTTCCTAGTACATATAATTGACACTCCCGAATATTACATAAAATATACATATAAAGAAATACCAATTACTTGAATTTCAGTGGAATCTACATAAAAATCCAGGAGTGTTGTTTCCTAAGTACCAACAAACTTATTCCAAAATTTATTTTTTGGAGGGTCATACCAGGGATTAAAACTCAGGACCTTGCATTGCCAAGCCGGCACTTATGCCAATGAGCCATGTTCCTGGCACCTTATTCGAAAATTTATATGGAGACCCCTAATGCTTAATCGAACTCTGCAGCAGCACAAATTTGAACACCTGAGAATATAGTTCATGATGTATTAAAGCTGCAGTGATCAATATCGTAATTGTGCTGGAGAGTAAAACTAGATGAATGGAATATATATATATATATATATATATGACTATTAAACCCATTAAATATAGCATATTTAATTTTACTCTTCTGGGTAGATGAAATTTCCATACAGAGACAGTAGGATAGGGTTACATGTATACCTGTGTTTTAAGTTTTTGACACTTACAGAAGTGTATTATGTGATATAAAATAATTTAGGACAATGCCAGGTTATATACATAGTTGAACTAACTCAGAAATTTTTAAGGTATTTAAATACTTTGCCTATATAATAAGAAATATAATTTTCCCCACACAGCCTTCGTGAGGTCAGAAGGTCATGTTATTAGACCTCTAATATTAGCGTTCACACTCTTTAAGACTTTGAAGATAGGGCTTTAGCAATTCCTGGGACAAACAACAAAGCAGCTGGAGTCAGACAAGGGCAGCGGGGTGATGAGTGTCGGTGGGCTTAACTGGACTTGCAAGTGACCAAAACATTCACTGTTGGAGGTGTTTGGAATCACTCCATAGTTTTCCTCATTTCATAACATACTAATATTATTCATTAATTTACTAAAGGCTATGTTTTAATAGTTGAGTGGTTTGATTTCTAAGCAACAGTGTTCTTTTTCCCTTCCATTCAGCACCATGTTTCCTCTGTCAGACAAATTATTGCAAAATCGTTGTGCAAAATGTACAGTAATAAGCACCACCAATTTTATATAGTATCTATGATTGTGCACATCAGTGAGGTTCTATAGAAAATTTATTAAAATAAACAATAATTTGTGAAATAATTTATAAAATATTTTATACTTAAATGTAAGCACTATTACTACAATATAAAAAGGCCCACATTTTAGAAATATACTCATAAAATAATTTAAATAATTTATAAATATGATTAGCAGAAAGGATTATGAAGTTTTAAAATATCTGAAACAGCATCAAAATATTCAAGAATAAAAAATATCTAAATTAGCAAGAAAGTATAATAAACCCTGACACATTAAAAAATTAAAAGTTCCTTCATATATGAATGGATATTTCAAAATTGAATCTTCAAATATTTATCATTTTCTATCAATTTTAATTTACATATTTTATAACATCGCACTCAAACTTCTACATGTGTATATTTGCATTATATTTTTATTTTTTATCCTTTTTTGAGACAGCATCTTGATACAACTCAGGCTGGCCTTACGCTCACTTAGTAGCCCAAACTGGTCTCAAACTTTCAAAGATCTTTCTGCCTAAACCTTCTAAGTGCTCACCATGCCCAACTCCATATTTGCATTATTTACATACATATATATGCAGATCCATGTGAAATTGAACAAATTATTTAAAATTTATATCTAAGAATTGAAAAAAAATAAAAATGACACTGTAGAAAGATCAACTACAATCAAAAGTGATATTTGAAAGCTGCAGAAATTCACAGTACTGCAATCATTAGCATATACAACACAGAAACTGAGCAACAGATATGTGAATTGTTAGTATGTGGGAAAAATACAAATCATGAGAAGTAAAGAGAGAACAAAGTTTTCAATAACTGGCTTTGGTCTAATTCATCAATCCACATATATTTATTAAGTGATAATTATTGTTATGAATTACCACTTCAGAGAAAAGTAAAGAGATTAAACAAAAAATACTGTCAGAAGAGAGTATGAATGACATGTTTGCATATGCATTCTATATACTAATATGCATTTTGAATTTTTATTTTAGACCTCAAAACTAGTACATACTAGAAACACTTACCTATCTAAACCTTTTATTATAAAACACACAGCAACATACAATTGAGAAAATGAAAGTCAAGTTAGAGCGTAAAAATATTATTTGTAACACGTACATTATATGTACAAATCATCGCTAAACATAAAAAGTAAGCAAAAGAAATCAGAAGGGTATGAATCCTTGGAAAGAGATTTAACACATCCCAAAGAAAATATATGACAGCTAATCAATATATGAAAAGTGTTCAACTTTGTTAGGATTCAGGAGAAAGCAAAAGAAAGACAGATATTATTATTGACCCACATATGTTGCTAACAATACAACAACAGTTACAAATATTTATTTATTATTTTTCAGACTATAATTTGGTCAACTATGGCAGCAAATTTGGTTGTACCTGTTGAAGTTTATCATGTTAAAAAAATAAATGGACAACTGTCCTGCTCCAGGTTTCATTCAGCAGAGAGAAATTCTCTAAAGCATCATACACTGCTTATGTATGATATACTTTGCTTTAAATTTTGTGTTTGGGAAGGTAGATTCTGTCCATCTGATTGAAGATATTCCCATTTTATTTTTCATAGGACGGTGTACTGTTTTTAAGTATGCTTCTTTAGTCCTAAAATGAACCATAATTTTTTTTCTTTAAAAACATAACAAGATTTTGTAGGGCCCTGGGAAATATCTCAGTAGAATAAGCACTTGCCTGGCAAGTGCAGTGGCCTGAGTTGAATCCTTGGTACCGCAAAAAAAAAAAAAAAAAAAAAAAAAAAAAAAAAATCTAGTGGATCATGAAAGAAAACCATCAAATATGATGTTATAGTCAAATGCCAATTATTTTGGCAACCTCATATAAGTCATCTCAGTGTGCTATTAAGTTTTTAGATATTTCATGCATACGTGTTTTAAGACAGGGTTATAAAACTTTCATTTCACTATTACTATGCTAAAGCACTCTAAAATACACTACCAGTAAGTCTAATTAGAAGGTAGAGTTTAATATTTAAAAAAATATAAATAGAGGCCCTCTGGATCCTGAATAGACTGGAAGCGCAGGCCCGGGGAGTGAGGGAGATGATGGGGCCGCGAGATCCTGAATTGACCCAGAGCACAGGCCCAGTGAGTGAGCGAGACAACCCAGGGCCAGGCGGGATCTTGAATAGACCCGGAGCACAGGCCCGGAAAGTGAGTGAGACGACCTGGGGTCGGTGGATCCTCATTTGACTCAGGCTGCAGGCCCAGCAGGGAACTCTTCAGCAGAACTCCCTGCAAAGAGGCTAGAGGCAAGAACCACCCAGCTGATTCAGGAGCTGAACATCTTCCCAGAGAGACACAAAGGGTTCAACTCTAATGCTTGCAGAAGAAAGAAGTAGAACACACAGCCAGAACCAAGCAACACCCACCTGGAGGAATCTGAACTTTATAGATCCGGACCTGGTGCTAAGGTAACAACTCTATCTAAGCTCTACACCAAAGGTCAGAAGACAGTAGTATACAAAATGACAAAGAGAAGGAACAAAATGCAGTCTCAGGCCTCGAGTCCACCCAGTACAAATGCAGAAGACACTAGCACTGAGGAAACCGGAAATCACACACCAGATATCTCTGAAATAATAG
>NW_004524589.1:9290429-9291461 GCF_000260255.1 Octodon degus
AGTGAAAACCCATTTATATGCTGAACAGCAACAACTTAGACTGAGTGTTAATTTTTCTAAAGCGTTTTATTTATAAACATAAAATGCCAAAGTGCTTCTTGATTCTTAAAGTGTATCACTTCAAATATGTGTAAAACAATTATAATCATTGGAAGAAAATGAATGCTACTGAAGGGCTGTGTAAGTATAGTGTCCAAGAATGATGTGAGAATAAGTTCTAAGATCAAAATATTTAGTTATTATAAATTAGCCAATTATGCATATAAATTTATTTGTTAGATCTAAAATAAGGATACGAATATGTTTTGATGCTCTAAATATATTTAATAAAATATAGAGAAGCATGTTTTCTAAAATTTGGAAAGTCATACAAAAGTTTCAGTAGGATGGTAAAAATAATTATACTAGATTTTTCAAGAAAAAGCAATTATATTGATTCAATAAACATACTATGAGAAGTGAATTAAGGTTAATAATTCACTTTGACAAAGTAACTTTAATACCCAGAAATAATTTTAAAGAAAAATATGTTATCTGAAAGTACTAAAATTGAGTTTAAATAGCTAGTATTAAATTATCAGTACATTTTATATACATATATATGTATATATATGCACTGATATGTTTAATTATAATATCACTTTCTTATTTTACTATTACATTACTTTGTTACACGAATGCTATTTACATCTTGGTAATATAAAATGAGGTTAGAACTTGCTTATACTGAGATAATTTTGAAAAGTATGAATTACCCAACTACTGTGAATATCTATTTTCTATTATTTATATTATAGTAAAATGTTCCTAATTTATGATATCATCAAAGACCAAAGAAGACATGAGAAGGGCAGGGGCCAGCGTTTGATCTCTGGCATCACATGCTGCCCTGGCCCCACTCCCACGTGCGTTGAGCCTGTGATGCAGTCCGGGTGTGGTGGCGCATGCCTGTAATCCCAGCACTAGGGAGGCAGAAATCAGGAGGATCATTATGAGTCCAAGCTGCGGAGTGAGACCCTGCACAAAAAAAGT
>NW_004524589.1:9291701-9292566 GCF_000260255.1 Octodon degus
GATCTTAATATATCTTTAAGATATTTACTATCCAAAGGTTAAATTGATCTTTGAAAAATAGGTAGAACAACGGACAAAATAATGAAAAGTCATGTCTGAACATTGGAATACACTGTGTGCAAAAAAACAGAGATTTGATTCAATATAAAGTTTGTTATAATTGGTCCACGGATTGGAGATCCTGACTGACATGAAATGACATTTGCATTGGCTCTGTTACTTCTGTCGTGTTGCAGATGTAGCATCCTTAAAAAACATAAATTCGCATTCTCTTTGTAGTCCAGGGGTCCTGCAATTGTTGACATAACTTCCTCCTTCCAGATCTCAGAAGTGACAGTATTGTGATTGTTCCCTCTATTTCTGTCTGTATCTTGAGGCCCTTTTTCCAGCATCCTCAGATTGTTGGCAAAATTCAGTTCCTTAATTTGATAGCACTGAAAGCCCATGTTCACTTGTTATCAGCTACAGCTCTCTTTTTTTCCCAAAGACATCCTTTAGTTCTTTGCAAATTAAACTCACCAATTCCCTCTCTCAATCTGCAAATAGTATTTCAGGAAGAACACAAAACACTTAAAAGCCTACCTGATAATGGTAGGTCTGCATGGATAATCTCTCTTTTCATAAATCCCAAAGTCCATTGAAAGTATATAACCCATAGGAGTGATATTAAATCACATTTACAAGTTCTGTACATTTCACAGGAGAGCATTATGCTAGGTGCATACAAAAAGGAGCAGGGAATTTTAGCACTGCCTTAAAATTCTTTCTGAAATTGTAAAGGAGGAATTTGATTTGATGTTGAAGAGCACTGAAGATCAAAAAAGACAGTGAACTGTTTTAGTAATGAATAAAACACTAAAGAATT
>NW_004524589.1:9293236-9299891 GCF_000260255.1 Octodon degus
TGCCAGCCAGCCTGCCCCCTGGAGGGCTGAGCTGGCCACACACACACACACACCACTCTCTCTCTCTCTCTCTCTCTCTCTCTCTCTCTCTCTCTCTCTAATAAAAAAAATTAAAAAAAAATAAAGAACATTGAAATACCACTGAATATGTATCTGAATAAATAAAATCACAGCGAGAAAACAAACAACTGGGGAGGGCATGGAGCGACTGGGAATTTATGTTAGTTTGAATACAAAATGGATAATCGCATAGGAAGACAGAGTGGCAGTTTCTTGCAAAGCTAAACGTACTCTAACTACACAGTGTGTCAAATGCGCACCTATGCATTTACCAAAATAAGTAAAAATGAAGCACATACCTAGGAATGTTTATAGCCGATTTATTCAGAATTTTCAAAAGCTGAACAATGTCAAGATATCTTTCAGTGCATGAATAAACTGTAATACATATATAAAAGGAGGAAACCACAGATAAGCTCACCCCCAAGCTTTTAAAAGTCTTTTATTTATTCATTTATTTTGCACAGGGTCTCACTAAGCAGTGCAGACTTGTAGTGGTCCTACTGTCTCAGCCTCGGCAGCACTGGACCACAGGCGTAAGCCACCATGCCAGGGCTCAGGGTTAGCATGGCATACCTCAGAGCTGGGAACTAAACTCTGGTCCTTGCTCTTGCCAGGCAGGCACTTAGACTGCCAAACTGTCTCTCCAGACCTACCCCTAAGTTTTAATCCTCAACATAAAACCTTTTATAAGTTATATGAAGAAGAGAAGTGAATATGTTGAAAAATATGGTATTTTACTGAAATTTGTGTCAATATTTTAGATTTCAACTTATTAAAACTCAATCAAAATAACTACATATTGAAAATTAAGTAAATTAATTTTATATTTGTATAGAAATATCAAGTTTTAAAGTAGAAATTTTAATGTAAAATAGGATGGGTGGAGGCAATGTGTGGTGGTGGAATCTTATAATTCTGAGCTCTGAGAGGTTAAAAAAAGAGTTGTGTAGGGTTAAGCTTAGCAATGACAATTTCATAACTGGCAGAGACTACATATATATGCACAGTGAACATAGATATAGATCTACATAGTTTATGTTACCATAATTATTAATCATGGTAACCGTCAATTGTAATTAACATAGACATAAGCTTACAACTTAGTTTATGTTATCATAATCATACAAGTATACATGTAGACTAACACATAGATACATACATTAACAATTGGTCACAGACTCTCATCTTTCAGTGCATTAAATAACTGTAGTCATGGGATCATGATAATTGTTTATTTTTGTGCATTTTTTCTGTTAGAAGAAAATGTCTGAGACTAAGAAAATTAAAAAATTGAGACATTCCTCCTCCTTGTGGTGTGTGGAATGTTTGAAGTAGAGGCAAGGACAGATCTGATGTCTGGTGAGGGTTTCTCTCAGCTTCCAGTACTTTCCCCAATGCCATGTCTCTTACTCCTCACCCATCTTTTTATTAGGTGGTACCAGGGATCAAACTCAGGACCTTGAACTTTCCAGGCAAGCACTATTCCACTGAGCTATCTCCTCATGCTCCTTACTCTTAACTCTGTTTCTAAACCTGTACATAAATTTTGGAGAGTCACTCACATTCAAACCACAGCACCAGTGAAATGTTATTAATTATAAAGTATTCAGCGAATTTAGTATGGGAAAAGTCCATTAAAAATCCACAAATACAGAATGAGTTGAATTCTCACATAGGTAATATTTCATAAGCAGTTCTGATGAGGGAATATTTTTCCACCAAATTGTGTATAAAGAACACATGAGGGGCAGCCAAATAACTCAGCAGAATAAAGCACCTGCTTAGGCAGACCCAATAGCCAGTTTCGATCCCTGGCCTGCTGTGCTGGCCCCATCCCAGGGCGTGCTGAAACTGTGACTGAGACAGGGCATGGTGGTGCATACCTGTAATCCCAGAACTTGGGAGGCTGAAAACAGGAGGATCACTATGAGTCCAATCTGTGTAGTGAGACTCTATAACCCTATAGACACTATACTAAACATGCAATAAATAAATAACCGAATAAATAAATCAAAGTATACCAAAATAAATTTTGATTAATATCTCATTCCATGATCAAAATAATTTGATCTGTAACATATATCAAAGGAAAATTTCTGAAACTTAACAAATTAATTTGGGAATATAAATTTGAGTCTTTAACCCAGCCAAAATTCCTTATAGATCTCATTAAAATTACTAAATAAAATTGATTAATTAGACTTGTTTGAATTTAAATCTTATCTTTAGCAAGACAACAGGTTATAAAAGATAAACTATGTTCCTTAAAATAATATTTTCTCATTATTTTTTAAGAACTACAAAATAGTAAAAAAAAAAAAGCTTTAGAAATGACACAAAATTTCACTAAACAGAGTAATAGGAAATGGGAAGGAAAAACTGGCATGAGGAAAAGTACAAACGAAAGAAAGAAGGGAAAAGGATATATTTATGTATATATGCAGGATAATGTGGATAGTTTACTGCTGATTTCCACTGGTCTTTTGAAATGAGTAGTTAATGCTTATTTTTTTCTTTTCCTTCTTTTTAATTTCCTATGATGTTTTAAAACTGATTTTGCAGATTTATATCTGGTAATCTAAGCAACTAATTTGAAGATAACATCACAACTAATTCTAATACATTATTTGAATTATTTTAATACAATAATTCTAATACATTATTTGAGAAAAATAACTGCGGTATAATTGTATTAAAAATTTCTATAACTTAGTAAAACAAATCCTCATTCAACTAATGGTGATAGAAATTGACATTGCAGACATTGAGCCAGAAATAGCTGGTAAGCTCAAGTCCAGTGAACATGTGGAACAGATGGAAATCTCTTCATACACAGCAACGATCTAAGAAAACTTAGCTTTTTATAAATCCAATTAAGCTATTTTATATTCTGCAATTTTTTTTGCAATTTTCAATATAAACAAAATCAGTTTAAATCAAGAAAAGTTTTGCATGGGAATACTATTACACTTTTATGAATATATCTGGAACTAGAACTCACCCATATGCCTGTCAATTGAATAAATGCAAACATGTGATACATCATATAATGAAATAGTATTCCATGGTGAAAAATTGATGAACTATTTCTAAACACAATTAAATTGAGGTATCTGACAAGTACTGTCTTGAAACTAAGATGGGCAAAGACAGGTCATAGGAAGTTAATTTGATTTATAAAAAGCTAGAAGATTTTAGTTCAAGCTTTGGAAAATTTTTTATTGTATATTTACAATAGACACAGATAATAATCTAGGCTAATTTTATCCACAAAGATAAAATTTGTTTTTGCCTGACTTGATGACCACAGTATTAGTATTATTACAAATCTATTTTTTCTCGGAACTATGTACTGATTACCTGTTCAAATTACTGGTGCATGTGTTTCACTTACATTCATCAGAATGGGGAGAGAAACCTGTACATCTCCTAGGGACAAGTAAATGTTTATCTCAGATATCCCATGACAGACATCCCCTTAAATCTTCTGCCTAAAATGATTTGATTTTTTTTTCTATTCACTCTCTAAAAGTCACTATGGTGGGGCAATGAAAGAGATTCCTTTGATTAGATTAATTTACTCAGCCTATGGTGAAATTGAATGTAAGAATTATTCTGAAGCAGTACTTTTAAAGTAAAATACCGATGAGGCTACCATCAAAAGACAATAATTGTAGAACACAGATTACATCAAAATATTTTTTCAAAAGAAGAGAATTCAGTTTAAAACATATTTCCTCAGAGATTAAGGAGACCCAACAAAGCCAGTTTATTTTTAGATATATAAAGCTAAAGTGCACAAAGTAGATAAAGTAGAAAAACTAGTAAATGCTATACTTAGGGATTGATTTCCTATCAAGTGTTTATTTTCTTATAACTTGAGCCTTACATCATTTCAAAATATCAAAGATAATTTGCTAAAATTTAAAATTGTTCCTTGAGTAGAAGATACAGAAAATTGTAAAACTCTTGATTTTAGTGAGGCATCAAATCTTGCAATTTTAACAAGCTTGTCTAGAAAAATGTGGCTATTTTATAACAAATCGGGTTAATTCTAGAGTATATCACACAAAGTGAAAAGGTTGTATTTTCTGTTGTTGTAGAGGACTCTAGACTCATTCTCAGACTTTTATTCTCCATCTTGTTCCTATACTTTTGACATAAGGCACAGGAAAGTTAGTGTTGATGTGGTTCACTCTTAAAAAGCCATCTGTGATCCCACTGGGTGGTTTGCTAGCAGTTGGTATTAAAAAGTCACTCAGCTCATTAGTGGTTCCAATTGGTTGACATGTAGGGCTATACCCTCCCAAGCTGTCTCAACTGCCGTATAAAATCTAGGCAAATTCTCAAGTATGGAAAGTGTCAGCAAACTGGAAACTGTAGACCTCCCGGTGCCAAAGCAATCTTCAAATATCTTAAAACCCTGGTCCAACCAGATAGACATCCTAATTGTAAGTATCCTTTCAAGATACTATTAATGTCTAGTAATTTTAATTTTGGACAAATTTTACTATATTTGATGTGCATCATACATTTAAAAAAATGATACGAACTTCATTTTGAGGAAAGGTCCCAGGGTTTTCCAATCAGGTTCTGTCATACATGATCTTATATTGTGTTTTAAACTTAATGGTATGACAAAAAAATAATCATCCTTGCTTCAAATAAAAGCTCGAGAGCTGGGGAAATGGCTGAGTAGAATAAGCTCTTCCTTGGCAAGCACGAGGCCCTGAGTTCCATCCTTGGTTCCAGAAAAAGAAAAACAAAATCAAACACTAAAAAACCTCAACACTTGAGGAGTGTCTTAGTTACTTTTCATTTTTTTTGCTGGAACAAAATACCTGATACGCATAATTAAGGAAGGAAAGGTTTAGTAATTATTTATTTATTTATTTATTTATTTATTTTTGTATTTTAAGGAAGGGTCTACAGGATGTTCAGTGTCTCACTACTAGATCTGGCTCACAGTGATCTGCCTGTTTACAGCCTCCTAAAAGCAGGGATTACAAGCATGCACCAACACGCCCAGTCTCAATTGCTGTCTCAGTGAACCCCGGGGGCGGGGACGGCACTGCAGGCCTGGCTATAGGGAACCCCTAGCCCCTGAACCTGCTTGCAGTCGCTTTAATCCCCTGAGCTCTTTGGCCGTCCCCAAGGAACGAAATGTTTATTTAACAGTTTGTGGAGGTTTCAGTCCATACTCCACTGGCTCTAAGGCAAACAGCAGCACTTCATGGCAGCAGAAAACAACGAAGAACATTGGAAGATCAACAGCTGCGGCATCCAAAAAGGCTCTCTCTCTTCCTTCTAGGCTGACTGTGAAGACCAGCGCTCCACCGCAAAGATCAAAGCTCCTCCAAAGTGGCACAGCTGCGAAGTGGCACAAGGAAGACCAGGACATCTCCAAGAAAGGAGGGGGTGAAAGAGGGAGAGGCAGGGAGCAATGGGGGACAAAAGCCTTCCTCAATTCTTTTATATATCCTTTTTGTTCTGAGTCACTCTGGAGCCAGTCATTCCTGCTCTAGGACTCTGCCCCAGGGCATGGAATAGACAAGTGTGTCCAGCCCAGCTTTGGACATGTCGAGTTGACACAATGTATCAACCATAAAATCATAAGTAAAAATATTAGTGTTCATTGTTTTATTATTATGGTTAATGAGAAAAATAATCTTTCATGAACACAACCCAGGCTACCTAACATGGCACTAAATGCTCTTGCAAGTAGTCTTTCATGAAACATTGCAATCAATTTAGATCATAAAAAGGTATACAAAGAAAATGCATACCATATACATATATATCATATACATATAGCAACAAACCTGTATGTGCCTACATAAACACATACATGTTATACTATCCCTGTAAATAAGCAACATCAGTGGTTTACCTATCTGTACTGTTCATATAAATATAAAAATGTGTGCATGTCAATTTAGTTAAGCCTTATGAAATCTTTTGTTCGTTATAAATCTGTTCAGTGTATTGGATTTCAGTAGAGATACTTTACAAGTTTCAATAATGAGTTCTCATGTACTAGGAAGATTTTACATTAATTTACTGAAAAGATTAAATCCAAATTATTGCTAACTAGCAGACATATAAATAAATGTTTTCCAAATTTTAGTAGCAGTTAAATAGGTAAAAATTCCTGCATTAGGTAAAAGAACTTATTTTTTCCTTTGCCTGACACATTTTATAATTAAACATTTCACATTGCAAGTCTTTCATATTATTTTATTTCACACAGGAGATATAGCTCAATGGGACAAGTGACTCCCTGAAAAGTGCAAGGTCCTGAGTTTGATTTCCATTACAAAAAGTTGTATTTTATTTCACTAAAAAATTGCAATTATTTATTTCTTCTTTTCTTTATTTTTAAGAAGAAACACTTCCTAAGTGTTTAAAATAAGTAATTTTTAAGAAAATAATTGTAGGTAAAAATTACCATGATCTGATAGAGAAAGGCAAATTTAAGTAACACTGAGGTAGTACCTCATTTGGATTGTGATACCTATTATTAAGAAAAATAAGACAGAAAAAAGTTAACAAAGAACTAGAAAAATTCCCTCTTTGTGCAGTTTTTTTTTTT
>NW_004524589.1:9299991-9302170 GCF_000260255.1 Octodon degus
GTTATCCAGACCCAGGACACCACATACAGGTAGAAGTTTATTCACTTATTGAAAATCAATAAAACTTGGCATCATCTTCTGGTTCATTTTACATATTAGTTCCAGACATATATTATAGAATCATATTCTTGCCCGACACTTTATTTTGTATTTGTCATTATTAGTCACTTACATTTTATATTCTATGTTTCCACTGGGATTTTTGAATATATATTGGAATAAGTTTCTAACATGAGAGTGTTAAAACATATAATAATATCAGTTTAACTTTTTATTTATTACCAGTTTTGAAATAACAAAGGTTTTGTAAATGGGGAGGGGGAAGAAGGGTTGAAAGAAAGGTAAGGAATAGGAGAAAAGATCCAGCACATAGTGTACAAGTACAGATTCTCAATTGTGAATGTTATCACTATGCATATCTAAAATGTACCAATAAAATCTGACTAAAGAAAGAAATACTCTATAAGCTGTAGAAGATTTTTAAGATTTTGTCCACATTCTTGTTAAAATTTTTATGTTATTGATTTATTAATATTTACTTTAAAAAGCCAATAATCTTTTGAATTTTTGTATATAACGGTTATTTATATATCCTTTTTTTTTTTACATTGAACTTATGCTGCCATTAAATATGCTAGGATTTTTTTAATTTTTGAAAAAGTTATACATTGTGTAAAGCTAACATATGTAGGTTATTTTAATATTTTTGTCTATACAAAAAGCATATAAAATATTATATTTCAGTTGAAAATACATTAAAACAAATATTTTAATTTAAATTAGACAAAACCTAGTCCATTCCTTTAATATTTCTGGGGAGATGGCTCAGTAGCATAAGAGCCTGCCTGGATGTGCACGGTCCCAAGTTCTATCCCCAGGACCAGAAAAAAGAAAAAAAAAAAAAAGAACTACCTTTAATATTAAAAATACAAAGCTAAATGTTGCATTTTGTCCACTGAACACCTTTTGTCTTAAATATCTGTTATATTTTGGAAATACTGGACTTTATTCTTGAAGTTTTTATACCCCTACAAGTGTAAACATTTGATTTCAAAACACAAAAAATGAAACCAACTAAAACAAAAACAAAATCCATGTGAGTATTTAAATGTACTGTCTTGTTTAATATGTACAGTTGAATATATTTTGAGAAATTAGGGTTCTGTATTCTGTTCTTCTAACATCACTTTCTTTATCACCGGGCATTTTAACAATGATGTAACAACGAATAATGAAGAAAACAAAATTAACTTATTCTCCCAAAAGAACAAATACTTGGAAAATACTAGTGAAATATGTTACCTTGTTTATAAAGGATTCTGCGTCAGATACGTAATTACATGCACTAAAACTCTAGTCTCCTAAAACCTTCTGACACTGTGTCCCTGCGAGTCTAGTGGCCTTTCACAGAGAGTAGGCTCTTTCACATATCATAATTTTGGCTCTATTACTTTCTGGAGTGCTGAAAACTCATCCCCACGTCACATACTCAGTCTCCAGTTGTTTTCAATACTTTTTGAGACAGGGCCTTGCTAAGTGGCTCAGTTGCCTAGAGTAGGCTCGGACATGCGACTGTCCTGCTTGAGCCTGACAGAGTGCTGGGCTTAGCTGAGCACCACCAGAGTCACCTTCTTTGGTACTTTAAGCGCTCTACATGCACAAGAAATTTGGCTCCCGGAAACCTAAAATATTTCCACCATATTAGCACAACTTTGAATCCTTTCTAGCCAGATGTTTCTTTTCCTTCATTTCTGGTTGAGATCATCTTTCCTAAATACTTATTTTAGCATGTAGTTAATTATTTTAAATTAAATTAATATTTATTTAAGGCCCAGCCAGATAGCACAGCAGACCAAAGTGCCTGCTTAGTCAGAGTGCAGTGGCCATGGCTCAATCTCTGGCCTGTGGTGTGTGGTGGCGAGTGCCTGTTATCACAGTGCTTGGGAGGCTGAAAACAGGAGGATCACTACGAGTCCAATCTATGTAGTGAGACACTGTAGATCTTATACTAAAGTTAAAAAATAATAGTGATAAAAATTATTATTTAGTAAGTTTTTAGTAATATGGAGACTGGTGCTAAATAGCTGGAGCAGGGGCTGGAGAGATGGCTCAGTGGTCTAGAGCACCTACTTGGAACAAGCTTGGCAAGGCATCAGGGACCGCGGTTCGATCCCCCAGC
>NW_004524589.1:9302270-9304702 GCF_000260255.1 Octodon degus
CAGACATATAAATAAATGTTTTCCAAATTTTAGTAGCAGTTAAATAGGTAAAAATTCCTGCATTAGGTAAAAGAACTTATTTTTTCCTTTGCCTGACACATTTTATAATTAAACATTTCACATTGCAAGTCTTTCATATTATTTTATTTCACACAGGAGATATAGCTCAATGGGACAAGTGACTCCCTGAAAAGTGCAAGGTCCTGAGTTTGATTTCCATTACAAAAAGTTGTATTTTATTTCACTAAAAAATTGCAATTATTTATTTCTTCTTTTCTTTATTTTTAAGAAGAAACACTTCCTAAGTGTTTAAAATAAGTAATTTTTAAGAAAATAATTGTAGGTAAAAATTACCATGATCTGATAGAGAAAGGCAAATTTAAGTAACACTGAGGTAGTACCTCATTTGGATTGTGATACCTATTATTAAGAAAAATAAGACAGAAAAAAGTTAACAAAGAACTAGAAAAATTCCCTCTTTGTGCAGTTTTTTTTTTTTTCTGGAATGTAAAATAGTTAAATCTCTACAGAGATTAGTATGGTCATTCCAACAAAAATTAAAAATGGATTTAGCAAGCTATGCCCTGGCAACTTCATGACTTAGGGAGAGTCTGCCTCAAAATAAAAAGTAAACTGGGCTATGAACACTGCTTAGTGCAAAGACCCTTGATGCCATCTCTAGGACAAAAAACAAAAATAACTGATTTAGCACAATTTGATGTCTCAGTATATTCCTCAAGTGATTGAAGGTGGGATTCCAAGATATGTCTGCAAACCCATGTTCATCACAGCATCATTACAATAGAGAAGACAAGGTGGACGTATCTCAAATGCCTTCTCGTTGATGAATGGAGGTTCAACAGGCAACGCACAGTGCCGGTGGGCTCGCTCCATGGACTCAGTGCCTGCTTAGGCGAGTGCAAGGGTCCGGGCTTGATCCCTGGCACCATATGCTGCACTGACCCCATCCCCAGACACACTGAATGGACCACAGAGTCTGGGTTTTGTGGCACACTCCTGTAATCCCAAAACTGGCAAGGCTAAGAGAGGAGGATCACTACTAGTCCAAGCTGTGTAGTGTGACCCTGCACAAGATATGTTTTTTTAAAAAGGTGGTGTACATGTTCAGTAGAATATACTTTGCACATTAAAAACAGCTTCTGAGATGTAGAACAATATGGATAAAATGTAGAGACATTGACTGAAGTAAGTTGATCACAAAAGGATAGATAATGTATAATTACACTTATAAGAAGTACTTAAGGAGTTCAGAGTCATGAAGGCAAGAAGAAGAATGGTGATAATAAGGAAGAAAAGGAAAAATGAAGGGTAATTCCTTAATAGCTCTACGGGCTCTGTTTTGCAGTATAAAAAATTCTGCAGGTAGATGAGGTTGACCAATGCACAGTGTTATAAATAAACTTAATGCCACTGAAGGGTACACTTAAAGTGGCTCAAATAGCAAAATTTCCATGTACATTATAATGTAATGAATTAACCCTATGCCTCATTTCCAAATGGGAATAGTTTACATTAAAAATGTGCTGCAAAGCATCAGTGAAACCATTTCATTCTAGGATTTAAAGTATGCTTTAAATTGAAAAAATATATACCTCCACAGCTTAATATGTCAATAGTTTCAGATATAAATGTCATTATACCCAATACTTCAAAAGTTTAATTTAAAGATTAAGATACAAAACTATAATAAATTGTACTTTGTAGACTGGTCACTGATCCAATAATGTATTTTTGTCAATAAGGGAAATTTGGACACAAAGCCATGAGCAGAGAAGAAATGATATAAAAAGAAATAAGAATATTACTATGCATGAATTAAGTACCAATTAAGTAATATTGCTATCTACCAATTAACTATTTATACATGCAGCCCTCAAAATTTCAAAGAAAAAAAACCCTAAATTATATAATTAACAGATACATAAGAAAAAATATTCATATAAGTAATATAAGTTGTGGTAGTTTGTTATAAGCACTCTGATAAATTAATATACCAGTAAGATGAATTATCTGTATGTAAATTCATTAATCCTTTTATTCCATACATAACTTTTAAACCTTTATATGTTGAGCTCATGTTATAGATATGGATGTAGCCTATGATGAAAGACTATGATTTAGATTGTTTCGAACATTTGAATATATTTAGGAATATCTATCTATCTATCTATCTATCTATTTATCTACATCTATGCCTTTGTGGTAGATTAACTAATGGTCACCTTGTAACATGCAGCTGAACTGCCTCAAATTGGTTCTGGATGTGGAAGACCTGCCTGAGGATGACTGCCAATAACATAATAAGAGAACTGGAGGGAAGGTGGTATACTGTTGACTATTCTGGAAAAGCTTGTCATGCTGGCTTTCCTAATACGAACTCAGTTGTTTTCATAATGAGGGGAGCTCCAGAC
>NW_004524589.1:9313042-9317658 GCF_000260255.1 Octodon degus
CTCTCTCTCTCTCTCTCTCTCTCTCTCTCTCTCTCTCTCTCTCTCAAATAAATAAAAATAAAAATAAAAAAAATAATAAAAAAAAAATGAAAAAAAAATAAATAAATAGCTGGAGCAGCAATCAGAGGCTACTTCAATTTTGATTTTGAATGTACTCATGCCTCTTCAGTTTTCACAGCACTTCCAAGTTTGCTGTGGAAAACACTTCAACACGTACCACATCTCTCTTTCAGAATGTTGAAGAGAGGCGATGTATAGCAGTACCAAAAGAGATCCTTGGCATTTTACAGTGATTGTGATCATCAAGCAGGAGCAAATGTTCCTCTCTCGCTCTCCATCTCTTAATACTCAAGACAAGCGGTGGAGTGTGCCAAAGGCAGCAGAGCTTGTTTAAGTTCCTTTTTCCATTTTCACCCAAAGAAACAAGCACAAAATTGCGCAGATATTCATGGCCACGCTTATGGCTGTTTTATGAGTTCAGTTTTCCAAATATATTGGTTATGTCTGGATTTTCTCTATGATTATGTGTTGCAAAAATTCTTTTAGATTCATCTCTTTTTTTTTTACAGGTTTTTCTAGTTTTTTCGAAGGAATTTGGGATTTCAGCAAAATTGTACAACCCACTGAAAACATACAAGCAAAGTATTCATTCCTAGTGTAGCACACTGCAAAGGCATTCATATTTGCTCCACTCAGAGGCGATTTAAGATTCTGCTGACATCTGTAGGTATATTACCATGTGGGATTTTAAAACAAAAATTTAATTTTAAATAATTTTTGGAAATATTTCCTGTAAATATTGAGTTACTGAGAATTAAACAGTGATGAATTCCTGCATGAACCATGTAGCCATGAAGGTTTGCATTTGAAGGTTTAACTAAATTAAATCTTTATTTATTGGTGCATTCATTGATTTCAGCTCTTTTTTATGAATTACAATTTTGCATATGTTGCTTTTCCACCAAATACACTTATACTCATTTTTTCTTCCTTTATCTTATTCATTCTAACTCTGTACAGATTTCTGGAATCCTAACATTAGCAAATAAGTATAATACATCAATTATTTTACTTAAAGAATAATTTACATATTTATGTAATGTCTGCTTTCTAGTTGCTTTGCTCCTAAATTTATCTGTATTCAACTGAGTTTCCTAACTTATTTCTTATCTAATTTTTTCCATGTATTTGTTGTAACTGGTAATGAAAATTTCAACCATTTAGTTTAGAAACCAAATTAAATTCATATTGAGTGATAAACAATGGTCCAACCCTCAGATTCCACTTGTCTATAATATTATTTTAAATCATTGGGTTGTCCTACTCTATTGTAAATAACCCATTATTTAAATTTTTACTATAATTTTTATAATTTAGCCAATAAAATCTGCCAATTAAAAATACAAGTAATAAGTTAACTTTATTACTCTCTCAAAACTTCATAAACAAGGCTCATGTCTTTTGTTCCTTGATAAAGAAGTCAAATAAATTTTTTTATGTGTTTTTTATTTTTTGGCCAGTTCAGCCCACCTTGAGGGATTAAACCATGGTCTCCTGCGCCTGCTTAAGCTTGTGTAAGCAGATGCTTTTGACTGTTGGCTATCTTGCCTGCTCTAGAAGTCAAATAAAATTTAGCATTCTTCTATAGATTATCATTTTATGCTGAGTACTTAATATATAATTAACATCTTAATAAGTATATTTGATTTTTTTTTCTGTATTTTAGGGAAGGCTCTACAGGGTGTTCACGGTCTCACTGTTAGACCTGACCCTCAGTGATCCACTTACTTACAGCCTCCCAAAAGCTGGGATTACAGGGTTGGGCCACCACGCCCAGTCTCAATTGCTGTCTCAGCATGCCACAGGGGTGGGGCAGGGCTGGCACACCCTGGGATCAACCCTGGTCCTGAGCCTGCTTGCTGGCGCTTTAACCCACTGAGCTATTTGGCCGGCCCTTGTATATTTGATTTTAATAATTAAACACTTAAAAAAATAAGGCATATATTAGAAAAAGACAATACATTGTAGAGCTATGTTTACATTATATTGAAATGTAATCCATACCTAATCTATTTTATGCAAATTATCTCCTTACAGCTACATAAAAATTGAAAGAAGTAAAATTGCTATCTTTAAAGCTTTCTTAAGAAGAAATCATGGCTTAGGTAAACGATTTAACTAAGGTCAAATTATTATATTTTGTTAAACTGGGTCAGAAAATGCTAGCTGCCAACTCAATGTGGACACTCTATGGACAGAAAACAAATAGTTTAATCTAATTTTATGATTTATTTTCAATGTTATAATTTTTTCTTTTGATATTTCATATCTTAACCACATATTACTCTCATTTGTTCATGTATTTTTGTACTAGGAAGTTTTATTTTATTTTGTTTTGTTTCTTAACACAAAACTAACAGATAATATTGCAAAAAAAATCAACGTGTTCTTGCTATTAATACTTCTGTTTTAAACTTTAGAACTGTTCTATTTAGGGCATAAATTCATTTCTACTCTTGTGTGTGAAAAGTGTTTATTTTATTTTATTTTAAGGACCATTTTGTAAAGAATATATATATGTATATATACAACATAAGATAGATATACAGCCACTTTCTCTTATTTCAATGAGAAGAAAGATTTGTACTAACAGTATTTAGATGAGATATCATGTCTGTATCTTGTACTATGAGTAACTACTACGAAGAGAACATGTAATGTATTAAGTATTGTAATTTCCTACTAATCTGTCTTTAAACTATCTCATTGCTATTTCTTTCCCAATACAATTAATTTAAAACAATAAAAAATAAATAAACAGTGTTTATTTTAGTTCCCAGAAAAATGTTTAGTTGTCTAATCAAAGGCCTATAGGAAAATAATACATTATCAGTGGAAATAATGGTGAACATTCTTTGAATTGGATTACATTAGCCTTTGTGAGTTTTGGTTTTTTAATAAATCATTTTGTTTAAAACTATGACTTTTAACCATCTTCATGTTTCTCTAGGTTGCATGAGAAGCTATTGTGGTCCACAGGCTCAGGTAGGGCTACCAGATAGGTGGGTGGTTGAGAGTCGCCAGCCTTGATGACCTCATTCCTATGACAGAACTTTCATTAATAACAAGGTGATGATCAAGAATTTCTCTAAAACATGAAGGCTAGCTTGTGGTAATTCACATGGCATGTTCATGGCACTATGAATGAAAGCGAAGACATATTTATGTAAATATATTATCCAGTCTTCTGCCTGGCTGCATTATAAACACAAGACTATCAAAGAAAGTTTCATATCCCAGCCTATATCCAAACAGTTGGTAAATTAATAATGTATTCATTCATTTGACCACCCAGAGAGAAGTGACAGCATTTTAGAAAATCAAATGATCACACATCCTAGGGATTTCGATATGAAGGGTACAGAATGCATGGATCACAGAACAGAGAACAATGGGTATCCAGACATCTCAGCAGGTGCCGCCTGCAGGCCTGTCTATCTTTGGCAGAGCAATGTACAGATAAGTCAATGTTAACATGTCCCAATGACTGGAACAAAATGTGACCATAGATAATTCTCCACAATTTGATTTGGTTCTGAAAAGATGGCTTTTTTCTGATAAAAAAATTGGTGAGTTATGCAAATCACTATAGTTAACTCTTATCCTATGAACATACATACAGACTTTCATATATGCATTCTCTGCATACACACACACACACACACACACACACACACAGAGAAGAAGTAATTATTCTTAAATGTGGTGTCTGACAAAAGATAAAAGCGGAAATCAATTTATTCTCACAGAAAAAAATCTTGTGTTTGAAGTTCTCCTTCAAATTAGCACTGAACAGAAGCAGAACTGCTTATATATCAGAGATTTTATGGATCCTCCAGGTATTAGAGATTGAATTCTAGAAACTTGTCACAAGTAAGTTAGAAGCCCACATATATACAAAAAATACAGCTCAACATATATTCCTTGAAGAAAAATCCATCACTAGGTTATTTTTAATCATGAATATGAGAAATATCCAGAATAAAGACTGTAATTTATTTTTTCCTGTCTTCTTAAAACACATTTTTATAATAGTTAATCTCCACATGTAATTACCAAGTGCTTACAAATGAAATGTTTTTCATTAGTATGAAAAAATCTTGACTAGTAAACACCACTGAATTCTCCATTTTGAAGAAATAAACACTTTTGTAGATTTTGCATAGAAATGACCTCATTGGGCACTTGCCTGCTGTGCCTGGTTTATCACTCACAGAATGTAATAGAAAGCAAAGGTGATGACTGTGTTCAGGAGCTCACACCTGGGAAGGAACAAAGGTTGGAGCCTAGACTGGACACTTAGGGACTAGGGATAACCGGTCTCAGAAAATACCTAGTGCTTGTTATTTTAATTTCAAATAAAAGAAAAATAAAGGTGTGAATACTTTGCTATATATGTGCAATTAATAAGATGTTCCACTGCTAAATAACCTGCAAGTTTTCATACAAAATAATTCAAACTAAGACATTAATTCAATAATTTCCAATGGCTTTATTTAAATAAAACTATATACAATTTCATAATACCTTTTTACATTTAATTACTATGGTGAATT
>NW_004524589.1:9317758-9320328 GCF_000260255.1 Octodon degus
CTGACTCCAGTGTAGAATCCTCAGCCTGCTGGCATAGATCTTTCATGCCACTGGTGCAACTTTCTAGCTTCTATCACCAAAATGTGGGCCTGCACAAAGCAGCAGATTCTGGCAGCAGACTTGCACGAGACACCACCATGGGCTCCAGATCTTCAGCAGGATTCCTGCAGGACATTGTCGTTAGAAGCCAGGCCTTCAGTGGGATTCACTGGGTCTCTAGTACATGGACAGGTCTCCCACACTCTTCTGCATTTGAGTCTTTGGGTGAATATTATAAAACAACCCTATAAATTATACATACTGTTAATCTCTTTCCCTTGCAAACCCTTTACTACAACTCCTACATTTGTGTCTCTATCTATACATACAATAGTCTCTAAATGTTTTGCCATGGTGAGACAGGAACCAACATGATTAAAAAGCCCCATGTAGATGGCAGATACTGTTTTTGTTATCAGAAAAAACACAAATTACTTATTAAAGGTAACTACATGAGTTTATTCGGAAATCATGAAACACATTAGAACCTAAAATGTTAGTAAAATGTGCATTTCAGTTTCAGAGAGCTAATTTGTTTCTGATTAAAATTTGAACTCATGCCTATGGAGACTGTGCCAGCCTATTTACAGTATTTGAGTTAAACAAATGAAGAGTAAATATTATATAATGATCCAAGTATTCTATATTATGAAAACTTGAAAATTGAATTGGGCAGCTTTAAATATTATGCTAAATATATAAAGTTCTCATCAGCAGTGACTTCTTACATACTGTAATAAATGATTTGTTTGTTTGTTTGTTTATTTCTTTGGCAGAACCAGGGATTGAACTCAGGCCCTTGAGCTTAGCAGGGAAACGCTTATTCCACTGAGCTATTTCCCTGGCCCCAACTATAATAACTGTGATGTTTTGTGGCATAGTAACAATCTTTAAACCACAATGGTAAAGGGATTTTAAAATTAATTGCTCAAAGCTAATAATCAAATATGTTCTCATTTGAACTTTGTGCTGATTCCTTTATTTATTCTGAAAAGTTCACTATCTTACCAGATATTTTATGGCACCATGACTGGGGTGGAAGTCCTCCCCGAATGAATCCTTCAGGCTATTAGTTCGATGTGCTCCACTTATTCGGGTTCTCCTATTTTGTGTTTACATTAGGGAACACATAAATATGTTTTATTACTTTCTCTGTTCTCCTACCATTCCACTTGTGTTCTTGTAAGCAGGGGATTATTATTATAAAACCCAAAACAGCAATATTTAAAAACATATTTAGCAACAGAGAGTACATATCTAACCATTGTAAATACTTTAGTTGAGAATTATTTAAGAGATTGAACTACCCAAACAATAAATGATGGGATTGCCCAGATTGTTAAGGTTCACACTATGTTAAAAGTCAATTATCTCAGTGGTGTGTTTAAAAGTAACTATATAGTAATTCAGTTAAATATTTTCTAATGGTGTTTGTAAGTAGGATCACAAGTCTGCATCTTGTACAGCAATTAACCACTAAGAAGAATATATGCAGTGTATTATTTGTTGAAACTGTACTTTTGATTTGATTTGAAACTGTCTCATTGCTATATGTTTATCAATAAAACTTTGAAAAGAAAAAAAAAAGAAAGTAACTGAGCCAATATAGCAGTTACAATCATAAGTGGCCTTCAAAATTTGATTAAATGCTGAAAAATATTTCAAACTATAAAAAACAATATTTTCTCACTGGCTTTCTATCTTGAAACCTCATGACTTTGAGTAAGAAAGCTCTCTCATCTGTCCTACATGTCAGGATATTTGCTAAAAGTTATAAAAGTCTTTCTATCTCCATGCACATTTGCTTTCATGTAGATTATAATATAAATAAATGAACTGCATCCTATGTTGTGCTTGGCAAGAATGCATTACACGGAGATGCCCCAGCCATGCACACGGGATCAGGGTACAGAGACAGAGGAGATAGTGGATGATTGAAATATGCTGCCTGCATGTATGAACTGCCAGAGTGACGCTCATGAAATGATGTAATCAATACAGACACTGGCAGAATCTAGTATCTAGAGTTCAGAAGATTTTGAAACTATCAAATTAGGCTGTCACAGTATCAGGTGTCCTAGCAAGAGGCATGCAGCGTCTGTCTCTGGGACAAGCATCTCAACCCTATAAGCACTGGTAGTTGCTGAGAACTGGCATTTTTTGTGCCAATTCTGTGAGCCCCAATTCCCACAAATGATGAGAAAGGGACCAAAGGAGCACATGAACACCAAGAACTCCATTAATGTTTAGGAAAATTGAGCTTAATGAATCTGAAATTTTTACTGGACAGGAATCAGACCTTCCCTTTGCTCACACCACAGAAAACCTGTCTGTTTTGCAACTATTTGCTAAGGATGCATCTCTGATAAGATGAACAGGAACAAATTGTTAGTGATTCCATGTGTTAGATTTACCAAAATGTGAAATATAAAAAGAACTTTACCCAAATATTACTTTAATATGATAAAATTTAAAATTTCATGAAGGTGATAAGTTCCTGAAAGATCCAGCTTTTTGGATATTTCAATACA
>NW_004524589.1:9321178-9322426 GCF_000260255.1 Octodon degus
AAGAGCATTTATGTGTTTATTAGATATCATATTGACAAGCAAAATAATTTTACCACATCGAATTTTGATGATTAAAACTTATGATAGTTATCTTATAGTGTTAGTGATACTAAGCTATAATTTTTATGTAAGGAGATTTAGTCCATTATTCCATGAAAAATCATGTTAGAAAGAATTGAATAGTTTAGAAATGTATGCATAAATAAAACTATACGAAAACAAGAGATAACAACTAGAAGAAAGAAAATATTTTGAGGCATTTCCAAAAAATATTGAATGACAAATGTTGAAAGAAGAATAAGGTTCTGTATATTTGAAATAATATGGCTAACTATATTCTTGGGCAGACTTGTTTTTACATGAAGTTTGATAGGAAATATAAAAGGATTTACAACATGTGCACACACAGAAAATGACTAACTCATCTATGTCTTGATTTGGGTAAAAAAAAATACTTGCTTTCTGCATATTTTATCTTATTTTTCATATGGTTACATTTTTACATTTAATGTTTCATTTCATAATATTATATGTTTTATATTTAATAAAATATACAGAAAAAATAGGAGATGAAGTCATGTTTCACTTTCATGGGAGCTTGCAGTGTGGACTATTGAGATAGTAGACTGCCATGTATATATGAAATTCAGTAGCTGGAAGTTTCAAAAGATTTTTTAAAATTTCTATCAAAATATTTGAGGCAGTAAGTGTCAGTCATCACATTTGTAAGTTTATGTTATACCTACTCTTCAAAAATCTCTGATACAGGGAGAATGTAACCAAATAAGATCATGCCATTAAAACATCTAATTTAAAGAATAAAAGGATGGGCATGTGAAATATGTTCATTGATTTTAAACACATGCATACAGGAGGAGGAATATCACTCATAAAGATCAAAGGGCACAGAAGCGTGAATAGGAAACTTCTTGGACCAAGCAGACTCTTGCTGGCGATCCAGAAGGCAAGGCTATTGGAGCAGGTGCGCTCCTTCAGGCCTCTCCTGTGTCAGAGCGAGAAGCTCGGAGGCCTGCAGGTTCCTTCACCGGCTGCCAATAGTCTGCAGGTGAGCTCTTGTTTCACAGATGAGCTGCTTCACCTTGTCTGGATCAGGGCAGCTGAGGTGCTGCACACCTGCTAGGCAGCAACACGAAGATGTGTCAGTCTTACCCTGACTCTGACTTAATCCTGAGCCCAGCATGTTCTCTTTGGATTTCAAAGTCTCCAGGCAATGCTAACAACTAAGTT
>NW_004524589.1:9327790-9334368 GCF_000260255.1 Octodon degus
TTCAATATAGTCTGTACTTTTAAATGTAAGCAATGATAAAATATCCCTCTTGAAGGAAAATTCCTCATCTCCCAAACATGTCCACAGATTAGCATGACTGGAAAAGTTTCCCTTGGGAGAAACCACATAATCCTTTTGATTACCAGTGATATTCATTAAGGTAGTAGGTACTGCCAAGGGCTTTTCTGTCTTAGAAGCAAACTCAGATGACATGTATACTCTAACAATGGATATTCTGATGATGAAGTTAGCACTTTGCTTCAATTCTATTTGGTATTTCAGGAAGAAATAGTTTTCCAGAAACATAAAATATTTCTATTATTAACTTATATACATATTGCTTATTCAAAAGGTAAAATTACAAGGTGCTGTTGTGAATTTTTTTGCTTATATCTAACTTTTTCTATATCTAGAAATATCTGTTTGTAAGCTTAGAATTACAATTCTTGAGTATCCAGTAAAGTCAGTAAATTCAAGCATTTTGGAGAAGTAGCATGTAATGGAAGAAAGAATAAAAGAAGCCATTTACCAAGCTTCCAGAAAACTTTACCTTGTGATTCTGAGAACCAAAACAAGGATACTGTGTTCTAGATAAATGTGCATACTGCATTACCTTTTATGGCTGAAATACAATTTCCACCATACTACTTAAATTTAATAACTAGAAACCCCTTATTGGTCAAATGTCTGGAAACATCAAATCTGAATCCTTAGCTCAGGATACCACAAGGCTAAAATTAGGTGAGCTTGGCTGCATGGGGTACACCTTGGACCTCACATTGTTAACAATTCAATCTCTTCGCCATCCTGAAATTGAAGTAAACTCTTTCCTGCTGTCTGTGTGGTGAGGCTCACACTCAACATCTACAGGGTACTCCGGTCCATCAGCAGCTCACGCTATGGCTGTCCACTTTCTTTCAGTCTACCTTTGCCTTCAATTTCCATTTTTTTTTTTCCTTCTAGCCAAGAAAAACATTCTGTTTTTGAAGCTTTCATGTGACTTAGTGAGACCCATGCAGTAATCTTTCCATCCTAGGATGACTGTAACCTATAGCATAAACCAATCACGGAGTAGAATCCATCATCTTTATAGATCAGCAGGTTATTCAGGGTATAGATATCAGAAGGGATATCTTAAGGGACATCTTAGTCTTCTGAAAATACTAATGGCAGAATATTAATATAGATATAAGAACCTGTCTTATAGAAGTTTATTTCTAAAAATTGCAAGTGTTTTGGAGAAGTTTGTAAGGTTACGGTTGACTGTACAAATTAAAAGGGAAAATGTAAATACTGATAAGAATTTAAAAAGTAAAAGTCTTAACTCCTGGTGTCCATGTTTAGATTTAGCTTTATTATGTCTTTGTAATAACTCAGATCATGAAAGAAGCTTTATCAAAGTACTGATAATACTTATTTCAATAACAAGTACTTAGATACCATGGAAAAATAATGGGACCTGCATATTATATCAATCCTTTTCACTAAAGAATTTATTAATTTCATTTCTGTATTAGTTACTCTTCTTTCCTTCCTGGGAGAAATACCCAACACTCAAAATGAGGGAAGGAAAGGTTTATTTAGCACACAGCTACTGGAGATTTCAAGACACTGGAGGAGAGGCAGGGACACTGCCATGTCTGGGATGACCCTCTCCACATCTCTCAGAAGGCACATGCTAGCCAGTTGAATGGTTCGTGTCTCTCTGACCCAGGCCCTTGGATCTGCCCGGGTCCTCTGGCCCCACCTTTCAAGTCACTCGTTGCTCCTTCACCTTCATCTGCCCCATAACTTGCATGAGACTTTTGGGGGCCAACTAGACACAAACCATAACAATTTCTTACTAAAAACTATCTTTATAATTCTGTAAAGTGCACAAAGACTGTATCCTCATTTATATTTAATTTCTGCTTATAGACTACCCATACTTTCATGATCCTATTATGGTTTTCAAAATTTGTCAAGTATATCTAATAATAACTAATGCATACACTGAATATTTTTCCTAAAGTCTCTCACAGAAGTTTGTTTTGTATTTCTAACTTGTATATAGAAAGTTAAAGGGGGGCCGGGGAGATAACTCAGTGGAATAAGCGCTTCCCTGGCAAGCGCAAGGACCTGAGTTCAATCCCTGGTTCCACCAAAAAAAAAAAAAAAAAAAAAAAAAAAAGTAAGTTAAAAAATGTTTTGCCCAAGAATAATATTTTCAAATGTTCTGTCTCCTATATTAGCAACTTTCCATCTATACACTAAATAAATAGAGTGACACTTACCACACTTATCTACAGTTGACAAGTTCCAACACCTTCAATAGATGTCAAAAGTGATGGGAAGCTCTAGGCTTTTATTAAAGCAGAGTGGTTCATAACAGAGGCCTTGAATATTGAGTAAGGGGTGCTGTGAAATCTGGAGGCCAACTTTTCAATCATTTATTTCTGAAACTTTCCATTTAAATTTTCCAGATGTTGCTCTCTGCTGATAACTGAAACCTTGGCAAGAGAAACATCAGATAAGAATGTTCCTACCAACTGTAGCAGACTTCTGCTGCTCTTACAGGCACTACGTGACATGAATTCTCCACTCAGCTTCTTTGCTCAAATCTGGGAAGTAATCTACCATACATAGAGACCTAGGCTTCTAGAGTTTTCACCATTTTTTGTGATCTCATGAAGAAATGAAATTTTGAAGAACCATGTATAAAGAAGAGAAGGAATCAAAGAGTCATGCTAACATTTTAAACTGTAGCTCTGTTACGACAAAATCTGCATATGGGGCAAAGTAGAGATACTCCTGAAACATCTCAGCTTCAACTCAACACACTGTAAACAACAAAAGTTTAAAGTCAAGTGAGATGAGACAAATACGGACTTTAAGTAAAGTTATAATCAGAAGGTTTCCCTCAAAGATTTTTCTTTTATCTTCTAGAAACACTCAACAGAACCCATAGTCTTTCTGAAAGAATAAATGAGATTCTTTTATTTTTTTTACTTATAGCTGAATCCATACATATTTTTGCATTGAACTAATTATTTCTCCATCAATAAGATCCACTAACCTGTGGAAACACCTCCATGAAATAACCCTAAATTTTGTAATTGTGAGAAAATTGAGGGGTTACTTTATTTTGGTAAGTGTACTTTATGTACTAGGGATCTGATTTAAAAGACTGAGGTCACAATTTAAATTCAGAGCATTGTATACATGGGGTTCACATCCTACTCACCACAGTCTCAGGGGAAGTATCTCTACAGAAGGTTTGGCATTTCATCATACTCAGCTGAATTTGATGGTTGGACACTAAGACACTGCATCTTTAAAGCGCTACTAAAGTTTACACACAGGCTTTAAGACTAACATTGTTATCCTTCTCAATGAAGTTTACATAAATTAGGAGCATAGTGGATTAAAATGAAAATTGGTACGACCACTGGAAGATATTGTAGAATTGTTTGATCAACCTGATCAAAAACACAACTCATGAGACAAGCTTCCACTTTTAGGCATATTCTCAAAAGAAATTCACATACGCATTTAATGAAAAACAGGACAATCTTATGTACTCTTTACGAGCATACAGAAGGGAAACAACAATTTCCATCAGGAGAGGACAAGTAAATGAAGTGTAGTGAATTTTTTAATACTCTATGGAATGAAAAGAAATAAGGTACTAAGAAACACAGCATCATGGCTATATTTTAAAAATATTATTTGAAAAAGTAGAAAGCCATAAGCTGAAACTGTGTTTTGAAACTGTATCATCCCATTTATATAGTGTTCATGGCCAACTAAAACTAATCTATAGTTTTACAAATCCAGTTACCTTTGGGGAAAAGCATTTGTTTGTGGAGTCAGAACTTGCTGTGATTTGGATATGGTTTGGAAATTTTAGACAACTTCATGAGCAGAAATTTAATCTTCATTTTGATGTACATGGATGCTGAATTTTAAACAGACCGTAGTGTTTAGAGATCGGGCTTTTGAAATTTATTGAGATTAAAATATAGAATGGCCCACTCATACTGAATCTGCATGGCTGTACAAGAAGAGGGGTATAGAGCAGACAGACAGATAGACAGACAGACAAACAGACACACACACACACACACACACACACACACACACTTCTCGCTTCTTATTTGATACTCTGCTTACCTCAGAATTCTAGTCACAAGAATGCAGTCTAAGAAACAACTCATTGGCCTGTACCTCAAGAAATACAAGCCCAAATAAAAATACTTTCTTTATTCAGTAGCCTGCCTCACATCTTTCACTACAGTAATAAAAATCACTCCAGACATAGTTTTCTCATGTTGCTCTATTTCTTGACAAGACAGTTTCATATCCCAAAATTTCCTTCATTTACTCACTTAAATCCATAAAAACTTCCAGTACAAATTCTGTGTTGTAATATAACTTGTTTTGATGAAACACAGCAGTACCTTAAGTCCGGGCTTATTGGACTGTACAACACACAATCAGGGTAGATCTCTCTCCTCAGTCTGGTGGCCTATGTACTAATCATCTGTGGAAACACTTCAGGTGTGGAACCATGAACCAAGCTCAGATGGTAGGAATTAATCCAATTAAGTTGGCTGCTGTGATTAACAGTCACACTCAATTATATAGGTCATTACCATATTATTTACCTGCTAGATTATTTTAAAAGGCAAGTGTAGTTCTTTATTTTGCTAGTGGAGACTCTAGTAGTCTCTGGCAATATTTCCAATCTGTAAATTTGTCATCTAAAATATACTTATCCACATTGAGAGGGTTCAGAAGATGTACCTTTCACTACTGAATACTTCAAGAAACAGATTTGTGAGGGGGACATCAACATTTTTGAAGAGCTCTATCATTGCTCTTTTCTGCACAATAAACCTCACTGGTGGAATCACAATCAACTAGCAAAATTAAATGTGGATAGGATTGGAGTGCAGAGTGTCTGGGTTAAGGGCACCACACAACTGCCATAGGTGAGGTGAGTGTATTTATGATAATGGACACCAGAGGAATGCAAATCATTGTATTGTCTGACTCATGTAGACCTATTACATTGGCTAACTTACTTTGGTATTCCTAAGTGAAGTAGATAGGATGCCTAGTAAATTTTTATTGATATATACAAACAACAGAATGTCAGAATAAATGAACAAAACTATGTCAAGTCATAAGAAAACAGAACAATGTCAGTTTAACAGATTCCCTCATTGGAGCCAGTTTAAAAAAACCTACAAGCCCCGAATAAAGAAAATGTCATGTGTCTTGGTGGAAGGTTCCTGAGATACTACCAAAAAGTTACACTGTTTATCTTTCTTATATCTTTTCCTATGGGGATGTACAGAGTAATTTTTTGGATCTGTTTTTTATAGGGTAACTGTATGGGTGGAGAGAAATAATCTGATAATTTGAGGATTACTTGACACTGGTTGTAAACTGATGCTGATTCCAGACCAGACATAAAGTTGTGGCTCTCCAACAAGAGCAGGAGCCTATGGAGCGTGGGTGATCAATGGAGTTTTAACCAAGGCCAAACTGACAGTAAGTCCTCCTGTGGTTGTTTCCCTGTTCCACAATAAAGAATTGGGATTCACATACCTAATAGTTGGCAGATCTTCACATTGGTTCTCTAACTTGTGAAGTGAAGGCTATTACACCAGAAAGGCCAAGAGGAACTTATTCCAGCTGCTTCTGTCTGCAAAGTTGGATATCAAAAACAATACCTCATTTCTGTAGAGAAACCCATAGATTAGGGCCACCAAGAATATAAAAGGTACAAGGGACTTGGATCTCATCATATTCCCATTAGCCCAGCTATTTGGCCATGCAGAAGACAGAGAACTTTAGGAGAATGGGTCCCTGTCTGTTTATTTAAGCAGTGTCTCTAATTACAGTTGCTGTATCAGATATGGTCTCCTGACTTGAGCAGACTAACATCTCCTGTAACCTGCTCTGCAGATCTTGATTTGAAAAATTCTTCTTCATAACAATTTATAGGGTCAACTAGAAGCAATCTGATTTCAGTTGACAAGGCCAGCACTACACATTTATTGACCTATCTCAAGAGCAAATCAGGGCTCCAGCCTAGAGTTATGATAGCTTTCAGGGATCTTTATCACCCTCCTCTTCCACAAGGTATCACAGTGGTTCATTAGAGTGATTATGTTATGCTGATTGGACCATGTTAGTAAGAAAATAGGAATAATTTAGAACTTGTTGGTAAACAAGTCATGACAGAGAATGGGAAACAAACAATCTAAGGGCCCTCTACCTTGGTGAAATTTTAAGGAGTCAATTTGTGTATTGTATCTTGCATTATCCCTTTTAAAGTGAAGAATAAATTGCTGCATCTGGCCCCTCCTACAAGCAACAAGGAGGTATAACACTAGTGGACTTACTTGAGTGTTGGACATAAGATGTTCTCAACTGACTGCTACTCTTTTTTTTTTCAAAATTTTATTGATAAACAGATAGCAATGCGACAGTTTCAAATCAAATCAGAAGTACAGTTTCAACAAATAACACACTGCATATATTCTTCTTAGTGGTTAATTGCTGTACAAGATGCGGACTTGAGATCC
>NW_004524589.1:9334715-9346110 GCF_000260255.1 Octodon degus
ATCTGATCTGTAGATCCCATAGTACTTGATGTGTCATGGGAAGATAGAGATGATGGTTTTATTTTTTAGTGCATGTTTGCAGTACATGAAGTTTACACTCACCTTGTAGAGTAGGTACTGGTGTATAATTCAGCTGGTTTCTTTTTATTTATCTTCCCCTTGCCTCCCATCTCCCTTTTTCTGGTTTTAAATGTTCTTTCTGCCTGTTTACTATGCTTCTTGTTTTTATTCTTAGATTGTGTTTATAAGACAAACTGTTTAAATTCAGTTAGGTTGTTATGCTACTGTACATGGTATATCTTATATTTCCTTATCTCCTGCTATCCTCCCCTCTTCCCTCACCCTTAGTCTCCTAGACTCTTTGTATTTGCAAAAAAATTATCTTCTTGTTTCATTCTGTCCATATTTCCTTATGCTTTTCATAATTTGCTTTAATAAAATGACAGATATGATACTGCATTTAAGCTTATATGTCTGATTTGTGTCACATACCATTATATTTTCAGGTACATCTATTTTCCTACAAGTGTCTCAATTTATCCTTCTTTGTAGCCAAGTAGTATTTCATTGTCTATGTAAATGTGCAGAGATGATGCCTGAAGCCTTTGTAAGAGTGAAAGACCCATTAGGATTTTGGAGCAATGAGCTTCCATCACCGGCACGCAGCTACTCTCCCTTGGACAAAGAGCTGCTGGCTTGCTACTGATTTAGAGAAAAACAAACCTGTGATCATGAGATAACAGTTACCATGTGACCTGAGATGCTCATTGTAAACTGTGTGCTACTCATTGCAAAGAGTCATAAAGTATGATAAAATAAACATTCCAACATCAAACAGAAGTAATTCACACATGCATGGCCTCAGGTAATGCCTGAATGTACACTAAAGTTAAGTGAAGATGTAGTACAACGGCCCATGATTTCTACTTTTGCAACTCTGCCTTCTGTCTCCCAGGATGCATACTCCTTGTGGCTCCTCAGGTATATGATATAGACTGGGCAAGAAAGGAAGGGAAGACCAGGCCCTAGTTGGTACGTAGGTCTCCATGTCACACAATCATCCCCCGAGAGTTGACAGCTATAACACTATACCTCTTTTGTGGCACACCTCTACAGGATGGTAGTGAAGACACATCTTCACAGTGGGCAGAATTTGAGATATTCACCTGGCTTTACATTTCATTTTAAAGTCAACATGGCCAGGTGTGTGATGACATGTTGAATGATAAAAGTACTAATGGTCTGAGTGGTCAGGAATGTTGAACAAAAATGAAAAACATTGACAAAGACCTGAGGCTCAGCATGTGGTAGACCTCTCCATGTGGGAAAATGACTTGAAGATATTTATGTACTATGTGAATAGTCACCAAAAAGGTACCTTGAATAAGGAGAACATTAATAATCAAATGAACAGGATAATCATTTCCATGACTGGTACGCAAACTCTTTTCTTAGCCACCCCTATCACTGCACAATGCCTTTAAGAATAAAGTGTCGGCATTAGAATTGGGCTCAGCAGTAGGATCTTCTGCACAGTGAGGATAAGCTGGCTACAGCCACTGTGGAATGACCAGTATTCTAGTAACAGGCAGCAATACAGAGCCCTCGATATGACACCATTCCCAGAGTTGATCAGTCTTTGCGCTGGTGGCTGGTTGACTATCTTGAATGACTTCCTAATGCAAGGGACAGGGCTTTGTCTTTAATGAAACATGCATTTATTCTGTTTATTGCTTTTCCTTCCATGCATGTAATGCTTCTGCAAAAACTATCATATGTGGACTTATATAATATCACATCATTATTTCTGATGAAGGAATGTAGTTTGAAACAAAACAATTGCTGCAATGGGGTTATGCTTATTAAATATACAGGTCTTATGATCTTTCCACTATGCAAAAGTAGCTAAATAACATGGTAGAGGAGTCTTTTGAAGATGCAATCACAGTCACAGCTGTATGGAAAAATCCAGAAAGTTCTCCTGTAGGATGTATGTACTCTGAATCATATTCCAGTATACAAGATAGTTTCTCATGCAGCTAAAATTAATGGGTACAGAAAATAAGGGGGGGGGGAATTGTGACATTCGCCATTACTGCTAGTGACACACTAGCAAGATGTTTTGTTTTTTATTCCAGTTACCTTATATTCTTATAATCCAAGACAGTTTTAGAAGGAGAAATGTTACTACAAGAATGCACAATAATTACTTGGAATAAAAAGTTAAGACTTTTTTTCATTATTCTTTTGGAATTTTTATGTTTCTAAGTTAACAGGCTAAATGAGAAATTACCTTGTTGGTCTGAATGACTGATCTATGTTATCAAGGAGAAACTATATTACTACCACACCCATCATTACACTAGTACAAATAATACTTTTGGAGTGCAACAAATCTATCAGGGAATCTACTAGTCTCATCATACTATGCTTTTAATGTAAGTAAGAATCCAAAATAATTAATACAAGTAGGATATCAAATTGTCCAGATCTCTCAGGAATGAAGGGTTACTCGAAGAAGTGAAGAGCCATAACCTGCCTTAATGCTAAGGATAGCAGGATAAGGGCAACAGAATGGGTAGTAGAATAAGAAAGGTACAAATAACATCTATGGCCACATGACTAAGACAAAAATAAGGACTGTAACTTTCATGAGAACTTTTTTGTTTTACTAATGTTATTATGTGTGTATACACCCATCTTAAGCAGATATGCTTTTTGCATTATGACACCATGGTATATGGTGACACTGATTTTTTATCAGTATGCACACATTTTATTTTTATTTATTTATTTTGTATTTTTAGGGAATGGTCTACAGGGTGTCCAGGGTCTCACTACTCGATCGGACTCGTAGTGATCCACCTTTTTACAGCCTCCCAAGAGCTAGGATTACAGGCCTGTGCCAACACGCCCAGTCTCAATTGCCATCTCAGCATGTCCCGGGAGTGGGGCAGGCAAGGCAGGCCCGGTGATTCAGCCCCTGGCCCCTGTGCCTGCTTGCAGGCACTTTAATCCACTGAGCTATTTGGCCTGCCCTGACCTTGTTATTTTCTTTATGTGGAGCTTAAAAGTTGTGGGTCCAGAGACGATTTAAAGAGATATATGTTAGATAATCAAGTTTAAGAGGAGTGAATATGAACATTAATCATGATTATCAACTTGATTCTGCTAAAAAAAAGTCCAGCATTGTTAACATATAATTCAGAATACATCTATGGAATGCTACTGGAGGTGGTTGGTATGCCAACCAGCACAGAGATGGAACACCTCCCCATGATTGTGAATGTTACCATCCGATAGTGCCGCTAATCAGTAAGAAAAGAAGAGGAAGTCTGCCTACATCAATCTCCATTCTGCTTGAGCTGTAATTTTTACCACTTCTATATTACTTGAACTTCAGTGCAAACTCACAATGGGAACTTTGACAGAATACATTCCTTTGGCTTCCAAGGGGGCCTGCATCCTTGATCCCTCAAGTTCTGCAGCTTTTATCATCTTGGACTGAGCAACTGCTGAATTCTTCATCTCTTCTGCATGGAAATGTCCTTTGATGAATAACTCAAACCCGATTCAATAAACTCTTATTTGCTGTAGTTAGGATTTGCAAGTGAATAGATTTAGTGCAGGAAAAAAATAGTTCATAGTATTATTTTACAATATTCGCCCAAAAAGTCAAGAACAAAAGAGTGCGAGAGGTTTGTCCACACACTAGAGATTCAAAGAATCCAGTTGAGGACCTGGATTCCATGGAAATGTCCTGAAGAAGTACAGATGAAAACCTAGATCCATGGCAATGTGCTCCAGGAGTCCAAATGGAGGCCTAGAGCCCACGACGATGTTTCATGCAAGTCTGTTTCATGGATCTGCACTGGGATGACCCCTATTTCAATGGTGGAAGCTAAAACGTCTGTGCCAGTGAGATGAAGGGTCCATGCCAGCAGGCAGACCCACAGCTATCCCCAGCAACAGAGAGGACGTGAGCACCTCTAATAATAACAGTGATTTCTTATCAGGAAAGTCAGCATGACAAGCTTTCTCTGGAGAATCAATAGCACACTGTCTCCTCCTTTAGTTCTCCAATTATGTTGTTGGCAACAATTTTTAGGTGGGCCTTCCACACCCCACACTGTGTTGAGTCAGTTCAGCTAGGTGTTACAAATTGACCATTTGTTAATCCATCATATTATCCAATACATTCTCTGATGTAATTGTCTCTTATCTTCTACAGTACTGTAACAAATATAATAATTAAATAATGGTATCAACTGGTAAACTGTGAAAAAGGTTATGTTATTGTGTTTATTTGAAATCTTATAGAGAGAAATTTTCTAGAGTTGATAATTAGAATGAAGGCATTCAAAATGTGTAATTCATGAAGTATGGAAGCAAAGAAAATTACAGGTACTGCAAGTAACACTTGCTTGGACGTAGTCAGAATTATCTTCAGGATGCTTACCTAACAGACTGTGCATATGATGAGAAGAAAAAGAAGTGCTTCAGAGAGGTAGACAAAGGCCAAATAAAGAGAGTCTCAATAAATTATTTTAATATATTTCTATAAACAATGGAACACCATAAACCATGTCCATTAATCTGAATTTCCTTTGGATAATTGACATATTTACAATTTATAAACTCACCTAGAGTTTTATTCTTAATTTTATTAGATTCTGCTATGCAAAAGAGTGCACTTTTTGTAGCTAGATAGAATATACATGTATATATCTCTATCTAACAGCCTGTGCATATGATGAGATATACACGTATATATACATATACATGTATATATCTCTATCTGTCTATCTATCTATCTATCTATCTATCTATCTATCTATCTATCTAATCTACAGACAGAAACAGGTGGATGGATGGGTGGATGGATGGATGAATGAATGGATGAATGGATAGGCCAGACATAAAATTCTTAGTTTATGCTCTTAATCCACAACTTTGAAAAAAGTACTTAAATACCTCTCAGAATTTTCTATGCTGTTTCTCCCAACAAGCTTACAGTTACCCCAGCATACTTACAACACACCAACCTATAATGCAAAAGAAAAGAGAAATCACTATGCCTCTGAGGAAGGAAACCAGCCAATAAAGTTAATAATCATAACTCTAGTAAATCTTCAGTGTCAGAATTAAACAAAATTGTGTTTTTGTATTTGCCCATCACTAAGTTCAATATTTTAGTCATTCTGTGTAAAGCACATTTATCTGACAGACAAGAAATTGAGATGGACATTCTGTGAAGTCTACTTATTTACCTCATAATTGCTTTTCACTTGTCATTGACTGTTCCAGTGTTCTTCCACTCTCCCTGCCTTTCTCTCATCTTCTGTTTTTTTGGTTTTTGGTGTAATAATGATTCTGTGGGAAGGATATTTCTTTTCTCCTTAAAGTGCTGGCTATAGTAATGGTTGCTCACGTTAATGTAAGAATTTCTCAGGGAACCAATTTAAATGCAAATTCTCATACTTATCCTCAGCAATTGAATCACTCAGCAATCTTAAGACAAAGATTGTCTATGTTTAACACTCCTTGAGGTAATTCAAACAGTGGTGTTCATAGCATACATAGGGAATCATTCATGATAATACTGAAATAGGCTGAAAATCAGCCCAATTATCCTGACAAACTTCCACGTTGTAATTTCAGGCTGAATATTTCATAAGTAATAGGGTTGTAGTATTTTTTCTTTACTGTGGTATGTTTTGTCTATGGTGACTACACAAAGCTATTATGTTCTAAGAAGGAATAGGCAAGTTTTTGCCTACTTCTATCACATACTACAAAAGCATCAGCATCTTAAAGAACATGCTATTTTTTTCTTGGATTACGCTCTTCTTTTGCCTACTGAACTGAAGAAATCAATAGTACTTGGGCCTGAAAGACTTTATATGGAATGAGATTGTATCCTGAACAGGAGACTTCCCATGTAAAGATGCTATGACTAATGTTATTGAATACTTTGCTTTCACTAATTTGCTGTTGTTTTGTTTTATTTTTCTGGTACCAGAGATTGAACTTGGGCTTATGTCACTGAGTTATATTCCCACCTCCTGCCTTAACTAACTTGATGTCAGACTATTTTTAATGTAAAAGAGAATTTGAGTCTTAAAATATTAATAAAATGTGCTTTATTATTATTCATCTGTACTTTCGTTGTATTAGCTTTTCTTCCGCACTCTTTCCCACACTCTGCTTTTTTTGTGATCTCAATATTTAATGCAGTGCTAATAAAAATGCCATTTTTTTGATATAAATACATTTATGCCCTGATTATGAAATTTGTATGGGAATATACAATTACTAGAGTAACCAAAACAGTTTTTAAAGACAGAACATAGTTGGAAGAGTAATGATTTCTTGTACAGGAACATCAATCAAAAAATATGCTATGAGAAAAGAATAGGCTTATAAGTCATTTTTAGGTACTAAAGTTTACATTCAGTTTGATTTTTAAATATATTTTAATAATTTTATTGAGAAAGAAGTAGCAATGTGATAGTTACAAAACAGGTTAGTAGTATAGTCACAATAGTTAATATGATGCATTGTTGTTTTTGTAGTAGTTATTCCTAGTACAAGATGAAGTCCTGAGGGTATTTGACTGACCTTGTCAGGTACAAAAGTTGCATTTTTTGTTATATAGGTCTAACTTTATCTTGGTCTTAACCATTCAGCAGAAAAATATATAATCAAGGTATAAAAAGTAAAGTCATATTAATATGCTGAGCCACAAAAGGCTCAAGTCAACAACTTCTGACACTGCCACTCTTGAGGGTAACCCACTACTATTATAGACTACTGGACTCTATTGGGTTACTCTGCTGAATTCCTGCACCTACAATGTATGAATGGCAATGGAATACAGCTCTGATAAAAGTAAACAAAAAAGGGATATAAATGGACTATTTGTAGTGGAAAAATATATATAATATCTGCGTATATACATTAGCATAAACATACAACTACTTTCTCTTATTTCAATGAGAAGGTATTGAACTAATAGTGTTTAGATAAGATATCTTGTCTCCCGCTCTCTTGTTCTCACTTTTTTCTTTTCTCTTTCTTTCTTTCCTTTTAAAAATGCCAGTGGCAACAGCAGGGACTATGTTCTATTAAGGAGGCTGTTTTTTGAACTAACTAACTAACTAACTAACTAACTAACTAACTAACTAACTAACTAACTAAAAGATTAATTGGCATGCTCCATTTATTCAGTCTCCCTTCGAGAGTGAATATCAAAGGGAAGATGACATGAAAAATTCTTTAACTTTTAATGACTGAACTGCATTGAATACTGTTTCTTAAAAATTTATGTTCACTTGGAACTTGTATATGTATTTTTAGCTGGGAATAAGGACTTTGCACATATACCAAGGAAAGAGTTCCATACTATCTCTGGAGTTCCCTCAATCCAGTAAGATTAAAGTACTCATAAGAAGAATTTGAATTCATGCACAGACACACACAGACACACACACACACACACACACACACACACACATACACACACCAAGAAGCACAGACATGAGAGAAATGAGAAGGGAGCGAAAACAATGATAATATCTAAGTAATATTGCCATCTAAAACTGGAAGTATAATAGAATCACGAGTCTCTTAGCTTAAGAACATAAATGGGGGCCAGGCGTTGGCTCAGTAGAGTAAGCGCTTGCCTAGCAAACGCGAGGACCTGAGTTCAATCCCTGATTATGAAAAAAAAAAAGAACATAAAGGATATCAGACATTAGAATAGAAACATAAAAATTACTTCTTTTTACCAGTCCCTCGATTGAGGGCTTTTAGCCTCCTTATCTGTAAAGAATAAATTTCAATTGTGGGAAGGTGCTCAGTTAGTGATACTTAGCTATACAAGTGCTTGGAAAGGATTACAAGGACCAGTGATTTTAGAAAGTTGCACACAGCCATGACAAAATTTTAAGTTTACTTTTTCTACAAGTATTAAATAGATAATTTCAAATCTCTTTGTGACTATTGTTTTCTTAATATGTAATTCTCAAGGGTCAGCCAAATAAATAGCTCAGCAGATTGAGGTTCGATCACCTGGCCTGCTGCACTGGCCCTGCCTCCCGGTTGAGCTGAGATAGCAATTGAAGCTAGGCGTGGTGGCGCACACCTGTAATCTCAGCTCTTGGGAGGTTGTAAACAGGCAGATCACTACAAGTCTGATCTAGGAGTGAGACCTTGAAGACCCTGTAGACTCTTCCCTAAAAAATACAAAAAAGTTATTCTCATTATTAAACAATTGATATCATAAAATATTGCTATCTACTGTACTAATAAACATTATTTTTGTTATAAAATATTTTGTCAATAATTTCAGTCATTGTCTTTAGAGATAGCTATGCAGTCTAAGGGCCTGCCTGGCAAGCGCAGGGACAAGCGTTCAATTCCCTGCACCACATGCTGTGCCAGCCCCTTCTGCTGGGCATGCTGAGTCAGCCACCAAGACTGAGCATGGTTGTGCACACTTGTAATCCCACCGCTGGGGAGGTTAAAAACAGAAGGATCACTATGAGTCCAAGCTGCATAGCAAAACCCTATACCAATTAAATAACAATAAAATATCCAAATAATAATAATTTAAGTCAGAAGATCTATAACTTGTCCACACAATATTGAGCTTTATTCTTAAGGTTTTTACGAGTAGGAAGAACTTGTTCAAAAAAACATAAAAGGACCATCTATGGCTTAAGAGTGACAGAATTAATCAATCCTGGGCTTGCAAACATTCAGATCACCACTAAAGAGAAAATAGTATGAAAACAGATGATGAAAAAGGTCAATGCAATGTTTCAGTCTTCTTTCAAATGGTATGCTATTTCATTAAAATATTAATAAGGAAAATGCTAGGATTTCTCCTTTGGAAATCAATCCACAATTTAAAAGAGCTAGCAAAAGTTCATGATATTTGGTTAGTATAAGGTTAGACATAGCATTTGTCTGAAATGTTTCTTGCTGTTCATACCAGTACCACAGGCAGTGCACTCTATTAATTTTAACTATGCGTTTGAAGGTAGTGATTTTGAAGTTTTTGATGATAGTGCCCCTTTGTAGGACTTGAAATGCTATAGAATAATCACACTTCCTTGTGCCCACATGGCTTTCTACTGAAGAATTAATTGCTACATTTTGCCTTGTCCGTATGTGCATTATGTTCTAAACGTAAGAACTTTTTATAATTAAGGAAAATTGCAAGTACCCTGGCCAGCAGAGAAAATGAAAACTCATTTGCACAATACTATGAGCCTCTGTGTTTCTACAGGAAATTATAATAATGTCCTAAGACGGAATGTCTAGTTTTACTCCTTCAATAATGATTCTTTGGAGCTGATGGTGAGTCAAGGAGTGCCTAACAATGTCAGTGTAACAAGCAACGAGCTTGTCGCTTTGCCACTTCCAGAAATCTTTCTTTACATGTGATAAAAATGTGATTTAATTATTCTTGATATGAGCCCTATAATTATTTCAAGTTTTTGATAATTCCAATATGATTTCTAGCTACTCTTTCTTTACCATATATGCTGGAGTATGAAATGCAGTGAAGGAAAGAGGGGAAATTAAGAGTGATGATATATAATTTATATTTTAAAAAATAAATTCATTGTTTAAATTATTTAACTTTTTATGCATCATTTTTATGCAGTTTCACACAAAACTTTGCTATCAAGTTTATGTAAATTTTCAGATTTATACATTCACTTACCAGATTTTACTACTGAAGTATAGCATATGTTTTTCACTTCATAAATTTCAATTATGCATCATTATGGGCATTATCTCCTCTATTATTTTGCACATTATTGATGTGATATCATTCATTTTCATCCAAAAATAATTGGAATTAGTATCTCAAAGACATAACCACACTTCCATGTACATTGAGACATTATTCACCATCGACCAATGTTCCTACCACCTAAATGTCCATCAGTAGATATTAAATAAGAAATGTAGGTTATTAATGTGTCATAAAAGAAAATGCTGCTATTTGAAACAACATGGATGAACCCTGAGAGCACTTTCTTAAGTAAATTAAATTCGTCTGGGACTAGTCCTTCCCAGAATCATGTAGATGAACTATTGTGTATACCATTTTATGTTAGGCCTATGTTAATCAGCACACAGTTTGAAGTTAATCCATTTTGCTGTGCACAGTTTTATGATACAAGCTACATAATAATTTATTACTTAGCTTCAATTTTTTTCTAAAATTTATTTTACATTCAATTTAAAGAATATATGTACATTATAATTCTGGGTTAACTTTTTTTTGGTTTATTTTTTGTCTACTTTTTAATACCATTTTATTGTCATTGGATTTAGTTTTTCTGAGATTGTTGCCATTTTTAACTTGTTATAAATGTGCTGTCATTAATCTACTTTTGATATATAATCTTTATAATTGATTTTCAATCTTCTCACTATGATTTGTCTTTTAATGAATTTTTAAAAGAATTTATTGACTTTCCTGGATAATTGGTTTATAATTGACAAAATTTAAACATTATTCATTAGAGTTTTGCATTTTTTGTATAAAGGCAATTAAATTTAAAATTAAAATTGGGTAACTGTTAAAAACTTGATGATATACCATTAGTCATTTAATTTCTGTTCATTTATCTCATTCATTTTTTTTTCTGCACTGTGTTTAAGTTTCTAGGATTTTTATTTCCAAGGTACCTGTTGCATCCTTTTGTTATAAAATTCCTGCATTCTGTTAGTCCAAACCAGTGTCATTTAAGCTTCATATTTCATAACTTAGCTGTAGAGTTTTAAAATTCTACTTAATTCTCATGAACTTTTGACTGAATAGACACCAATTTTACTGCAGAAAATATCACATAAGGTGAACCCTTATATTGAAAAGATTTATAAATTTTCATCATTGTTGCTATGAGATTCTTACTTGCTTATTCAAATGTCTGTGTGATTCTGGGTCTCTTCTGACTAAGTTTTGTGGATCATATACACCTCTTTGTGTTTCTATATTGATGTCTCAGTATTATCCTTGCCACAGGACATTTGATTGCAAAACTCATTTGACTTCTGAAAGGATTATTTTATATTTTCTTAAATTTCAGAAAAAATAGCCTTTACTACTGTTTAGTTTAGACCTAAAGCTGAGAGATTTCTAGCCTCTCTTAAACGTCATAGAAGGTGCAGAATGGAAGAGAATTCGGCCCAGTCTCCCCATTCTGATTATGTTGCACACAATCGTACTCTAGCCTTCTGTGAGTTCCCAGACTCATAGTTTTTTTTTTTTATTTTTTATTTATTTGAGAGAGAGAGAGAGAGAGAGAGAGAGAGAGAGAGAGAGAGAGAGAGACAGTAGTGTGTGTGTGTGGCCAGCTCAGCCCACCAG
>NW_004524589.1:9346210-9354400 GCF_000260255.1 Octodon degus
GCTGGGGGATTGAACCACGGTCCCTGATGCTTTGCCAAGCTTGCTCCAAGTAGGTGCCTTAGACCACTGAGCCATCTCTCCAGCCCCAATCTCATAGTTTTTGAACTATTGTTCTATTTTCAATGATTTCTTCCCTTGCTTTTGTTAGACTGATGCAAAAGTTAGACAAGCAGACAATTTTCCTGGAGAGGCAGATCAAAACTGAACTATTCATGGGTTATTTTGCTTGCTGAATTTGCCCTGCGTAGTCAGCACAGCAGCCTGAGACCCTGATCTCTGCCCACACGGCTTCAGGAGCCTGAAGATTCCTGCCGGCTGCCCCTGCTGCATGTGCCAGAGTCCAGAACAGGCTTCTAGGCCGGGTCGCAGCTCCTCAGATCTCAATATGCGCTGATCCTGCAGGTCCCTGTCCCCACCCTGGCCTGAAATGCCAAGCCATCAGATGACACCTTTTCCCTCTTTTCCTGGTATACATACTAGTCTAGCACTTATTACTACTTCATCAAAAGATCAGATATAAATATTTTAATCATGAAAATCTTTTTCTAAGTTATAAAGTCTCAGTTTTACTCTTATTTAAATCAAATATGTTTTTAAGTGTCTGGCATAGGAGTATATAATTATGAATGCTTTCTGCTTTAAAATCTACTTCAAGGGGCTGGAGATTAGCTCAGTAGAATAAGTGCTTCCCTGGCAAGCGTAAGGGCCTGAGTTCAATTCCTGGTTCACCCACCCCAAAAAAAAGTCTACTTCAAATACTGGCAATGAAACTGGCAATTATTCAAGATCTCAAGTGAAGCCAGATACTTTAGTCTTAGGATTAAATTAAATTTTCTAAAATAAACCTATAAAGGCCTACAAAACTTCAGGTTCAACACTCGAAACTGCTGATATTTGACGGATTTTTTTTTTTTTTTTTTTTTTTTTTTTTTGGTGGAACTGGGGATTGAACTCAGGCCCTTGCACTTGCCAGGGAAGCACTTATTCCACTGAGCCATCTCCCCGACCCCAGAGGAGATTTTTTCTTTGGTTGACTGATTTTGATTGAATGATTAATTTGTGTGGTTTAGTATGCTATTATACTCAAAAATAGTTAAGTGCAAGCCATTAATTGCAGCTAATATGAAAGTCCTATAATAGGATAGTTTCAGATCCCTACACAAATGCAAACAATGGCATTGCAGATATATTTGAACAATCATTTTACTACTTCTTTTTCGTGCTTTAAATGCAGAATACATTTTAATAAATTTCTTTTCATGTTCTCTATGTTTAATTTGTATGATATAATACAGAAAGGATGAGGCACTTAAAGTATTTATGTCCTTGAAAGACAGATTTAAAATAACGCAGAGTTCCCTATACATTTTTTTTATAAATATCTTAGTTTTTCCTGTATAATAATGAAAATATTTGTCATATATGATAGCATATTCATTCAAATTATTATTATTGCTATTATTTTGCTTTTTAGGAAAGAGTCTATAGGGTGTTTGGGGTCTCACTACTAGATAGGGCTCGTGGTGATCTACCTGCTTACAGCCGCCCAAGAGCTGGGATTACAGGGCACACGCCACGAAGCCCAGTATCAAGTGCTGTCTCAGCACATCTCGGGGGCCGGGCTGGCATGACAGGCCCAGGGATCCAATGTGCAGGCTCTTTAATCCACTGAGCTATTTGCCTGGCATTTATTCATTCAATTTATACTGTATATAAATAGAATGAAAGACAAAAGTATGTATTATGTTACATATATACATGAAAATAGTTTCAAAATGATAGTAAGAAAAACATCTTCACTGTACATTTTGAAACTATTTTGATTTTAAATTGATTGAATTTCAAATCTACAGTATTTACCATGTTCCTGGCACTATTATGGACATGATTGTTTTTAATGGACATGATTTTGAGGAGAAAACATTAAATAAGCAATCCCTGACAAAGTTTAAATTTATTTAAGGAAACCAAATAATAGCTCATGAAATAATATAACTAAAATGAACTAATTTCTACGACACATACAAAGGGTGAGAAACTATGTCTAGATTTGTTGGTAGATATGGGTGAAAAAGAGCCAAAATGAGAGGAACATGGAGGAATCACATGAACAAAACTATTTAAGATGCACTTATGTAACAGAAGAATAAAGTCATAGCAGTAAATAGAAAAATAGTGCTTTGGGAATGGCATGAAATTAATGTCATGTTGCATTACAAAATCTGAGATGTTTCTTTCCAAAATAATTAAACTATGAACTGGTAAAGAATCTCATTTTTTAGTAACAAACCTCAGTTTTCTGTTCTATAACTTCCTTTGCTGTACCCTGGAGGTTGTAGTTACTATGAATGTGAGTTTTGGGAGTGAAAAAGTCCAGAGAAATTAATAGGAGATGTCAAGAGAAAAAAAAATCATTAGGACATTTAAACAAAAATTTACTGAGTGATATTTGTAGATAACGAGATTTCAACATTTAGATAGTGTCTCATAGGCCTATCTGTTAAACTTACCATTTGGAGAGCACTTTTTCTTTTTTTTGGCAGAACCGGGGATTGAACTCAGGCCCTTGGACTTGTCATGCAAGCGCTTATTCTACTGAGCTATCTCCCCCACTCTTGGAAAGCACTTTCTATATAAAAATATCTCAATTTTTTAAGTATCAGGTCTAGGGAACTGCTGCTCAGCCCGCCTATACTCAGTTAGATATGACTAAGGGATGAAAAGGGAAAAAATTCAATTGTGTGGTCATAACCTACTAACAATTTGAATTATGACATTTTTCTGCACACAACTTGAATTCAAATGTTACCTGATAAATTAAAATTAAGGATGTCCTTGGAATTGGCATCAGAAACAAGCCAGGTAACACAGGCACACATTGATCTAGGCTTCCTACATTGTATACATATAAAAAACTTATTGATCCCCATAAAATGCATATATTTTGCTTATAAATTTAAAGAAATAAGAAAAAGTAATAATAAGTCATTGTGAACCTGATTTTCAACCTACTGTTAAAATAGTTCTGTTTAAACAAATCAAGAATTTGTTTTTAATTCTGGCATGTAAGATGTCTGAAACCTACAACACAGGAAAAGCTCAACAAACAGAAATACCAGCAACTTTTATTAGACCTGTAAAAGAAATGTGCTAGCAAGACAAACTGTCACTCCCTGAAGTATAGAAAATTTTCCCCAACTTCTAGAGAAACAGTCGATGAGTACAGAGATTCACAATTGATCAAAGTGGAACTCACAAGCCAAAACACCACCAAGACTCAAACTCAGGACAGGAAAACTGAAGAACAAATTTTATGTTGCTGAAGGCTGTATGTGGTCAACTCTGAGAGTCAAAAATTCCATGGGGAAAAGTCGTGCGGTTCTCAATCTGGTGAATTTTACTAGAAGTTTAACTTAGTTCTCAAAGTTAATGCTGGACAAAAAATTGTTTTCTTCTACCACAGACAGGACAAAATTAATTTGAAACATACCAGACCATTGCACACTCCTAAACAAGATCTACAGATTTAAATAATTCTAAACTAGAATTTTGTCAAAGTCTAATTGACCTGGGAAACACTCACATCCTGCCTTCTTTAGTAGTTTTGCCTGGGGGTGGAGAGGAAAGAAAATAAAACCCTAAGAATCATTTGTGAAACTCACAGTCAAGAGGAACAGGGTCCCAGAAAGAATAGTAATAAATCATAAAAATAAAGATGCACTATTGGAAGTTCATAGCTCATTTCCAGTGTCATATTTATGTCAGGTACTTCTAAAGACATCATGTATGGCAAGGAAAGGAAATACATTACAAGGTACAATAAATATCAGATAGTTAAGGCAATAAAGAAAAACAAGCACACTTAGATATGGTATGGCTGTTGAAATGATCAGATCAGGATTATAATACACATATTACATGCTCCAGCCAATAAATTGATCAACTCAAAAGAAAAAATGGACAATGTAAGCAAAGAGGTGCAGTATTCCAAAATAATTCTTAAAATGTAGACATTAAAAAATACAGTAAATGAATGAAATTATGTTGGTACAGTCAGTTCTAAATAGAAATGAACTATCAGATATAACAAGACAAACAAAAATATGTAGGTGTTATTAAGTGACAAAACCCAATCTGAAAATAATTCAAACACAGTGTGATACTGAGGATATGGAATTCTGAATAAGGCAGGAAATGGGAACTGTAAAGTGATCAATTTTAACCAATAGTTAATGGGGAGGGATGGATGAAGATTCAGAACAGCATACTGGAGGGGAGAGGAATGGTATTATTTCATAGAGCACTGTAATGGTGCGTCTATGTTGAGAAATCTTTGTACAAACCTATAGCATACACAACAGAAAAGAAGGCAATCTTCCTTTAAACCTGAACATTATCTTATTGCATGAGAACAATGTATCAAGGTAAATTCATTACATGAGAATAATGTATTACTCTCATTGGGGGATATTGATAGTGAAAAAATTTATGAATGTGTAAAGGCATGGATATATGGGAACTCTGAATTTTTTTTCTTAATTTTGCATTAAACTCAGAATAACTCTAAATATTTATTTATTTATTTTTATTTGCTTATTTTTATTTATTTTTTTTTTGTGGAACTGGGGATTGAACTCAGGCCCTTGTACTTGCCAGGGAAGTACTTATTCCACTAAGCCATCTCCCTGGCCCCTCTAAATATTTAATCTATTAAAAAAGAAATTTTAAAAATCTGTTGAAATCAGTATCTTATGAAGGCAGCTGGTCAAATAGCTCAGTGGATTAAAGTGCTTGTAAGCAGGAGCAGGGTCCAAAGGTTTGATCCCCAGGCCTTCCGTGCTGGCCCTGCCCCCAGGCCGTGCTGAGACTGCAATTGAGACTGGGGTAGTGGCTGGTGGCATGTGCATGTAATCCCAGCTCTTGTGAAGCTGTAATCAGGTGGATCACTATGAGTCCAATCTAGTAGTGAGAACTTGATCACCCTGTAGACATTGCCTCCTAATATATATATATATATGGAAGATTAAATAAATAATGTATTTTGCAAAATGTTATTAATTTACAATAGAAAAATTTAAACAAATTAGAAACAGGTGTATGGAAAAGTGCTAATAAAAGATTCTAATAAAAGGTTCTAAGATAAAGATTTGAAAGAAAAAGTGTAAAGATGGAGAAATGAGGAACAATTCATATAAATGTAAGGCTAAATGTACCACACAGTTTAAGATAGTTAACAAGAACCACTTTTCTCTAGATTCTGTCAATGCACACGCACATCAGTGCAAATTTTATGCGTTTGCCTTCCTATATGCACACAAGGATACACACAAACACACACTTCTATTTTTTATTAAGGCTAAAATCAATGTTCATATTACTGTTATCCTGTATGTAAGCACAATGAGCATTTATTGTACAATAACCTCCTTTGCATTCTTGCTCATTTGATTTTTGGGTGGAATTAATAATGACCTTTTATATTTTTCAAATTCAGTGTAGCTGTTGAGTATGTAACCGTTGTCATTTGACTAGGACTTTCAAATTCTTCTCTCTCCATTCTGAAGACTCACAGTTTCCTTTTCTTCAATTCAGTCATTTCCTAGGTTATTGTGCTTTTAATGAATTTTATCAATGAAATTTATATAATATATTTTATGGTGGTTTCTTGATCAAGTGTTTATGGGAGAAATCATTTTAAATATATGAAACTTTACTTCTGTTTTAGCTCGTGTTTTACAATTATCTGATAGAAGTCTGCATTTCAAAATATTCTGAACTAAGACGTGCAGATATATTCAATTTATTTATGATGAAGGGAGCATTACCTGAAAGTCATAAAAGGCTATGCTATGGTTTGTGTCCAGTTGTCCCCCCAAAGCCTCATGTAGGAAATGAGGCAGATGCAGTTGGAGGAACAGCGAGTGGCTTGAGGGGCGGGGCCAGAGGATAACAGCGGGACCCAGGGGGCAGGGGCCAGGGAGGTGTGAACCATTAAACTAGCTAGCCTGTGCTTTCTCAGAGAGGTGGAGAGGGTCATCCTGGGCACGGCAGTGCCCCAGCTCCTCCTCTAGTGTCTTGACTCCTCCAGTAACTGTAAACTAAATAAATCTTTCCTTCCCTCATTTTGAGTGTCAGGTATTTGTCCCAGCAAGAAGAGAAGAGTAATTAATACAGCTAATATGTCTTTAACATTTCTGTTCTTAAATGAACTGGATTTTCATAAGGAAAACAAAGAATCTGGAACCCTAAAAAAGTCAAAGTTAAAAAAAATCAAATGCCAAATGTTTCCCCAAAACTTCATGCTGTCAGGGGGATACTTTTCCTTGATGGTTGGATGTAGAGTGTGTGATGTTGAGATTAAAGATGTGATGCTGGGATTTATGCATCATGAGATGCTAGAATTAAGGGAGTTCCACCCTGGAGGCGAGTGGTACCATCCTAAGTGCAGGCATCCTGGCTACACATAAGGACAGACACAGGCCAGCTGTGGTCACTACTCATCACTTGCTATTTCACTGTTTTGTGCTGTGATGTCTCTCTGCCATATAACCCTGCCTTGGAGCCAGTCAATTATGGACTGAAAACTCTGCCAACTGCAAGCTGAAATGAACCTTTCCTATATTAACATAGGACATTTGGTATTATCTCAGCAATGAGAAATGTAACTCACTAGATGCTAAGAAATTCTTCTTAAAGTGCTAAAATAGCACAAGGCCCCTGCTATAAAATCATAAGCAGTTATTAAATAGAAGATGCAAATCACTATCTATAAAGTAAAACATTTAAATTTTAGTTTATATCAAATTGGGAATCATTGGGCCGGGGAGATAGCTTGGTGCTCTAAGCACCCCTGCCTGAAAAGTGCAAAGACCCAGGTTCAATCTCCATACTGCATGCCATGCTACTGTGCTGGCTACCAAAACCAAGTGTGGTAGAGCACACCTGTAATCCCAGCACTGGGGAGGCTGAGACAGGAGAATCACTACAAATCTGAGATGCATAGCAAGACCCTGTACCAAATAAATCAATGAATAAATAAATGAATAAATAAATTTAAAAATTGAGAATTACCATTCATCAATACTGGTTAAAATATCTACTTACAAATTAGGTGAGGTCATTGTAATATATAAAATATTAGACAATGAGCTCATGTCTGGAACATGTAAGGAACTCTTCAGAAGCAGTAAGCAGTCATGTGAAATTTAACAAGGGAAGAGAATGCTTTCTGAAAAATGTGACAGTCATCAGTGTTTTCATGTGTGAATATCATACACTTCTCATCCAATCTATAGAGCTACAATGTCCCTGCCTTGTATAAATTTTGAGACCATCATTTATATATGCATTCCACTTCTTACCTGCATGTTCTTATGCAACACTAGACTGTATTTGATAAAAAAAAATGTAATAAAGAACAAGGAATCAAGGGGGGAAATGTGTCTCAAATAGCCAATAAACATATGATAAGGTTCTCATAGTCTTTACAGCATTGTCTATAGACTGCATTTATATAACTGGATATTAGGGCATCATTCTTTCTCATTTCTTGTGCTATACGAATGTAGAAGAATTCATTAGGTCCACATGAATTATGAGCCAAGTCTTTTCCCTTATGTCCCTGAATTAGAGGACTGTTATATTTGTCTAAAGATTTATATTTATTTGTTTGTGACACTGAATAATGAACCCAGGGCTTTGCAATGAGCTAGCAACTTATCTTCCTATCTATCTGTCTTTCTGTCTCTCTCTCTCTCTATCTATCTATCTATCTATCTATCTATCGCAACGGGATCTTATCAAGTTATTAAATATTCAGGCTGGGATTAAGCTCCTGCCTCAGCCTCCCAGAGTGTTGAGATTCCAGACATGTTCCACTATCCCTGTATTTTTTAATATTCTGGTTCAAATTTAGACAAACTAGAAAAGTAGAACATACGAAGAGATAGCTGCTTTATTTGAAAAATTCCTGAGAAATTATTTGAAACAGAGACATCTTTGTTCCTTACCACTGCTAGCCACAGGGAACCTAACAACTTTATTACATAGACACATCGCTTGTGGAAGTTGCAGACCTGAAGTATTTTAAATATGTCTAATTAAACTGTCCATCTTTGTAAAATGCAATTTTTCTCTGCAACTTTTCTTTTCTTACTAGGTGCCTTGAAGTGGATAAAAGACTTTTTTTTT
>NW_004524589.1:9354670-9357948 GCF_000260255.1 Octodon degus
GGGGCGGGCTGGCTGACATGTGGTGCTGGGGAATTGAACCGTGGTCCCTGAGCTTTGCTAAAGCTTGTTCTAAGTAGGTGCTTTAGACCACTGAGCCATCTCACCAGCCCCAGTGGATTGTGTTTTGAAGACTCACAAAATGATTGTTTATGCAGACACAGACGTTGGAATGGTATTGTAGAGCCTTCTCAGGACCAGTACTCTCTACCTATTGGAAGGAGCATTCTTCTAATTCTGTTCTTTGTTAACTGGAGTTACTCTGCCAAGAACTTATTTCTCAGATTTGAGTAAATTTCTAAGATAATTTGCTGAGCAGAAACTTCAATATTAATGTTTTCAAATATGTTTAATTTCTCAATTTTGAAATCATTTATCAATTACTCGGAACATGCTGTTTTCCACAATTTGCTGCCCTGCATTTATCTCTATTAGTAAGGCAAGGTTAAGTATTTGAATTATTTATACTGCATAAGTTTCATATTCTTTGAGCATATTCATTTAAAAAATTGCAGCACTTATATTTTAGCAAATATATGTTCATAAGAACCATAGTATGTTTTTAAAACGTAATACAGACACACTTCGTATCTGGAGGTATACAGTTACATAGGATTCTTATAAATGGAAATGAAATTTTGATTTTGAAAAGTATATTTCCATAATCTTGGAGTTTAGAAAGATGCGAATTCATTTAGTGTTTACTGAATAACTAAAGTGCAAAATGCATTTGCTTTTTATCTTACTGGCATCTTAAGGCAGATTTTGTATAAGAATTTAATTCAATTTCATGAAAGTGCTAGAAATACAAGAGAGCTGTTTCACGTTTTACAAGAAAAGTTTATGGTTTCTTCTTCTTTGTATAAGAAATATTACTTGGCATAAAATATGACCAAATATTTGAAAAATATGGTAAAAAACCAAACTATTGTAGAATCCTGACTATGATAAGTTGGTGACTGAGACTGGGCATGGTGGCACGCCCCTGTAATCCCAGCACTTGAGAGGCCGTGAACAGGAGAGTCACTGTGAGTCCTATCTAGTAGTGAGACACTGAATAGTCTGTAGACCCTTCCCTAAAATACAGAAAAGAAAAAAAAAAAAGAATCCTGACTGATTTCAGTGTCTAATTTTGCTTACATTGCTATTCTATTCTCATCAGGAAAGGAGAATTTAGTTAGAAAATAACAATATTTAAAGGTCAATATTTGAATACATTACACAGAGAGATGTTTCAAAAGCTTATTATAATACCAATGTTCTAATTTCTAAATAATGTACTAGTTATTCTGAATTTTTGAAAAAAATATGCAGTTAGCTATATTTTTATAATTTTCTTTGTGTTTAACCCTATCACTTCCCAAAATCAGTGATGTGTTACTTTTATATAATATTGAACTATGCTAACTTTCATATTCTGTCAGATTTCATGACTTACTATCCACCTCATGTAAATTTTAATGTGATTTTGTGATCAAAGTAGGAAGGATAATACTTTCTCATAACAGCCTGAGATGGTCTGCTCTAAAAAGGGCTGGAAAGTCTCTTTTATTTAAATATAATTCCAAAAAGCTGTATTAATATGCATTTAGTATTCACACTCACTATCTGTGATATTCTTTTTTTTTTTTTTTCTTCGGAACTGGGGATTGAACTGAGGCCCTTGTGCTTGCCAGGGAAGCGCTTATGCTGAGCCATCTCCCCGGCATTCTCTGTGATATTAAGTAACAAAAGTTTGTTTGTGAAAACTGATTCTGATGATTATTTTTGTCAATTTCTTTTGTGTGCATGTGGCTGGCTCAGCCCACGCTGGGGGGCGGGGCTGGTGCAGCATATGGTGCTGGGGATCGAACCGCGGTCCCTACACACTTGTCTAAGTTTGCCTAAGTAGGTGCTTTAGATGGCTGAGCTATCTCGCCGTGCCATGGGCCATCTTTGTCAATTATCTCCAAGTAATTCTTTTAAATTTATTTTAGAAACGATACAGAATCTTAATGTTGAGTGCAGTATATTGGAGACAAAATTACCAATGTGACAACTGACAAATGACATTAATAAAGTATATTTGTACAACACATAATCAGTTCCAAGTCTTAACATTTTATTCCATCCTCATCACCAAAATAGTTATTATCATTGTTTCTCATTTCAGATAAAGACATTGAGAACTGCAGAGTTTGAGCAATTTCTAATAATCATACAATTAGTAAGTGACACATCCAGGACTAAAATGCAGGTTGGTGCAATTCCAAATTGGTAATGATTTCCAACCGGGAAACAATAGCACAAACACTTTTAGCTTGTAAATAAACATAAGTAGAGATAATGGTATGTGCACTTTATGGATCTGAAAATGTCATAAAAATAGTGAAGTGTTAAAAAGTATGGCAAAGATTTTCTACAAATATAAATTTAATTCCTTAGTACTTTAATCTGAACTGAAATAAATCCCTATAGGATCACCGCATGGCGAGGATCACACAACACAACTGTAGAAACTTTCTGCTGTCTTTCATATCAATTTTGAAAAATAATTACTGTTAATCTTGAAAGTAAATATAATGTGCCTCCATGATAGATGTATTTTCTTTTTTATAATTGTTTCTAAAAATAGATAAAATTTGAAATTCAATTAAGGCTCAGTGTTTTTGTTTTTCATCTCTAGCTAAAGACTTTCAACTCATGAACATTTTTCAAAATACAGTCCTTGTAATGTCCACTTGTGTGTGATAGACAGGCTGACTCCAAATTGGGAACAATTCATTGCCAACACAGAAGCACTGGGCAACATTTGGCTCACAACTCTGTATCAGGTAAGGAACGTGACTGCTGCTGTCTTCCTTACAGGCAGAGGATCAAGATCAGGATGCCCCAGAATCCTGGGACGCATTAGGTTCATGAACTCAGGCACTCCTGATATGGATGCACTGATTTGACTTTTTCAGACAATGAACTGGGTATGAAATGAAGAATGTATAATAATAAAATTAAACACAAATATGTGCTACGGTTTGTACCTAGATGTCTCCCATGGCTCCTTGTGCTCCTATGTGGGATTTTTCCAAGAGAGCTGGATCTAGGGTGTGTGAAAGTTGATTAGTGGTAGAAGAATATGGATGAAGGGTGTTCCTATTGGGTTTTCTTTGTAAAGTATTAAGGAATTAAATTTATATTTGTAGAAAATATTTTGTCATACTTTTTAGCACTTTACTGTTTTTATGGCATCTTCAGAGCCATAAAATACACACGCGATCATCTAGAAGGGTTCCACGGGTTGGCTC
>NW_004524589.1:9359123-9359894 GCF_000260255.1 Octodon degus
AAGATGAAACAAGTTATTAGCGATTGTGCTGGAATAGAACAGCTACTCAAATCATGAGGCATCTTTGAAATTGTTGTAGGCAATTGTATGTTACAGCAGAATATGCAATGCAATTCTGAAGTTTCCATTTCAGTGTCAATATCTTTGCAGTCCAGAAAATCGATAATGTATCAAAACCTTTGCATTATGTCGAACACGTATCTTACCAAATTTGGGGCAAAAAAGAGCAGATATGGTGGGATCATATTATCCTTATATATAAGTAATTCCCCTATTAATAAATTCATCCTATAGCCTTGTAGAAAGGATAATCAGACATTGAATGCTTATCATAATATATTTGGAAAGAAGAAAGTTGTGGTTCTCATGAAGTTTTCTTGTAAAATGCATGTATGACTTAGGCTAGAGAAGCCTGTGCATTCATTCAATAAATCTTCACTGATCACTTACAATGAAGGAGATATTTTTCTAATTTTGACATGATGTAACAAAATATAATGTTTTTGCCATTAAAGATATTATATAATAGGTGATGTGGAGAAATATTAAACTATGTAACTTTATGTAACTTTAATGAATAAAGTTATGTGACAACTTGTAAAATGCTTTTCAATGAGGTTAGCATTCTACCAATGAAACTTCAATAATTAGATTGTGTGATTAACTAACTCATGCATTTAGTTAAAAATGTGGGAAAAACAAAAAGACTTGGGTTCCAGAAAAAGGGAACCCTCCAAATGGCTATCCATATGCCTTTGGAATTCATAGCTT
>NW_004524589.1:9361289-9362934 GCF_000260255.1 Octodon degus
AAAAAAAAAAAAGAAAAAAGAAAATCTTGACTCTATTACAGCATCATCTATGACTGCTCTATCAAATTGCTTGCTCTCTTGCACCTTGAATGCTATTTATATTTTGCTACCAAAAGTGAAAAATTAAAGGCTCAATGAAGATTTTCCCAGTGATTAATTAATATTCTCTACATAAGAAAAGAGACTAATGTATATTGGCCAATATATTATATACGGCATGTCTAAAACTGTAAGCCTTGCATGCTCATTCGTGAAGAAGTAGGGAGGTGAGGGAAGTAGCTGAGGTACCAAATTATAAATCATTGCAATATCTCTATGTGTTCTTTGTCTTATATCCATTGATGAGGCATGTATGATGCCAGACTACAGAAAACAAGGCAATTACAATATAAGAGGTGCTGTTTTTCTGAATGAATGAAAAATATTGTTGGGGAGATGCAGGATGCTGAAAAAAAATGGCTTCTTAATTGGTAGAGAATTCTATTAAGTTAGTTTAATTGGAACAACGAAAATTATCCCAGATAATCATAACAGAAAAGTTTGAAATATAAATAAATAATGTAAAAATTTAAAGCATTTATATAACTGTTATTTGGAGTGCATGTAAAGTCCAATGAGAAAAAATGGAAAGAAACAAATTGAAAGAAAAGAAAGCTTTGAGAAGGCGACTGATGAATAAAGTTCTGATTTGTTTAGTGACTATAAATCCAGGCATATTCAATATTTTTGGAGGAGAATAACCTTCATTTTCTTGCTGTGTCCTAAGTTAATAATCCACTTGTCTGGTTGTAGAGTGACAGTGGAGATAACTAATCCTAACAGCTTGCTCAGGAAGAGACCCATTGCACTGGGTATGGAGCCTGGTTTTGAGAATGCCTTTGGGCAGAAATTCACTAGGAAAACCTAATGTAACTTCTGTGAAGCAATTGATTGATTGGATTTAATTAAAATAAGGGCTGTCTGCAGATATTAATTTTCTTTAATAAATGAATGTGCACAAATCTTTATAACTCCCATTAACTTTGATGAATATAAAATGAGTAGAAGGATATAGGATAAGTTGTTTCTAGTGAATTTTTATATTGTTATCTTCCAAAAATTATGTAGATCCAAGCAAACCCTGTACTATGGACAAGGAAAATATAAGGACATGATTGTAAGAAAAGGCAATCAAAAGGAAACAACCTAATTTAAATCTTTCAATTACCCGTGTTTGACTGTGTTCTGCTCTGCATACCAAACGCCTCTTGGCTTTAGTGTTACAGCAGGGCCAAGGAGTGCTTTAGCAGCCCACCATTGTCTTGGTGTAATCAGGCACTAAGCAACCCTGACTCTGGAGGCTGGCATCTTTTGTTTGGACACAGCAGTTGATTCCACAATGAACTAGATGATTGCTAATTTAGTGTACTAATGTGAAGAAGCAGGGTGCCTCTATATACCTGAATCCAGATGTCAGATTGCAACAAAGATAACATGCTATTAAAAGATTATTTTCACTCATTTATTGGCTCCATACAAAATATTTTACCATGCATTTTTCAGACCCTAGTTCCTTCTTACATTTCTCCTTTGCCATAATGAGTGGTCATTATTGCTCCTGTAGATCATTGCATGAACCACACAAATATTAAAGAAAAACAATATT
>NW_004524589.1:9366161-9366656 GCF_000260255.1 Octodon degus
TGTATTATATCTTTCTATTTGTATTTCTTCTTTTGAGTTCTTGTACTAGGCAGACTATACGATATTTACACATGTGTGTCTGGTTTATTTCACTTATATGCATATGTTCAAGTGGCATCCACTTCAATATAAAGGCTTTGAGTTTATCATTCTTAATAGCTGAATAGTACTCCATTGTGTAAAAATACCACCTTTTACAATAGCACCAAGGAAAATGAAATACCTTGGAATTAATATAACTAAAGAAGTCAAAGATCTTTTCAAGAAAAATTACAGTAACTGAAAAAAGAGATCGTAGAGGATTTCAGAAAATGGAGAGATATTCCATGCTCCTGGATAGGAAGAACAAACATTGTGAAGATGGCCGTACTCCCAAAATTGCTGTACAGATTTAATGCAGTCCCTATCAGACTACCACCGACATACCTCACAGACAGAGAAATCATTCCTAAAATTTATCTGGAACCAGAAAAGACCTAGAATAGCAAAGGCAAT
>NW_004524589.1:9367582-9369774 GCF_000260255.1 Octodon degus
TTGGACTGAAAATCCCCTTTAAACCGGCTATTCCCCTACTGGGAATTTTCCCAGAGGATCTGAAAACATCATATCATAGTGATATATGTGTGTCTATGTTTATAACAGCACAATTTGTGATAACCAAATCTTGGAAACAACTAAGATGCCCATCACCTGAGGAATGGCTGAAAAAGATGTGGTATTTTTACCCAGCACTTTAAAACAGGAGACTCTCTACAAGTCCGATCTATGCAGTGAGACCCTGTACATCCTGTCCTAAATACCACTACTAATAAAAATAACTAATAAAAGTATAATAATATAGTAACACTGATAGTCTTACAATAACAATAAGGGGATATGCATTCTACAAGGGCTAACATATAAAGATTTCAAGTGTATGTTTTCATTATTTTTCTTAGTTCATGAAAATATACAATATAGTCAGGAAAATGTCATTTATTTTGACGTATTTTCTTTGTTTTGTTTTTGTATTTTAGGGAAGGGTGATCAGGGTCTCACTACTAGATCAGACTCGTAGTGATCCGTCTGTTTACAGCCTCCCAAGAGCTGGCACACCTCCATGCCCAGTCTGAAATGCTGTCTCAGTGCACCCCAGTGGTGGTTCCAGCGCGGCAGGCCTGGGGATTTCACCCCACCCCCAACTCCTGCACCTGCTTGCATGCACTTTAATCCCCTAAGTTCTTTGGCCATCTCTATTTTGAATTATTTGGACCATGCAAATATTTAAATTTAAATTGCAGTATAGAATAAGTCTGTTTTTTTTTTCATTACTTAAACAATATACCCAACACCCAAAGTTATAACAGAAAAGGTTTATTTTGGGTGATAATTTCCAGAGGTTTCCGTTCATAGTTGGCTGGCTGCAAGGCAGGGTGGCATGGCAGAGGGCAATGGAGGAAAATCATTCAGTGTTAGGCAAAAGGGAGGGAAAGTTGTGAGGAAGCAGAAATAGAAGGCAACAAACCTCTTTGTGAGGCTCATATTCTAGCTTGACTATATGACCTCATTGCAGATAGCACTCACATCTAGGGAGCGCCTTCCCACTATCCTCTTGAACAACCGTGTCAAGCCAATCAGTGGAGTAATTTAGTCTTCATACACCCTCGACCCTAGCGTCACACATGTAATCCCAGCGTCACATACTCTGGATCAAGCCACCCCTGAGAAGCCCCACCTATGACTGCCTGAGGCTTTGGGTGGTTGGCATCCAGACACAGGCTGTACAACTTTAGTTATATATACTTTTTCACAGACCAGTGAAATCCAGATGCAATTTTATATAAATAGTTTAGAGGAAAAAATGGAAAATATGGTGAAAAAAATTGTGTTGTACAGTTATCAGTATATCAAAAACTATCATATTTTAATCTATCATTTAACCAATTAAAGATCAATGAAATGGTTTTATACTTAGGACATACTCTGGATCGAAGTTAGAGATTACATGATAAAACTGAATATAAAATGTAATTAAAAGAGGCAAAATGAATTTTAAAGGTACAATACGCGTAAACAATAATACAAGTTATGTCAATTAAAATATATTTAATACATACTAAATCTAAAAATATGTTTAAAGAGATACTGATATTACTATAACTTGTTGATTTATTTCTGCTATAGTTAAAATCTGAAGGGTACAATGGATACTGGGAAAAGAAATGAAGCTATTCAAAAGTAAGGAATTAATGAGATGAGGAGGACAAGAGAGGGAGTTGGGAAAAAGATTTATCTACATGTATAAACAGGATGGTTTGGACAACTGTACTGTGCATTTGTGCTGGTCTATAGAGCAGTTTGTTCATTTGCTTCATTTGTTTTGACTCCTTTTTTAATCGTCCCTTTCTCTTCTTAATTTCTTATATATTTGAATTTTTCTTTCTTCTTCCAATTTTGTATGATGTATCTGGTAATATGAACTACTAGTGGGAAGGCAACATTGCACATTATAATAAGTACTGTACAATTCATATTATTTTGTTAAGTGAAATTCTGTATCACTTGTAATTTTTCTGTTTAAATACTATTATATACTGTCTTTAAAAAAATAAAAAAAGGTGGGTTGGCCAAATAGCTCAGCAGACTAAAGTGCCTGCTTAGGCAGAGCACACACAGCTGCTGGGGTTTGATCCCAGTGTGCCTTGCTGGACCTGCTCCAGGGTGTGCTGAGACCAATGGAGATTGGG
>NW_004524589.1:9370259-9382434 GCF_000260255.1 Octodon degus
TCAATGTAATACTTTAGATTAGTTACTTTACAGTAATTTTTGAATTGAGAGCAATATAAGCTACACTGCATTAATTTGGTTATATAGATATTGAAATATTCACCTGAAGTGAGAGTTTCTGTAAATTTAAAAACTATGATACATATCCTGTAATGGTTTGTGTCAATTTAGAAGGTATTTTGTGGTGAATAATGTCTAAAATGGTGAACTTCAGGTATAGAACAATACCTGCATAATGCTGGTGGACACGTCAGTTCATAGCTTGTGTAAATAAAAGAACTAAGATTGCCCTTAACAAGAAGAAATTCCCCAGCAGACTATGTGTAGACTTCTGCACATTACTGTTGATCATGGGTGTGAGCTTCCTAGCAGGTATGGTTTGGAACTTCAATGGAACTACAAGTTGTATATGATGCTGCCTGGTCCCCAGCTGGTGGTGTTAGTGCCAGGGGAGATTTTAAAGATTTAGGAGGTGGGTCCTCCTTGGAGGAAGTAGGACATTGAGATTGTGTCTTTAAAATGTGAAATAGGACCCTGTTCTCTCCTCTCCTGTCCTTTTCTCTCCTCCCTTTCCTTTTCCTTCCCTCTCTTTTTCCCTCCCCTCCTTCCCTCCCGCCTCCCCCCTTTACTAATTATTTTCCCCTCCTCTTCTTTCATTCCTCCTCCTTCCACCTTGTCCCTACCTCTCCTCTCTCCCCCTCCAGCTCTCTCCCTCTCTCCCCACTCATGGCCACCACTAGGTGGGCAGCCTTGCTCAGCCATGTGCGCCATGCCATGAGGCACTGACCCATCCCGTGCTCAGAATGATAAACCATGGATTAAATCATCTGAAATAGTGAGCCAAAGTGAATTGTCCCTAGATTTCAGTTATCTCAGGTGTATGTTCATAGCAATGGAATGCAGGTCACCAGACACAAACTGCCAGCTTGTTTTCTTATCCTGAAGCTGCCAGCCCACTGGACAGGTGTGGAAGTACAGCGCTCCATCATACATTGAGCTGGTTCCTTTCATATTTATCTTTCTGTATATCTACATATACTATTAGTTTGTTTCTTTGAATAGTTGACTAATGCTGATTCTTATTTAGTTTTCTGCCCCTTCTAAATTAGCATTGCAACCCTCCATAAATGTACTAACTTTTTTTTTTTTTTTTGCCAGTTTGTGGTCACATATAAAACTGATCTCTGTGGGGCTGGTGAGATGGCTCAGTGGTCTAAAGCACCTACTTAGAACAAGCTTAGCAAAAGCACATGGACCACGGTTCAATCCCTCAGCACCGCACCCTGGTGGGCTGAGCTGGCCACACACACACACACACACACACACACACACACACACATAAATAAAATAAATAAATTTAAAAAACTGATCTCTGTTCTGCATATAAAATGTGAATATGTTTATGAGGAGCAAGATGAGTGGAAATGTGTTCATTCATAAAGACTGCCACATTCAAGTCCTTGGACTGCAGCCAATTCTTGTGCAACGAGGCATACATAGTCAAAGAGTGTTGTGAGAGAAGACATCCCTGGAAGACAAATGACAGCAGGATGACAGCTGCAGGATGGTGAGGTAAGAAAATCCACCAGCGCACAGCAGGGTGGAGAAATGCTGCTCATGCTCGCTGGCCCACAGCCTCAGCAGACATGAGCAGCAACGGATGAGAGAAGCACAGTAGCAGCCTCCCTCCCAGGCCCAGCTATCACAGAGGGTGGCTCGTGGTGAGTGCAAACATCAGTCACCCCACAGGAGCAGGCAAGTGACACTGCATAGAAGCACCTTCTCCTAGCCAGTGACTGTATGGTGTTTATGATGTGTGAAGGAACCACTTGTCCTTGAAGCACATTTATTATTTTTAAATTGATATCTCTTTATAAATGCTAAGGTCAAGGTAGCACAACCATATATCTGTTATTGGGGGAACAAGCCATGTATTTTAGAAATATAATGATGTGAAAGCTTAAACCTTCACAGACATTCCACAAAAGTGCTACGGGGTACTTAGTGTCCTTTGCATTCCTAAAATTCTTGAATGATTTCTCTTTAATTTCTTCCTTGCTTTTATGCATGACTTTGAATCCTAGCAGAAACAGAGTGAAATGTGTAGTTTGCAGTTTTTAAAATGTAGTGACGATACTCAGATACTGGAACGATAGTAATAACATTTTGATAATGTTTTAGTCATTAAATATATACTTTCAAACTATATGCTATGAGAACAATTTGGTTAAATGATATGGCAGATCCTTGTATAAAGTAATTTACTACTATTAATTGCTTTTTAGCCTTTTACTGACATGAGTTGCTGAGTAACAAACATATTTCAGATGGGAAATATCTTAAAGGAATAATACTTTTACCTCACAGAGATTAACACCGTAAAGGGGTCTATAATACCTAGGTTCTAGAAGTTTCACTCAGTGAACCATGTGATGAAAATTATTTAGGTCTGTTTGTGAAAAACATTTATTCAGAAAATAATTTTTTCCCTGAAATCTCTAATTTAATTTAGGAGCATTGTGTGCACATGAAACAAGTTCTGATCTCAATTACCAGAACACAGCTTTCAAATGGGGAAAGAGAAACTTCTGAAACCCACTTAGACTCCAGAACGCAGCAGTCCAGAACATTCCCTCACCATGCTTATGTTGTTTTCAAAAGGCAGACTATGAAGAAATTGCCCACGTACTAACTTTTTTCCAAACAATAGGTGGACCCAAAGCACGAGGAGAGGTTTCATAGTTGCTTTTATGTCCTATACTGAAAGTAATTTTGATTCAGAGGAGTTATCAAAATTCTTATTTTCCTATTTCTTTTATCTTAATCCTAGATGTAGTTGAGTATTTGCAAAGAGAATATATAGATAAAAATGAGTTAAATCTACGACATTCATAGTCCATCTTCACAGATTAAGGTTCTTAAACTAGCTGCAAGTTACAAAACTCTGTTTTCTTGTGTTAGTGCCTTTAATGCATTATTAAAGTATTTTACAAATACATTAGTCACGTTTTGTATCAATTGTCTTAATTGTTAGTAGAAAAGGTAATTATGGCCAATGAGATATGAATGGAAATTTTCTTTTCTTTTCTTTTTTTTTTCCAAAAGGAGCTTGTGTCTGCTCTCTGAATTATTGAGAAGAAACATTCCACTTGCCAGAACAGTCCAGACTGGTGGGCTGAAAATAAAATTAACAGGGACATAGTTTTTAATTTTTCTCTCACAGAAGGAATGAGGTTTCTAAATTTCAGTGTTTTTCCTTATATTCATTAATTTGCTGTGTTATACTGAAAAAAATCATTACTTTTGTAACTGTTGTTTTTCCCTTCTTAACACACAGTTACTTCTTTAACAAAATATTCAAAACTGTTGTATAAATTGTTTTTTCTTTATGAAAACTAAATTATCAAAAGTGGTGAGGAACTACAATTCATGGCTTCGCCCTCACAGGATTCAGGATTTTTTAGAAGTAATGTAAATATAAAAACTTTAAAAAGATATAAAGAAATATGCTAATACAAATTATTATAGGAATTTAAAGAAATAAGTGTTTCTGACAGATTCTTTTGGATCTTCATAGAAAAAAATTAGGAGTGGGGAAAATAGAGAAAAATGTAGTGGAAATTAAGTCCTATTCATGCTGTAAGTGATAGTGAAAACATTAACTTGTCAAAACTCCACATGAAATTTGTTAACATAATTCATTATTAGCTTTATATTTAGAATTTCCTCAAATAAGAGGTAAAATTTTGATAACATACCTCAGAAGGATACACAGCAATTTATCTCAGCAAAAGGAAACATTTTGATTTTAATCTTGGAAAGAGAGTAAACGTGAACAAAGAAAGAGCAAAGTTTGAGAATATATATTTTCATAACTGGGTGCAATGTAAAACCTCCCCCCCAAATCCTGCTAATTAAAGAAATATTTTAATTGACACATACTAACTATACATTTATGAATTAGAATGTGTGATTTCCATATGTGTTGACAAAAATAAAATCAGAAGCTAATAAATTTTTGTCTCACTAAGCACTTTGTGGTAAGAATATTCATGAGCCTCTCAGCATTTATTCTGAAACGTCCAGTGCAGTGCAATTACTCCCACCGTGAATGAGAAGACCAGAGCTTACGTCTCCTCTCTAGCCACATTACACCAGCGTCCAATCACTTCATGTCACCTCCACTTGCAGCCAATGGGAAGGATGATCTTGCCACTTCCTGCTTTCATAAATCTAAATTCTTTAGATTGTTACGTATGAATGATATCTTGCCATATTATTCTTTCCATGTCTGGAATATTTCACTTAGCACAATCCTTTCCACACTCATCCATTTTTTTCACTCATGATGGGATTTTTGTGTATGTGTGTCTGCAGGTACCTAGGCTTTGAACTCATGGTTTCTAGTATTTCTTTTAATGGCTGAAATTCCCAATCAATGGTGCTCTATAATTTTGTATACCCCCTTTTTTTCTCTTTCTATTCATTTGCTCATGACCACCAAGACTGATTCATTTTCTTGGATATTGTTAATATGCTATAATCAACTTGGAAATGGAGAATCTTCTTTAGAATGATGATTTTACATGCATTTTTATTTATTCACTTCATGTAGAAACTGGACTGATGTGGTATACAGGAAACAAAGCATCATCAAAATCTTTAATTAAACTGCAGAGGAAATTTACTGTCATTCATCTAATGAACTGAAATTATTCTAGACGCTATCAATAATAAAATATGACTTCAGACAATACATTGATAGTTTTCTAAAACTTAGACTTGGAAGGTACTGATGGAATACCCTTAGTTAAATCCAAAAACAAATTCCATTGCATGAGGTTTGTATTTTTATTGTTGCATTACTGTGGATTGAATCCAGCGTTTGCTCATTAATCTACCTGGAGACCTCTCTTTTGAAATTATTATTAAATATATTTTTTTAATATTGAGACATGTTCCTGTTAAGCTGCTAAGTTTCCAAGGCTGGGCTACAACTTGTCATCCTCCTGGCTTAGCCACCCAGAGTGCTATGGTTACAGGCATGTGCCACTCCTCTCTGTTCATTATCTAAGAGTCTTAAATGTGAATGATTTGATTTGAAATTTTTACTGCTGAAAATATTTATAAAGAAATAGACCTGACTGTGGGAAACGGTATGTACCCAAAAACACTCAAGACATTTTTTGAATCAAAATAATGGGACAATTTGAAAAATATTTTGTCTTTCTTCTAATATGTTAATACCATAATGATATTTTAGTTTTCTTAATTTTAATACACTTGCTAATTTTAAATCTTATTAAAATATAAGATAATTATAACCTCCCAAATTTATCTAGTAAATATAGTTTCATATTTGGATATTTAAATTTGACACCAACTACTTCTAATTTATTTCTAATAGATGTTGTAGAAGAGATATGGAAGTCTAATTATTATGAAAAAGTTAGCAGCAACCATAGGACCATACTGCAGGGCAGATTAGATATAGAAAGTATGGGGAAAAGACACATATGTAAAGGTAGTATAGAAAATAAGGGGAAAGGTTATGGAAGTGTTGTAATCCCACAATGATTTTGGTAATGTATTTTAAAATCATATAAAATTGCAAGCAAAACTGAGATTAACCTGCAGAGACATCTTAGAGCAGTGGAAATTTGGCTTTGTTTGGGGATAATAATCAGATTATTAGGGGAAAAATCCATTCTGGAGTTCCTCTATTCCTTCTTTCCTAAAAAGCCCTCCCCCATTTTTATGTGTATCTATTAATCTAGTCATCATGCCATTTGCGTATGTACTGTTCTCCAGGGCAATACTGAAAGAGTCTAATAACAGCTTCAAGCCACAGTCAAAATCAATTACATTGGCAATGAGAAAATGAAGTACCATTTTTTCCCTCCATTCTCTTATTTCATCTGAACAGCAAGAAAAGTGAGTAGTGGTGGTAGATATGTCTGTAAAATGTATCTATTAATTATAGTGAATCTGATGTAAATTGGTTTGCAAAATATGCATGGAATATACCCTAGATCATCTGACCAGTCATACTTCAAAGGGGTTGAGCATGATTTCTATTTCTTTTCCTTATACAAGACTCTTTTTCTCTATCTTGAGAGCTTTCATCAAGATACACTGAGTCTATTGACTAGTGTGTTGAAATTACTACCTATTTTTATCTTATCATTGACTTGAGGAGAACCAATCTATTTGATAGACTCAAAGATCTTTGGATTGTTTTGAGGTTCTCATTCACACGCTTGCTGGGAACTGAGCAAAGGATGCTTCTTTACTTCAAATGAAGGAAGGACACAAGAAAAAGGCAATGGTTTATGAATTAAACACATTGCTTCCGATGCATGTTGTAGTCACTCAAGATATACGGGAACATGAGATAGAATACAAAACTTACCACATTTCTGGGGAGCCTAGCATCCCATTAACCTTTACAGTTTTCCAAAGCATGAAGCTCCTGAAACATATGCAGAGAAGATGTCATTTTCTAGAATAGATGCATGTCGTGTGACTTTAGCCTCAGTCACTAATAATTGCTAAGTAATTAATCTGAAAAGTAAAGTAAGGATGCTTAGTCAGATTCATTTTCCTCAGCCATAATTTAATGTACCCTGGATCCACTATAATACATTGATTCTGATTCTTGAATTGTTGAAAAAAGGGTTCTAAGAAAGTTCAAATCCTCTGCCATGTGAGGTAGTGAGAATATTCCTATGCTTAGGTATTTTTTCCAACTCAAGGAAGAAATACATGAACTGAACTTCTAGTTCACCAATGATTCTTACTAAGCAGTCTGCAAACATAACTATAGGTTTTGCTACAAAAGCACCTGTAACATAACACTGAAAATATTGATGTGCCCTAACACTTCTAACATCTAATGCTCTTGGAATTGCCCATGTAAGTTTTGATAATCCTTAATATATCTTCTTATAACTCCCTATTTTATCTATCAGTGGTACTATTCTTTCATCTTCTTTATGTAATTGTTCCCCACACTTTTGTAAAGTACTAACATAGACAGTTGAGAGCATATGTAACTTTTCCAAGGCTAAATTTATTATCTTCTCTATAGATAATTCATACACCTTATAAAAATGCAGAATTTCAGATATTTTAATCTTCGAGGCCATTTTATACAACTGTAGTTTTAGTTAAGTTCTAAAATTGAAACTAGGGGTAGTGAGATATATCAGCGGTCTAAAGTGCCTGCTTCGGGAAGCTTAGGCAAGTGCAGGGAGAGCAGTTAGATCCCCAGCACCACCTGCTGTGCCAGCTCCCATCCCAGGATGAGCTGAGTCGGCAGCAAGTAAAATAAAGTAAAATAAAATAAGATAGAATCTAAAACTCCAATTTCTTTTTATACTATTTCTCACTTTCCTAACAGAAAAGCCTCTTTGCTATATAGTCCATATTTCTACAACCAGAGTTGTATACAATGATATAAAAGTGATTTGAATTTTTTCATTTAAAAACAAGGCACAACTTCAAAACAGTATGATAGGAAATTAATAATAGTTATTTCATTGTATATTGTTATGAGTAGAAATATTATTCAAATATGTTCTAAGATATTATAAAATTATTGGATTTGTAAGTATCCATATTGTCTAAAGCTGGCAAATCTCAAATATAGTTCAATTAAAATACAATTTTTAAATGAAATAAGAGTATTCATAAGTTATGTTAATCATAGTAGTAGAAGGCAGGCCAAATAGCTCAGTGGACTAAACCACCTGCTTAGGCAGAGGCAGGGGCCCAGAGTTTGATTCCCTGACCTATTGTGTCAGCCCAGCCCGGGGTGCACTGAGAGGGCAATTGACACTGGGAGTGGTGGTAAGCGCCTGTAATCCCAGCACTTGGGAGGCTGTAAACAGGAAGATCACTACGGATACGGTTTACGCATTGAGAATGTGTGTACCCTGTCCTAAATAGAAAACTAAATAAATTAATTAAAAATAAATCACAGTGGTAGAAAAAGTTATTGAACATTATTCACAAATCAATTACAAAACAGCAAAAGTTGTCATGAGGATTCACACACACACATACACACACACACACAGGTGTGCACATAGAGTGATTGAAATGAACAGTTAATCTCCTTCAAAATACGTCCCTCTACCTCACTTCGAACAAAAGTATATTGCCCATTCTGATGCAGTTATGCAAGACCTCTTGTGAATGTCTTCATTAGTGCTGTCATAGCTGTCTCAGTGTCCTTAATTGATTCATTTTTCTTTCATGTTCCTTATGATTTTGGAGAACAGTAAAAATTTGAATGATACCATTTTTTGTGACCTGAGTGGATGAGTTACACACTATAATGCTTTTGGGAGTTTTTATAAGGGGGGAGGTCAGCACTGGGGATTGAACCCAAGACCCTATTCTTGCCAGGAAGACACTTATTCTACTGAGCTATCTCCCCAGTCTCCTATGATGTTTATGTGAGTCTGCCTTTCTATTGAGTAGCATGTAGTAGCAATAATTCTTTCCCTTTACCTGATAAATAGTACACTTATGCGAAAGGATTTCCATAGCTGCTCCAGGTGACAAGAATGATGTTACAAATGGAGAAATATTTTGAGGGGAGTTAATAAGAATATGTATTTACTGTAATATTGATTTAATATTGTCACGTATTCTGACCATATCTCATATATATACATATTTGTTTTCATATAAACAAGTCTGAATGTGTTTCACATAAATATGATATTCTTTCTAAATTTTATATGTACTTTTTAGGAGGTAGAAAAGACAAGCTCTTATTCAGTTAATAGATTGATTTATTATTCAACTTCATTACACAGTAAAACTGTATAATAGAAAGCAATGGTTTGAAATATGTATGAGATTTTTACATAATTAACACAGTGATTAATATTCCCATAAAGTTTAAAAATTCTTATATAATTTTTTCTGCTCTTTAGTCAGTTAATGAGGTTCTCCACCAGGTAATTTTTGTGGTGCTATGAAGTGTGTATGGTTAACATTTTAGAACATTCAATATTTTATAATAAGTGGATTTATAGTATGTCATGCAAGTCTGTCATACATAGGAGTATCTGTATTCTTGTGATTTTGAATTATTTTATTTCACACAGTAAGATCAATTTTAGATTGAGTATACCATTTTTAACTCACATATCAACTTTGCAAAGCAAAAGAAAAATCTCCACATTTCTCACAGACGCTCGAATTTCTGAACTCATTTTCTGGGCTTTTTCTGCAAATAGTGTGTCGTACTTCATGCTAGCTCTTGTGCATGAAAGTCTGGGCTCCAGTTGCTATGTAAGTAACTACCTAATAAAACTCAGTGACTTCTACACATTACCTCATTCACAAGATGGTCTGAAAATAATAATAAAGGCATTTAGTGGAAAACTTGAAGTATCCCTGTGTAAGATTTACATTCTTAATACAGCCTACTTAGTGTGAGCCTCTTTACCTGAAGAAATGTGCATGTGTTGCTATACAGACAATACTTCATGTGCTACATTGTGAATGGCTTATGCATCAGGTTGCTTTCCAGAAAGCCGAACAATTATAAACCCATCAAAATGAACCCTGGGAAGGAGATAGGGATGAAATTTCCTGTGCAATTATACTTATTAATAATCCAAAAGACTGATGTGATGACAATGAATGAATATCACACTAAGGGTCTTAGTTATTCTTCTTTTTGCTGACAAAATACCCAGCACCCTCAGTTACCGGAAGAAAGATTTATAAAGGTTTCTGTCCTTAATTGGCTGTCTGCGAGGCTGGGTGGCACCCAGATGCTTGTAAACACACATCAGAGAGGGGAAAGAGTCCATGGTAAGAGTTGCAAAGCAACAGGGGCAACCGCAGCCTAGTTATTCAGGATGCTTGGCTCTCACACTCTTAACCCTCGAGCCCTAGATCCTACATCGACCATGAGCCAATTCCAGGGTCACACATTCTAGATCCAGTCACTGCTGAGAAACCCCCATCTAGGACCACATGAGTCTTTGGGAGGACATCTAGTCACGTGCCACAGTACTGGGCTTCCCAAAAGCCTAGAAGGTATTACAAATTCAGAATATCCAAGCAAATGTGAAAGGTATTTGGGATAGCATAATAATCCTAAAACCTTAAGCTATAAAACACAAAAGTGCCTCAGCTGAGTTGTGCAAAGGCAACAGATAGCATTTCTTTTTTATATTTAAAATCATTGCAAGAAGCCCAAGTATGAAAGTAAAGGAAAGATGATGAACCTTAAACAATAAGTATTTTGTTTCCACTGTGAGTAATGAAGACAGCAGAAATAATTTTTGACAGTATATGCTGTTTTTCTTTCATTTTCTACTGTTGACAGCCTGGAACTTACAAGAAAACATGGTTTTTCTTCATGTGTCTCCCTCTGTTACAATTACTAGGACAACTTTGGCAAGTAAAATAATGAGAACATGTTCCCTCCACATGTACTGTTGTCCAGTGATCGCGGAGCTTCTCCCACTAATTGTGTATTTTCTCTCAGTGTCAGTATTACTGATGCTAAAGATATATCAGCTCAATATCATTTTCAAGTCAAATTAGCAAACAGCATATTTGTGTCTCGTGTATAATCACATATGTTTATTTTGCTTTTCATTTCAGTTCACTAGAGATCAAAATGCAACGCTATTATTTATTTTATCTTGGTCTATAAAATATAGTTATTATCATCTTGTTTTTCTCTTTATACTATAATTAACTCTCTTTAATATAATACCTAAGGTATGTGCTGTAGCATTGTTATGTGAATATTTATGACATTTCACTTGATTTTTGAAAAACATAGAGCACACCATTTTTTTTCCTGATATAAATGAGAATCTGCAACAAATATAAGCCTGTGACTATGAAACTAATTGAATGACTAAGCACATATTTGAAGCAAGTTGATTAATTCCAAGTTAGAATTTCTAAGAATTGTGGCCAATGTCTTCTCAATATGATTCATATGACTTTAGTGAATATTCACATAAAAACAATTATAAATAGGCTATTTTTAGTTATTTGTAGTATGGCATGCTTTAAATAGACTAAATAATTGTAAATTCCTCCAATAATATGATTTGTAGTAAAGTGGTACAATAATTGATTAAGTATATTGAATTAATTTATAAAATCTCAGCAACATTGCTTTAGCATTTTGTGAATTAGCAGGGAACACTATTCACCATAACATGACATATTTAATTGTGAATCAGAGACTTATTTGATATAATATAACTATTTCAAGACTTAAATAAATATAACTAGGTAGCATGGTTGCAGCTCAATAGAGTGAAAGATAGTGAGTGAATTGCAGTGGTTAGAAGAATGCCCTTGATTTAATGCATTTAATCTATGTAACATTATGTCTCAATTTCCTAACTTGTAAACTGTGTAGGATATGATCTCTTCACATGGTCTAGCTAATATTAAATTAATCAACACATGCAAACTCTTTATCTAATTCAAAGCTACATAATGACTATTTCTCTATAGTTATCCAAAATGAATGGGTACCAAATTCCAGTAAGTCGAAGCTAATATCATATGAATATCTTATCAACTATGTACACATTCATGCATATACCATCCAGTTCCCCTTCAATAAATATCTTTGGATCAGACTAGTAAGATTTAATTTTCTATTTGTATTTCTTCTTTTGAGTTCTTATACTAGGGAGACTATATGATATTTACACATGTGTGTCTGGTTTATTTCACTTATGAGTATTTGCTCAAGTGGCATCCACTTCAGTATAAAGGCTTCGAGTTTATCATTCTTAATAGCTGAATAATACTTCATTGTGTAAAAATACCACATCTTTTTCAACCATTCCTCAGGTGATGGGCATCTTGGTTGCAATACAAGTAAAAGGAAAGCAGGATCTAAAGGACTAACTAATCAAGAGAGGGAAACGAGAAGAACTAGGAAACATGACAATGTCAAGCCATACAGATATATGTAAAAGATGAGCAAGGCAATGATCCTGAGAATCTTCAGAAGATTTTTTAATCTAGCAGTAAATTGGAAAGATGCTCACCCTGACTAACTATATATACTGGTACCTGTGAGCTAAGCTACTGCACTGCAGATGGTAATTTGTAATAGTAGTTTCATGTTGGGAGTGCCTGTCATTCTGGTATTCTGAATATGGGC
>NW_004524589.1:9383683-9385432 GCF_000260255.1 Octodon degus
TTTATTTTTATTTTTATTTTTTTGTTTTGTTTTGCTGAACCGGGGATTGAACTGAAGCCATGGCGCTTGCCAGGGAAGTGCTTATTCCACTGAGCAATCTCCCCAGCCCCATAAGATCTAATTTTAAATATGTGAAAAATTGCATTGAGAAAAATGCAACTTGAAATATTGGGAAAATACCTAATTTTAATGTGCTATAACATAATTTTATTTCTCTAAAAATTATAGTAAGCCTGAAGAGATCAAGAGGTACTAATTCTTTACACCAATTACAGCTTGAATTAAGGTGTCTGATGAAGAGAAGCCCATAAGTTCAGAGGTGGGTCTCCTGCAAGATGATTAGATCATTAGATTGCAAACCCGTGAGTGACTGAGCTGAGTGATGACTACCTGGGCAGAAGGTGTAGGCTGGCTGAAGAAGTAGTATATTGGGTATAAATTGGATGAGTGATTTCCTTTTTTTTTTGTCCACAGATCTTTTTCTCTTTTTCTTATTCTAGCCTGGCACTCTGTTTCCTGCCAGCAGAAGGCTAAGAACTGCCATCTGCTGTACCTTTCCAAGGATAAAACTCCAAAAACCTCAGATAAGGATCAAATAATTTTTTCTCTTAGTTTTTAAGGTGTATATGTATTCTGCAACAGAAAAGTAAATAAATTAGTACCTCAAAAAATAGATTTATTCTTGTGACTATGCCTAATCAGATGCTCACAGGCCTTTGGAATTGGTTTGTGGTAGACAGACGAAAAGATTTGGAGATCCAGATAAAAGAACCTCTATTATATCATAAGCAGGACTTAGCTAGAGATTTAAGACAGAACTCAGAAGAATGTAGAGAATGATAATCATGGTTTCCAATGGGAAGAAATACTTTAACTAGGCATTGGGCTGTAGACCTTCTATGTTACACTCTGGGATAGAAGCTTTCTACATTTTACTCTTGTGCTGAGATTCTATAAGAGGCTGAGCTGAAAGGAAATGAACTAGTTTATCTGGCAGAGTAAATTTCAAGGGAACAGAAATGCAGGAGGCGACATATATTTCCTGTCAACTTTTACTTAGTTTTGCAGTGAGAATCGTACACAAAATAAAGACCAGAAAGTATTTGAAGTTTAGCCAGGAAAGATCACATAAATTGTTGACCAAGGAAGATACAGCTGAAATGTTTCATGTCAACAAAAAGAAACCAATTTATTTTCAGTAGAAAATAAAGATATTTTGAGTACCCCAAGAGTTGACCAGAGCCAACCTAACCCAGGATGAAGGGTGTAAATGTTTAACTTCTTTAAGAATTTCACTTTTAGAGACTGGTTCTAGGCGACCCTGCTCACTTGGGGCTACCCAACTTTTCCCTTGTATGTAGTCATACAGGTCATCGGAGACAGCTGCAGCTATGGCACAGGGTGCCGGGCTACTGCTTGTGCTGTCACAGGCCTTCATGTTGTCTACGTGATGCTACATTTATAAGTATAGAGAATCCAAGAATTATGTGTAATTGAGGTTTTCACCCAGATCTTAAAGGAAGGCCCAGAACTCCAGACAATATGTGAGAGAATCCGATTCCTTTCCAACAGCCCCTTTGAGGGCAATGTGGGAAGGGAGAGACATGAACCTGAAGCTGTAAATAGAAACTCCAATTAGCTGGAGATGCTAGGAACATGGAATGGATGCCGAGGACAGTCACCTATTCGCAGCTACTGTCTTCATCTACTGTACCCTTTTCTCTATTCTGCTCTTTGATTGCAGTGATA
>NW_004524589.1:9386056-9401861 GCF_000260255.1 Octodon degus
GAGGGCATCATGGCGCTAGGACTAAAGGCAAATCATGTGACACTTAGGCAAAGAAGTTGTTCAATTTTGTGCATCAGTCGAGACTTTGTGCGAGCCAAAATTTTGTGGTGACACACTACCTAGCAGAGGCAACTGGAAAGCAGCAGAGTACTTAGGCCGTGATTGTGGTTTGCTCTTATTCAGATTTACAGTGATAATCAGGAGCAAAAAGAATCATGAAAAGACAGGAACAACTTGTAGGTTATCTTGGAAAGGAGCACATTTAATGAAGCAATTTAGGAGAATATGGTTACTAAAGAAACTAGCACCATCAAAAGAAATAATGTACTCCTCACTGGGAGAGTATGATGTTTTGTGGTAATTGCGCAAATCACAAGACCTCATCCATTCCAGCATGGAATATTTCTGCTTACGGAGAGAGCTCATGGCCGCCCTGCTTGCACACACTTGGGCATTGTTTCCTGCCCTCCGTTCCTCTCCTCCTCCAGTTGCTCAGAGACCACAGTGGCTCAGGACATGGCTACTACTTAAGATGCTGCTGGGCTTTCACATTAAAAACATGGTGCTGCTTTTTCAGGGATGCAGAACACATGAGCTGTAGCGTCATGAGAGCCTCAAACCAATTTCCAAAGAAAGCACGGAAGACCAGGCAGTGTCTTGCAGAACAAGATCCTCTCCCAGAAGTGAGGATGCAGAAAATGAGGCTGTGAGAGTAAAGTGAGAACCCAGAAGTGACCATAAGAGATTATAGAAGCAGGAAATATTCAATATCCCCTCCAAACTTTTTTTTTTTTTTTAATGCCATAGGCAGCTAGCAGATCTAGGCAGAGAAATGTCTTGGGAACTGCTGACAGAAAGGTCACCCTTGTCAAACCCATTTCACACCAATATGTGCCACTGTTGCAGGACATGAACCTGAAGTATTTAATGTTCTTCCTGCTAAGGGTCAGGCTGGGATTGTGCCAGTCCCTCCTATCTATGCCTATAATAGTCCAACTCAGAGTGGAATTTTTACCCTTTATCACTGTATCTTGGAAGTACATAATTTTTTAAAGAGGAGCTCACAGATAATAGTATGTCTTGAGGCTCAATAAAAACTTTGTCTTTTTAAAATAACTTTTTTGAGAAATAAATAGCAATGACACAGTTTCAAAACTGATTACGAGGGGCCGGGGAAATAGCTCAATAGAATAAGTGCTTGCCTTGCAAGCGCAAGGGCCTGAGTTCAATCCCTAGTCCCTCCCCCCCCCAAAAAAAAAAAGATTACTAGCAAAGGTTAAATAATAAATACATTGCGCATTGTTGTCATAGTGGTTATTCATTGCACAAGATGCAGACTTGATATCCCGTCCACAAACACTATTAGAAAAAATCTCTCTATTCACTGAATTAAGAGAATGCAGCTATATATCTATCCTAACTATTTTGAATACACAGATGCAAAATGGTCCTTCATTTGTTTCCCCCATTTTTGCTTAGTTTTTTCAGAGATGGCTATTCCATTGTCATTTAAATATTGTAAGTGCATGAATTCAGCAAAATATTCCAATATAGTCCAGTATTCCATAATACTACTGAGTTTTCCATAATACTGGCAATGTCAGAAGTTGTTGGCTTGAGCCTTTTATAGGTCAGCAAATTAATATGGCTTTACTTTTTATACCTAGTTTTTATACTTTTCTGCTGGATGGTTAAGACCAAGATAAAACAAGTCTTATATAACAAATATATAACTTTTGTATCTGACAAGGTCAGTCAAATCCCCTCAGGATTTGTACAAAACTTGTACAGATCCTGTACCACCGTTCACAGATCCTTTGTCAGTGTCAGCCATGTGGATGAGTCACGGCCATTGCTTAAACAATTTGCTCTCTGTGAAAGCCTGAGAGAATGTTTTCTTTCCATGTGACTCTCTTTTGGCAAACTCTGCATCATCAGTCACTATCCTCTGTGGCCCCAAAATCTCCTTGATCAGAAAATTTGGGACCACTGAGTTATATGAAGTTACAGTACATGTTCTCCTATGTCCTGAGTCTTCACTCACCTTAAAAGGCTAGGGCCAAAAAAATGCCATAAAACTGTCCTGCTACAATGCTGTACATGGTTAGATTTCTCAATTCTTTGTAAAATATGTAACTGTTTGTTCCTACTTTTAAAATTTTTTTTTAGTTTTTTTCTTCATATTCTGTAAGGACTTAAAGTTTAACATATTAATACTTGATGGAAAATATCTGCTTCATGTTATGCCTAAGATGTTTGATATTCAGGCTGATAATGAGGTTAAGCTCAACAATCTATGTTGTAGGGTAATAATAATTAGCTTCTCTTCTGGAGGGTTAACAACCTAAGTTTTCAAACCAAAAATTAGAGAAAAAGAAAGGCTGTGAGGACAGTCAGTAAAAACTTTGGACCTGGAAGTCTGAGCCATAATAGGACCATCAAGACGACAAAACTTGTACAGATCAATTAAATGCATTTTTCATTGTGAGATGGATATGAGTTTTGGGGAAGTAGGTTTGGCATGTCAAGATTGTGATTTAAATTCCCTGTGAAATCTCATATTATGAAGGCTGGTCTTAATTGAATAGCACTATAAAAAGTTTTGAAAGCTTTAAGTGTATTGTTAAGCTGGATCACATAAAGCATCAAAGATATGCTCCTGTGTGGTAAAAGGGAACTCCAGTCCCTTCCCTCATGTTCATTACTTCCTGCCACTGGTAGGGGAGCAGATTCCTTCCTCACATGTTTCCACACCACCGTGAAGTACTGTCTCCATCTTATGGGCTGTATCTTAGTGTTCCCACCAAAACCTTATGTGATCAGAAGAGGGGTGATCACAGTTTTCAGAAGTGGCTGGACCTAGAGTGTGCAATCCTGGGATTAAGGATGGGATGCTGGGATCAAGGGTGCCCTCTTCTGGCTGTGAGTGTTCCCCTCCCTAAAAGGCAGGCATCTTGGCCTAAGGGCAGGTGTCCTGGACAGAATGCAAGGCACAGAAAAAGTGCCAGTTCCCTTCTTTTCTCTCTTCTGCCCTCCATGAACTCTTTCTCCCAGCCATGCCCCTCTGCTCTATCACGCTAGTTTGGAGCCAATCATTAATGAACCAAAACCTCTACAAATTTTGAGCCACAATAAATCTTCACTCTTTTAACTTGGGGTATCTAGTATTTTGTCTCAGCAATGAGAAAAGAAACCAAGACACTCTCCACAGGCCCAAAGTGATAAGACCAAGTAGCAATGTGAGGAAATTTCTGAAATAATTAACCAAAATAAAATTTTTCTTCTGTAAGTTAATTTCTCAGGTATTTTGTTATAGCAATGGGAGGCAAACTAACATAACTTGTCATTTTAATTTACAAAGAAAATTCATGACCAAAGAAACACTACACTTGCTATCAATTCTCTTTATATGTAGGTAGTTTATACTATTTGTGGTAGAATGGATTATCTTATAATGAGGCAAAAATGTTTTACCTCAGTTTCAGAGGTTCTATTCATGAACAAATAGACCCATTATGTCAGAAATTGTTGGCTTGAACCTTTTACAGCTCAGCATGTTAATATGGCTTTACTGCAATGTGGGAAGCTACAGTGGTGCAAATGGTGCACTTTGTAAGTTAGGACTCAATGAGATAAAGAGGAACAAACTATGGTCTGAGTTGATTATAGTATTCTAAGGATTTTCCACTAGGAATGACCTCCTAACATTTCCCCCAGCTTCCGACACTGTCACACTGGGTACTAAGTTTTTCACAAATTTACTTATAATAACCAAATTAATACAGCTTTATTTTCCCCATATTGACTCTCCTTTTGCAATCTCCTCATTATTGACAATGTTTGCCCTTTAGGAAAACAGATCTTGGAACATGACTTGAACTACAAATTTTGAGTCCAATGTCAAGAGAATAGTGTACATTTAGGAGGCTTTATTTAAACGTTGTGATCCATGTAAAAGTAGAGTAAATGAGTAATGAAAATATATCAAACAATATTTTAAAATCATAGCTTAAGAACTGTAAATCTATTTAAGGAATGCCAACATGCAAAAAAAAAAGTTTTTGAAGCAAGTAACATATGGAATTCTGATAGTAATATAAATGCCTCTGGTGTAATAGTATTTTATAAACACATGTTGCATGAAACAGTTTTTATTCTAAAATGCAAGGCTGAAAGACAACTATTATGTTATTGATAGGCTAGAAAATATATTTTATACATATAGGTTTCAGTTTTCTTACATCTGAATAAAATCAGTGACTTCTCTCTATCCTGCATAGGTGTAATGAAGATTATATAACTTAAGTTATCATAAAGGATTTGAGAAAAATAACATCTTGAATTATATTTTCAATATAAAAGTGAGAAAGTAAAGCATAAGGAGCTACTTTTTCATAGTCACAGTAACAATAAGTAATGCTTTTTTTTTTTTTTTTTTTTTTTTTTTTTTTTTTCTTTTTTGCGGAACCAGGAATTGAACTCAGGCCCTTGCGCTTGCCAGGGACATGCTTATTCTTCTGAGCCATCTCCCCAGCTCTAACAGTAAGAAATATAGATTAAAATGAAACTAAAGACTAGTATTTTCTGAATACTATTTTGTACATCAATTTAAAAGAATATATTTCAAATAAATAACAAGTACATGTCATACAGATAAGATGTTTATTTCAGTTCATATAAAATTCTTCGAAATTTCAGTTCTTTAAATGAATTTGGGTCTACTAAATTTGAAAACTCATGAAAATACATATTTTAAAAATACTTTTCAAAATAAGATATTTGCTTCCAGTATATCTGATAATTTTCATGTACTTTCAAATTCATACATTAAGAATATTTGATTATTTATTTTTGCAAAGGAAATATTTTAATCAATTTTCTAGTTTCTCTGCCTCCATTCCAATTGTCACAGGTGTCATAGGCAGGGGCACAAACTGGATTAAAGTTAAGGTTCTCCCACGTCTGGACTTCTGTCTATTAAACTTGATTAAGAAATTCAGATTTGGACTCTGGCTGTCTGCAGTGAAGTCAAGGAATGTGTCTGAACTGACAAGCGCCGCTCAGGGTTTCCCTCCAGTGTGAACTGGTCCTACCGCAGACTCTTCTGTTCTTACATCTTTCACCTCCCGCTACATCTTGTAGTCCCAGCATCAGTCTACGTGAAGAATCACTGTTGCAGGCTGAGAACTTTCATGCTCTTAAGGATGCTGAGTGGATAAAATGAAAATTCACAAAAAAAATCTGAAAAAGAGAGTCATTATCTAAAGCTTTCTTCAAAATGTCAAGAAACTAATTTGGAGAATAAAAGATAAAAAAGATCATTTGAACACTGCAGTCTAATTTCATCCATGTGCATGGAGACCAATTTATTGCTTGCTTAAATTTTATTGCTGTTGCTTTACTTGCTCCTAGTGTTTTAAATGCTGCAAAAATAAAGCTACCATATGGAAAACGTCTAGTTGTTCATAATGAACATTTTGTTTAATTTTAAGATATATTATATCAATTAGCTTTAATATGATACAAATTAAGGCAAAAAGCAAAATCATATAAAATTCTGTATGTTTAGACTTCTGGCCCCAGTCATATCCTTAAAACATTATTCTCCCAAACTCTCTGGGGACAATTATAGCTCATACTAATGTATTTGAAAATTGATAAAAGAAGAGATGGTTGTTTTATTTGTACACAAATCACTAAAATTTAAATATCTATTTCTTCTATAATGGTCAATAGAATCTATTGTTGCTAATAAAATATCATTTATAATATTTTCCCTTATAGTACCTTTTACTTATAATAAAAAGCACTAGCTACCTCTCTGTTTGTATTTATGATTACAGTATTTCTAGAAATATACTTAAGAAGCATGCCTGGATGCCTGACCTGCCTGTCATTGTTTAGATTAAATTTCATTAAGTATTTTGTCTATAGTGTCTGCTATACAAGATATTTCTATGTTTTGGACAAATGAAAGAGAATCACTTCCTGTGACATTGGCTTTCAAATTTATAAACACATAATCATCAGAGAATACAACATGTAGAATCCCAGGACTTGTATACCAATTAATCTAGAAAATCCTGGGTGTCTTAACTTTCTACAAGCAAGCAAGATGACTAATTTGAAGATTTTTCCATAAATTACACATGAATACATAATACACTGGTGGCTCATTACAGTAGCTGCTGATTCCTCAGTGCTGCAAAACAGTATTTATTTTAAGACTTCTTAATGATTTAGGAAAAGTATCACAACATAAATTATAATTTGCCACTAAATAGTATATTTCTGTGAAATAGACAACACTTACTGATGTTGCAAGAGTTGAGAGATTCTAAAACAGCCTTAATTTCTGATGTGTTGTAGTTGGTATTGTTTAGAGTTTTTAACAAATTATCTTCTAATCAATTGGTAAGTGTTGCATATAACCATAATCTGATTAGTACTAATGATTTGGTGCTTAGCCAGGCAAATCAATGTGTTAGCAATGAAATTTATTTTCCTTCAGCAGCTTCTAGACTGCATCATAGAGCCCTTGTGTTCAATCTTGTTAATGAAGATTTGAAGATAATACAATTGAACATTCACATGTTTTAGTTACAGAGCACCCTGTATAATCTATATGCAGAGCTGGAACTAGGCACAATAAGTTTTCTAAATAATTTAAGTCTGTCTCAAGTAGGTAGTGCAGTGATATGACAACAGAAACCCCAAGTGTCTTCAAAGATAATGGCTTCTGCGTGGTCTAGAGCACAATAAGCTCATATTTAAAGAATGCATTTCAAGAGTTTTGGGTTACAATAATTGTATTACATTGCCACATAGTTAGGTTAGATGCAATGAAATAAAACAAGCTGCTATGGTGCTCACAATATAGAAAATGTACTTTGTCCTGCAAAAGAGGAAGAGGAGAAAGGCGATGTGTGCTGGGCGTATTTGTGCCCAGACTGTGCAAGATGACTGACTTGCACGATAAAAAGTTACGTGAGATGGCTCAGAAGGATAAGTGCTTGCCTAGCAAGCTCGAGGGCCTGAGTTCAATCCCTGGCTCCACCAAAAAAAAAAAGAACTTACGTGTATGTTGCAATTAAAATTGTGAAAACAGCCTACCTGGCAAGTGCGAGGTCCTGAGTTCAGTCCCTGGTACCACAATCAATCAATCAATCAATCAGTCAATACATTAAAATTGTGAAAATAGAAAATCTTGATTATACAAGGGCAATTCATCCTAAATACAATAATGTATATAATACAATGCCCACACTGAGCAATTCTGCACTGTTATATATTTAAATTTTTATCAAAATCATAGATTTTATACTACATATTCCTATTTAAGAATATAATAAGAATGCAAGAAGAAACTATAGGAAGTAGATGATGGTGATGGTTTCAAGTATATATACAATAATTATATGAAAATAATCAAGTCTGTAAAATAAATATGTACAGAAATTTTGCATATCAATCATATTTTAAGGGACAGAATGCTTGCTATACAAATCAGACAATGTGCACAACTTTTAAGTGGAAGACAATTTCAGTACAAATCCAAATATATGCTCTTTAAAAGTTTTCATGGTAATTCTTTTTTTTTTCTTTTTTTTAAGTATTTAAGACAAGGTCTACAAGGTCTACAGGGTCTCGTTACGTAGATTGGACTCATGATGATCCTCCTGTTTTCAGCCTCCTAAGCACTAGGATTATAGGCTTGCGCCACCATGCCCAGTCTCAAGTGCTATCTCAGCACGCCCCTGGGGTAGGCACCAGCACAGCACACTGGGGTTCGAACCCTGGCTGCTACGCTCTGCCAAAGCAGGCATTTCAGTCCACTGAGCTATCTGGCTGGCCCTTTTCATGGCAATTCCTATTGTTAATATTATGCTTGAAAAATAATAGTTGATTGCTACTTTTTCTCAATATACCCTAAAATGTTTTAGTCTCAAACATTAGAATGACATTTCGAGCACTAATACTGAAGAAATCAATCTTTCCGTGTGTCTTCTCCCTGTTAAGTGTGCCACACAGCACGCCCAACGATGGTTCAAAAAGTTAGAATTTTTAAAGAAAACTAGTCATGAAAAGCACTTCTTAAACTCTTAAATATTTTCTCACTGCACAATTTACTGGAGGACGACCATATATTCATTAGGTTGTATGATGAGTTTGAAATCAGAACAAATATATTTATAAAGAGTTTCTCAGCTATATTAGCAAAATCATTCTCACTATTTATTGTCCTGGGTGTGCCTCTCACTCACAGGGGACATCTGTCTATTTGAAGATTTAATCACAGAATTGAAATATGTGACATGTGCTCTCATAATACTCATATGTGTCTGTCAAACTCTTCATAACCCAAAGTGAAATAACAATGAACACACAAGTTTCAGAATACAAATAACTACGTTTGGAATTGAATAAGACATAGGGAAGGACCATAAGTTAGGATCTTATTTTCTTTTTCAAGCTTTCAGATATATAAAACCTTTTTTTTTTTTTTTTTGTATATTTAGGACAGGGTCTACAGGGTCACACTACATAGATCAGACTCATAGTTATTCCTGTTTTCAGCCTCCCAAGTGCTAGGATTAAAGGTATTCACCACCACGCCCAGTCTCAGTCATTAACTAGTCTTGACCCGGGGGTGGGGCCGGCAAGGCATACTGGGGATGGAACCCTGGAAGATGCACTCTGCCTAAGAAGGTGCTGTAGTTTGCTGAGCTATCAGGCCAGCCCTGAGATACACAAAACCTTTTGCACGGACAGGTGGATACATGAAAAACAGACTCATGCACATAGGCATACATACATAAAGTCTTGCATAAAACAATGATGATTGTGAAACCTGAAACAAAATTAATCCAGTGTAATGAACATATAATATACTTTATAAAAGTTGAAATATAGGAAAAAATAATTTAGCTAATAAAAATAATCATGTTATAATCCCCGCACAAGTTTCCATAAGGTTAGTGCCAGAAAATAGTAATCAGATGTTATCTTTCCATACTATTATATATACAATGATGGCATATAAATAAGAAAATCTTTATAAATTTATTTGTAATAAATATATATTATTTCCTTTTATATTGACAAATGTACTTTCTCTGCATTCATAGATTGCTATTATTTGAGGCTTTTATTTTGCTTAATTTGCTTTTATGGGGGACCATAATTTATCATCAGGTTTTGGGGGAGGTAGAACATCTTAATATCTCCATCAGATCCTCTGACTACACCAGCTGGCAGGAAATCAGTAAGACAAACAGAAAATAAATAAGGGTCCAACAATGAAATAATGTCTATGTTATCCAAGTACTGGAAAATTTTCCTATATTTCAACTTTAATAAAGTATATTAAATGTTCATTATACTGGATTAATTTTGTTTCAGGGTTCACAATCATCATTGTTTTATGCCTTCACTTGTCCTGAGATACGTTTATCTTGACTGATGAGATAGAGGCACCAAGCCATCAAATTTTATTATGAATAATTCACCACTTCTAGATTTCTGAACAATTCTTGAAAAATGCATCAACTTCTAAAGCAAATCCATCTTTATCGGAGGACATATACTTACCAGATGAGAAATCAGTGGCATTTCTTAGTGCAAAATAATAAATTGTTATGTGAACTAATATATTAGCATCTTAGAGCTCAGTTAAGTTACCATAAACATGAAAAACAAACTCAATCCAGAGTCCTGGCCAAAGGCACTTTTCTACCCATATAAGATGTCCTGGGTGCCTTTTGGTTGGCAGCCAACTCACTTTTCCTGATGACACTCTGACTTCCGCTCCTTTTCCAATTCACACTTCAACAGGTTCTACTTGATTGAAGTGCCCCCTCTAGGCTGCACAAAAGGAGATAACTCTCTTAATTAGAGTTCTCAGTAAGTGGCTGGAAGCCTTCTGTGAACACACCAATCATAAAGCTGCAAAAGGAAAGGGACTCAGATTGCACATGCTGGTAATCTCCTTTCACATTCACCTCCTCTGCTTCCTCCTGTCTCTTAAACCTGTCTCTGTCTGGTTGGTCTGCATAAGTTCATACTCACATCTTACATCATCATAAAATACAGCAAAGCAGCGCTGTTCACTCTCACGTGAGAGTAATGACCATGTTTTTATAATTAATTTTAAGTTCTGCACTTGATAGCACTTGAATTAGGACAATGTGTTATAAGCTACTCAAGGAAAAATAGTTTTACTAATTCAGTGGATCTTTCCAAAGAAATAAACATTTTTTAAAAAGTGTCTTCTGTCCATATGAATTAGATTACTATCAATGTTATGAGTCCACAATGAGTTTACAGCATTAACATTTCATTTTACACATGGTTTTCTCTTTACAAAATGAGAAAGGAGTGTATGTAACAAATAAACTTCAGTATTTATGGAATCCACACTTAAACATTTGCTTGCATGTTGACATTTTACTCAGTAACCCTGGTGCTTGCAGAACTCAGTCCTAGGTGTAGAGCACTGAAAACTTATTCTCAACTAGGCATGTGTCCCCACCTGAGATCAACATGACGCTCTTCATTGACCTTCAAGTTCTTACACTGTGGACATGTGTTCCTTCGTGGTGTGTTAAACACCATCATATGTGCATTTCTGTGCCTGGTATAAAATTTTATCTCTAAAATGAAGCCCACATGCTGTTAATTGTTCCTTTCCTCAATTCAGATGCCTACCATATGCATCATGGAGAAAAATATTTGTGCTAAGATCATTTAAGTGGGATATGTTATATTGTCTGTGAGCAAAAGTTCACTATCAATGATTCTATAATACATATCATGTGAGATTAAAAAAATAGAAACAAACATAAAACAAGACTATCAATTGATTGATAGAAAAGTGATAATCCAACCTATAGTTTATATAGGAAAGTTGCTTAGCTATCACTAATTCAGTCTTCAGACAATTTTATAGAAGGCAACTTTAGTGGAAAACTTGAATCAACAGTAATAATAAACCCTATTATTTGAGAGCTTACACACATGGGTCACCCATGGTAATCAATTCATACCATGTATCTTTGATTAAAAATATTACTTTCCTCTGTGAATTTTATTAATATTACACAATTCTAAACATTGTTAACTAGTCAATTTTTTGGAACATGGAAAATTATTTTCCAATCAAAATTTAACAATTTTTTTCAACTTTAAGACTTGTGTGAAACATGTACTCTTCTGTTTTAGAAGACATTATTCTGTAGTGCACTTAACGTTTACTGATTAAATCACTAAGATTTTGAAACAAGACCTACACTTACACACACATCAAGTGCACCTTCAGTTTTCTAAATTAGCAACCTAATGTATCATCTGATTCTTAAAATCTCCATTAATGAGCTTCCAAATAAGCAAGATAGAAAAAGCTTGGAGTTGAAAATTTTAAAGACAAGTCTCCCTAAAGGACTTATTTATAACGGAAGACTATTAATTCTAAAACAGACTTTTATTGAAGCCAATTATTTATGCAAAAATATCACGAAAATCTGTATAAATTTAAGTGTTGCTACAAATGTGCTCTTTAATCCATACATTTAGGGAAAGACAGGAAAGACATCGATCAATAAGTTGGTTAGCGTCTTAAAACAGAAGAGTACAAAAACATTGTGGCTTCTAACCTAGTATGTTACCTCAGTCTTGAAAGATAAGTTTATTCAAGAATTTTAACTTCATTTTCAGTTATTTACCTTTTAAAAATGTAAAGAAATATAATGGTGCTGCTTGAACCAGAGAAAGAGTGTCAGATAATGATTTTAAGTGTTTCTCAATGATCTGATCATTGCTTATCTTGGAGAGAGTTTAATGTCAAATTCAATCATTTTTCTATGTTAGCGCATGTCTCCCTCAGGGACGATCCAGCAGGCAAACCACGCATAGTCATTTAAACAGAGAAAATTTAATGTAGTCAATTATTAATTAATTAACAGTTACAGATTAAGTAGAAAGGGTTTGAAGAACATAAATGTAAACCTGCACAGCAAATACAGGGTGAAACCACTTCAGTAGAGGCTGAAACGGAACAATAAAAGAAAGAGAAAAAAGAGAAACATTTTTTGAGTCCACTTGAAACTTCAGGTTAGAGTTTGCTGCAGATGTGTGATCACTTATGGATGGGGACATCCCCAGGGGGTGCCAGACAGCGTTACTCAGATCAGGGAGAAAAGTTTTAGCTGGCACGCTGCAAAACGAAGTCCGGACACGTAAGAGAGAGGTGGAGAAGCAGAAGGAATCAAAGGAGAGATGTCCCCTCGTCCTGTTTTAAATTTGTTTTATTAATGTATATTTGCTATAGAAATTTTTAATTGATAAAATTTTACTTTCTAAAGTTGTACCGAAAAAGACTAGACTTAAAGTCTATTACAATATTGCAAACAATAATTATTAGCAATAATTATTGCAAATAATTATTATTGCTAACAATAAGAGTATAAAATTGTGATTCAATGAACGATCTCAGAAAATATTGAATCCATAAATACTAAAACAGACTGCATCAGTGAAAATATGTGCCTATATCAAAAACTCTTCCTTTGAATTGTAACTTTGATATTACCACCTGATTAGTGTGCAGGTAACTTCACATAAATATTCTGTTAAAAAAAGTGATTGACCATTAAACAAAGCTTAGAAAACTCCCCAAAATTTAGAAAATTTAATTTTATATTTTAAATTATAGTTTGCTTATCCCAGATTTATATGTATGGAGTTTTTCATTTCAAAAGAATTTTGTTTCATATTTACGCATATTTTTCCATCATATAACTAATTTCCTGCTGTTTTTGAGTTTAGTTGTACTAATACACAGACAAACCCCTTGAGGGAGTTTCTGGGTGTACATAAAACATCTCAATTCTCTGTTCATCCCTCTTCTCCCCCACACCTATTCCTCCAAATCTGAATCCCTTTTGTATTAACAGAAGACTTATCTCCCTACTTACTATCTCTCCTTTGCTTTGTTCTTTATTTATAGCCTGTATTTCTCATATATGAGAAACTATGTGAAATTTAAACATCTGTCTGATTTATTTTGCTTAACACAATGGTCACTCATCTTCCTACCAAGTGCTCACTGAGTTTTTTCCTGGCGAGGTAACATACATTGCTGGAATATGATATCATTAATACTTCTGGGGATTAAAAAAAAGGGCCAGCCAAATAGTTCATCAGATGAAAGCACCTGCAAGCAGGCCCAGGGTCAGGGCTTTGATCTCCAGGCCTGCTGGGCTGGCCTCGCCCCTGGGGTACACTGAGACAGCAATTGAGACTAGAGTGGTGGGGAGCGCCTCTAATCCTAGCTCTTGGGAGGCTGTAAACAGGCAGATCACTACAGTCCAATCTAGTAGTGAGACCCTGAACACCCTGTAGACCCTTCCCTAAAACTAAAGAAACCCCAACCAACCAACCAACCAACCAACAAACAACCACTTCTGGGAAAATATCTTTAAAGAGAAGAACTGGGTCAAGTGGAATTTCTAGTATTTCAAATTTCATTTTGAAAACTAAAAACAAAAGCTACCACAAAAAGTCAGAAACAAAGACAGAAACAGGTTAACATACAACAATACATATGTTACCGATTTTCAAAACAAGAATAGCTGATTAACAATGGTTGACATACCATCTCTTTTTATTATCAAATCTGCCTGGCTGTTGCTCAGGTTAACAGATGTAGTTATGTAAGATTGGATATATGATTGCATATTACCACTTGCTTTGGTATGTCTACTTTCACTGATGATGGCTACACTGATTTGCAGAGTGGCAGCACTAGTTTATGTTCCCACTAACAAGGTAGAGGGGTTCCTCTCCCCCACAGCTTTACCAGTCTTTATTACTATTTAATTTCAGTAGAAATGTTAACTTCAGGGCTAGGGAGATAGCTCAGTGGTCTAATTTCCAGTCTGGCAAGTACAAGCACCCTTACTTGATCCCTGGTACACAAGCCATGCCCCAGAGCTGGCCACTGAAATTGAGCGTGGTGGAACATACTTGTAATCCCAGAGCTGGGGAATCTAGACAGGAGGATCACTATATGTCTGAGCTGTGCAACAACACCCTGTACCAAATACATAAATAAAAGACTAAAACTAAATTTTAAAAGGAAACTTTAACATGAAACTTTTAACACTAAAACATAAAGTACGTATAATAAGAAAATAAATCTACACAATATAGTAAGACTAAGAGAAAAGGCACAATAATTCATAAGTATGCAGCAGTGTGAAGTATCTCTCAGGTAGTATGTCAGTGAAAGTATTATATAAATTGGAAAAATGCTATTCCACTATGGAATTCATTATTTGAGATGAAATTTGGCATTTTAATTCTGTATATATGACATAGTTATATTTCCTGGGAAGATTTTGTTGTTACACTTAATATTAACATATTTTACTTCTTATATATGAGATGAAGATGACGACATCATGTTAATGATACAAATCTTCCTTATTAATTACATACTTTTCATGTAATTATAAATTACATGAAATTACATAATTACATTATGTAATTACATACTTTTCATGTAATACTTTTTCATCTTTAAGTCATTAAAGTGGACTTGCATGAGTATTTGTCTCACAAAACAGTAAGACATGTGAATCAACACCATTACTTGGCTCCATTATTAATAAAACATTAAGTTTCTTAGTTTGGACAACTATTATATTTATTAAAGATTATACTAAAACACATCAAATAAGTTATGTGCATCTTGAGTAAATTTTTAATTTTTTATACGTAAATGATAAACTACCTTGTTAATACATTTTGAGTAAGGTGTGGTGAGTAGGAGAGTGTTAGTACAACTAGAAGATCTGTTTGGCTGGACAGTTCATTTACTCCACAGGTGGGCATTTTCTTCTGGGCCTCCATGAGAGATGGGCAGGCACCTGAACTGAAGAAATAGTGGGTGGATTCATTTGCACCAAGCAGCAGGGTGATTCTTGTGGACACGGGGATCCGTGTCGTTCTGCAACTTCCTTTTTGAACACACACACACACACACACACACACAAAACAAAATACAAAGTTGCTATAAATGTAGGGTAAGTTTACAAGATATTAAATATTTGACCTTCATTCTATTAAATTTACTTTTTATATTCATATTTAAGTGAGTCTTAACATTAAAGTTAAACTGATTATATTTAATTGTAAGCATTGAAATGGCTAACACTTGATTCTAGGTTTACTTTGAGTTCATACAATGAAAGAAAAAAAATTGTAAGATTGCTCAATGGAAGAATAATTAGGTTAACAATACTGCTTCTTCTGCAGTTACAATAAATATTTGGTACTTCCCCATCATTGAATGTATAGCAAATTTATAAACCACCTATGTATTTAAAATTTAACACAAAAATGATGCTTTTAAATTAACTCTGAGTCTTTTTGATATTTTTATATAAAAATTTATTATATATACTTAATAGATACTTATAGTATAGATGTAAAACTTCTGTTTTTAAATCAAATCCTGTGCAGAATTCCCCAGGGATATAATATAACATGAAAATACCAGCTGTTAGCTGGGCATGATGGTGTAAGCCTGAACCGCAGCGCTCAGGAGGTTGCAGGCATGTCGTTGTGAGTTCAAGGCCATCATTAGCTACATAGCTAGTGGAAGGCCAGCGTGAACCACATAGCAAGACCCTATATCAAAACAGCACAGAAAGAAAGAAAGAAAGAAAGAAAGAAAGAAAGAAAGAAAGAAAGAAAGAAAGAAAGAAAGAAAGAAGAAGAAGAAGGAAAGAAAGAAAGAAAGAAA
>NW_004524589.1:9402706-9404282 GCF_000260255.1 Octodon degus
GTAATATGATTTCAAAACAAAATATTTTATTCTTAGAACATCGTACAGTATAAAATGAACATCAGTTAATGATAGGATATTTTTTGACTAAGATTATGTACAAATATTTCAAGTAACTTTATTAACAGTAGAAATGATAGAGTTAAGAATGAATTGTTGTGCCGGCCCTGCCCCCCAGGGCATGCTGAGAGGGAACTTGAGACTGGGTGTGGAGGCGCACACCTGTAATCCCAGCTCTTGGGAGGCTATAAATAGGCAGATCACTAAGAGTCCTCTCTAGTAGTGAGACCCTAAACACCTTGTAGACCCTTCCCTAAAATACAAACAACAAAGGAATGAATTGTAAGGGTCAGCTATATAGCTCAGCAGATTAAGCACTTGCTTAGGCAAGGAGGGCCAGGGTTCAGTCTGTGGCACAGTATTTCATGCTCTACCCCCTGGCATGCTGAGCCTGCGATGGAGTGCAGGCATGGTGGTGCAGGCCTGTAATTCCAGCACTGGGGAGTCAGAAAATAGGAGGACCACTAAGAGTCAGAGCTGGGTAGTGAGACCCTAAACACACACACACACACACACACACACACACACACACGCACGCACACACACACACACAAAAAAAAAACCCAATGAATTGTTAAAATAAATGTTTCTTAGTAGAGTCTCCATTGTCAAAAATAGAAAATTCAAGAAGTACAACTTTGCATTCCAAATGGGATTTTTTAAACAAACACATTTATGTATGAAGGAAAAGTGAGAACAGTCACTGTTGGGATTAGTTTCAAAAGTCAAAATACATCCTTACGAGGGTCAATACCAAAGGCAATACCTACCCTCATCATTTATGTTCAGCATAGTTATGGACATTTTTGTCAATGCAATTAAATCAAGAAAAATGGATAAAAATGTTTAAGTTGGAAGATAAAAATAATTTGAATTCTCCATTATGATGTAATATGAATGTCTACATACAAAAGGCTAAGGAATTACTAAATGAATTTATTTAACAGCTGATACAAAGCAGAATTAATCTATTAGTTCAACGAAGTCTTATAACATGAGATAACATAAAAGAAATCCATAGTACCCTTGTATTGATGGATATGTGCATGATACCAAGTTAAGAAACATTTCCAACAGTTCTATAATATGAAATAGTTACATTAAAATACAAAAAAGTACAGAGAACCTATTGGCTAAAAATAACTGGCTGCCTTTCCATCATGTCACGTGCTATGTGTTTATGAAAATTGTCAGTTACTAGAGATTGAAAATAGCATATCTATTCTTTACTCTTCGGTGACTCATGGAAACATCCTTTGACTCATCCACATACTAACATGTTTTCACACATGAGAGAAAATTTCTAGAAATAAAAATGTAAGCTATTTGTATTCTTTCCAAAATTAGTTCAAGAAGTAGGTACAGTGAAGTGACGTGCATTCTATCAGCTCATCCCAAATTGTGGGAAAACAAGACCCTTCTTTCCTTCCTTCCTTCCTTCCCTCTTTCCTTCCTTCCCTCTTTCCTTCCTTCCTTCCTTCCTTCCTTCCTTCCTTCCTTCCTTCCTTCCTTCCTT
>NW_004524589.1:9404426-9412946 GCF_000260255.1 Octodon degus
CTTTCTTTCTTTTTTTCTTTTTGAGATAGGACACCACTAAGTCCTTGAATTAGATAGGCTGAGCTTGAAATTTTGATCCTGGGATTCACAAGCTTGGAGCTGAGCCTCCCAGCTCCTGCCTGACAAACACAAGGTCCCAAGTTTAGTTACCAATACAGGGAAAAAAACCCTCCAAAAACCGCAAGAATGGCTGTGATCAAGATACATACTTTAAGTAATATTGTTTGGACTTCCAAGGAAACAAATTACTCATTTACTTGGATTACTTTTTTCCATATGTACTGGTTATTTTTCACACTTCTGCCTCCCAAATCCTGCATGTTTTTATGTCTAAGCATTGAGGCCGAGGGACCACATTTCAATGTAAGTTCCACAGAGAACTGTCTTTGAAGCCATTTACATAACTTTCTTAACATCCTTCTCTTCATACACAAAGTGGATTTAATAACATTAGCTTCCAAGGTACAAAGATGTTGAATGAAATACAGTAGATTGTAATAAATAGATAGAGGCACCGAGGATATAGCTCAGTAGAATAAGTGCTTGCCTGGTTAGCTCAAGGGCCTGAGTTCAATCCCAGGTTCTGCAAAAAAGAAATAAATAAATAATAAATAATAAATAAATAAATAGACAGAGATATATGGAGACATATTGTAAGTCACCAAGAAATTACTATTATCATAAACAATGTCATAAAAAATTCTTACATACATGGACTCTTAAAATAACTTGAAGTATTGACCAATCATTAAACTATTATTTCAATAAGAATATTAATAATTTTAAATTTCACCTTGAAAAGGTAGTAATTGGACAATTATTTTAATACTGAAATTCCTAGCCATTAAACTATTTTTAGGCATATAGAATATAATTGGATAATTGGTGAAACTAATGCAACCATATTTTATGATTAACAATTTGTGAAAATAATTGCCTGTGTAACAGAATATATTATCAGGTAATTCTCTTTGCTAAGTATCTGTGCCTCCTGTTATATTACTCTTCCACAGATATGTGCTTCCTTCTTGAAAAATCCTTCTTATACTTTAGTCTGTAACTAAAGTGTGCAAGAAAGCTCCACTCTACCATTTAAAGATTGAAGTATCAGATAAAGTCCAACTTTTGATTTTCTTACCAAAAAATACATTCTTCATTTATGCATTTGTTTGAGTCAAATGTATCTGTTTTAAAAAATAAACTGAGCCATTATACTGAAAACAGTTATGTTTTAAAAATGTATAATGAATTGAAATTTATAAAAGTTTGGCAACATGTGTATTGAATAGGAATTGTGTTCTTGAACATTTACTCAAACTACTGTTGCTAAAGATAAATATAAACATTTTGCGTAACTTTTACAACTTTAAAAAATAATGTTTATGAAAATACACATATCTCATGAAAATGAAAAATAGTTTTAATCAAATGAAGTATTCTATGCATGCATAAAATCAAATGAAATATTAGAATATTATTCAAACAAATATATCAAACAGTAATACATAATTGATAGCATATGTTGTCAAAATATTGTTATCGTAAACCTGGGCTGGACCACTCTTTGGTGATTTTTAGAGATTCTAAATACTATGGTACTGTGGAGCGGGGTGGCATATGCCATCTCCTTAGGAGACTTGGGCCAGAGGTTCACAAATTCCAGGTCATTGTGGGACACAGCAAGATTCTGTCTCAAAGTTAATTTTACAACCTGGGGAGGACCAGCCAGATAGCTCAGTGGACTAAAGTGCCTGCTCAGGCAGAGCACAGCGACTAGGGTTCGAGCCCCAGCATGCAGTGCCAGCAGCCCTGCCAGGGCATGTTGAGAAGGCAATTGAGATGGGGTGGTGGCACGCGCCTGTAATCCCAGCGCTTGGGAGGCTGAAAACAGGAGGATCACTACACGTCCAATCTGTGTAGTGAGACCCTGTAGACCCTGGACTAAATGCATTGTAAAAACTTAAAAAAATAAATAAATAAAAGCTGGGGAATTAGGTCAGTGCCAAAATATTGCATAGCCTGTGCAAGCCCTTCGGTTCAATCCACAGTACCAGAAAAGCAAGAACAGTAACAACAAAAACAAATCACTACAACAAAGCCATAGAACTAGGTAAGGGTGATATACAATCAGTATTTATAATATGCCCTTTCATATTAAAATCCCTTTCTCTCGTTCTTTATTACTACATGTTTGCAGCTCATGTAGTATATAGTCATCTTGAATGTGGTTACATGTTCATATTGCAGGACTTTTTTCTTTTATTTTGTTTTTGGCAATTGCCAGTATTCAATTATTTTCCTAATCTTGCATAACTATATCTGTTAATCTGAGCAACAGATTTGACGATAGAAATAGATAATATAACCATTGTTAATTAGCTATTCCTGTTCTAAAAATCTATAACATGTATTTTTGTATGTTACCCTCTTTCTATCTTTTTTCTTTTTTCTGTTATGTATTTAGTGCAGGGTCTACGGGGTTTCAGTACACAGATCACTCACAGTGACCCTACAGTTTTCAACCTCCTAAGTGCTCAGGTGCACCACCACAGTCAGTCTCAATCACCTTCTGAGCATACTCTGGGGACGGGGCTGGCATAGCATGCTGGGGATCAAATCCAAGTCCCTGCATCTACCTAAGCAGATGCTTTAATCCACTAAGCTACCTGCCTGGTCTTATATTTACTTTTTAAAAATAAGTAAGTTAATTTAAAAACATAAGTGATGCAGATTATAAATTTAAAAAAAAGAATAATTACCTCCTGGAGATTTATTTTCCTATTTTTAAAAATAATTTTGGTACTATTTGTGATGATTCCTAGTATTCCCATATTACACTATCACTGATTTTATTTATTTATTTATTTATTTATTTATATTTTTTCCTGTGTTTTAGGAAAGGGTCTACAGGGTGTTCAAGGTCTCACTCCTAGATCAGACATGTAGTGATCTGACTGTTTACAGCTTCCCAAGGGCTGGGATTACAGGTGTGCACCACCATGTCATCTCAATCACCTACTCAACATGCCCCAGGGACACATTGAGGCTCCTTGTGTGAGGTGCACCACAGGGATTGAGCCCCAGGTCCCTGGGTCTGCTTGTAGGCTGCTTTAATCCACTGAGCTTTTTGGCTGGCCCAATCCCTGATTTTAATTTTTTTTAATTGGGTATCAAAATTTTGTAAATTATACTGGTTGTTAAAAATCAACGTAATGAATGCTTTAACTACTCAGCTCAAACTATTTGGTAAATTGAAGAAATTAATGAGATTTAAGAATATGATGAACTCATATTTTTCTTGGTTCCATTTTGTCTTGACCAATTTATTTTTCTTTTCTTTTCTTTTCTTTTCTTTCTTTTTTTTTTTTTTTTTTTTTTTTTTTTTTTTTTTTTTTTTTTTTTTTTCAGAACTAAGGATTGAACTCAGGCCCTTGCGCTTGCCAGGGAAGTGCTTATTCTACTGAGCCATCTCCCCAGCCCCTATCTTGACCTATTTATGCTACCAATGAATTTCAAATTAATAGAAGGAAGGCTGTTTATATCAACTAACATCTGTAGATTAGCATTTCAAGGGAATGTTTGTTGTGTATTTAAACATTGTATTTTAAAAGTGATGCTACCATTCCTACACTTGCACACTTACAGGGCTTGCTGTGCTGTCAAGACGTGATGCTATGATGCCCCTTGCTAGACTGTTCATGAGAAGAGGCTGCACTCAGTAGAACAATACCATCAGCCTGATACAGTGAAGCACGAAGTAATTTACAACAAAAAGCATTTCAATCAATTCTTTTCCACTCTCAGTTTTGTGCTCTTCTCTTTACAAAGAATTGACTCTGTGCCCCTTGATTTGTACTCTGGCTAGGCAAAACATAGCCGGAACCATTATTCGCCTCCTATCACAAATTGCTCCTAACATAAATCTTTGAAAACTGGATTAAAAAATTATTATTTTAAAGAGACACTTCCTAGCCTTATAGGAGGATTGCAGACTAAAGAGATATTTGACACTATTACATTCCTTTAGCCTAACATTCAACCCTTAGTCTGAAGTAGCAGGCTTCAGTCACTGTAAGAAACAATATTCATGAATTATTTTGTTGAATAAATATGAGCCTTTATAGCAATCTGTTAGTAAAACACATAAGTTATTGAGAAGTTACATAGGGTGACAGATTGGGAAGTTCTATGTATATTTTAGCTGGAGTAATTTGGCAGAAGTGGATGTGTGATAAATGGGTGCAACTCTTTTAATGTACCAATAGTTATGCCACCTATTAGCCAAAATATAATATCTCAGGGGCTTTGCATTCTTTTTCTATTTTTTTTCCATTTTTAGGATTTCATATTCTCAAGGAACACATGTACAGTGTGCATTTTTAAAAATCACTGTAAGTATCTCTCAAAATCAGGCTTATTTTGCAAATTTTATAGAAACAACTTATCTGAATAAAACCTTGTTTGCAGTTACAAGTTTGAAGCACAGTACACCTTTAATCCTGAATAAGAATTGAAACCTATTTTTAAATGCTGTACTAAGGATTCAACCCAGGGCCTCCTGAAGCCCAGTTCTGTGCTCTGTCATCAAGGTGCATGTCTGAACCTAAAAAATGATTATGAGAAATGGAGACATTAAGAGTATTAGAATAGTTAGGTACAGAATTTTATTAATAATGTATTTCCAGAAATAATAAACATCCTATAAATGCTTTCATGTACTTATTTGATTTATTTTTTTGTAAGAAGTAGTTAATTTATCAGCAATGGTTTAAGATGAAATAGGATTTTCATTTCAGAACATAGCAAATCATCCCTGAATGATTCTCTTTTACGCAGAGAAAAGCCAAATAAGGCTAGTACAATGAGTACATTTACTTTGTCCTACTTACAGCTAGATATTCATCTCCCTTTATTTCAATAATTTACAAAACCTGCTAGCGTGTTATAGAGGACGTTTCTCAGACTGTTCAAATTATGTTATAGAAGTGATCATCCTCTTACAGTATCTAGCGGCATAGAAACATAAGAATAGAGAGGAAAACCCGTCTTCCTTGTGAAAGACTCTTTCTTTCTTTCTTTCTTTCTTTCTTTCTTTCTTTCTTTCTTTCTTTCTTTCTTTCTTTCTTCTTTCTTTCTTTCTTTCCTTCTTTCTTTTTCTTTCTTTTTTCCTTTAAGAAAGGGTCTACAGGGTGTTCAGGGTCTCACTACTAGATCGGACTCCTAGTGATTCTCCTGTTTACAGCCTCCCAACTAATAAGCACTCAGACAAAGGCTCTCTAGAATTTATAAAGAACTAAAAAAAATTAGGGCCCCAAAATTTAAAGACCCAATCCAGAAATGGATATCCAAGAGAAACGCATACTTCTCAGAGGATGAAATTTTAGAAGCGAATAAATGTGTGAAAAAATGCTCCACATCACTAGCCATCCAGGAAATGCAAATTAAAACAACACTGAAATACTATTTCATCCCAGAAAGAATGGCTATCATAAAGAAATCAATCAACAACAAATGTTGGGGAGACTGTGGGGAAAAAGGAACACTTCTTCACTGCTGGTGGGAAAGTAGACTGGTGCAACCATTATAGAAATCTGTGGAAAGAATCCTTAAAAAACTAGGACTGGAAATCTCATTGAAGCCAGCTATCACTCCATTTGGAATTTTCGCAGAAGATTGGAAAACATCATATCATAGTGATAGATGTGTACCTATGTTCATAGCAGCACAATTTGTGATAACCAAATCTTGGGGCTGGAGAGATGGCTCAGTGGTCTAAAGCACCTACTTGGAACAAGCTTGGCAAAGCACAAGGACCACGGTTCGATCCCCCAGCACCACATGCCGGCCAGCTGCGCCCCCTGGTGGGCTGAGCTGGCCACACACACACACACACACACACACACACACACACACAATAAATAAATAAATGTTAAAAAAATTAAAAAGAAAGATGTCCATAACCTGAATAATGGATGAAAAAGATGTGGTATTTTTATACAATGGAGTATTACTCAGCTATAAAGAATGATAAACTTCAAGCCTTTATATTTAAGTAGATGCTATTTGAAGATATACTCATAAGTGAAATATACCAGAACCACATGTGTAAGTATCATATAGTCTACCTAGTATAAGAACTCAAAAGAAGAAATAAAAATAGAAAACTATAATACAATTAAAAGCAAAGCCAGTACTTGAGGTTTAAACAAGAAAGAGAGCGCAAGCAAGGAGAAAGGCTAGGAAACATGACAGAGACAAAGCCATACATTTATATGCACAAGAACTGGGATTATAGGTGTGTGCCACCATGCCCAGTCTCCATTGCAGTCTTGGTGCCCCATGGTGCAGGGCCAGCATGGCAGGCCAGGGGATCAAACTCTCAGCTCCTACACCTGCTTGTAGGCACTTTAATCTCCTGAGCTATTTAGCCAGCACTTAGACAGTTTGCTTCTGTATACAATTTAAAAATTCTGTAAAATAATATTGATAACATTTAAAAAAAACTGCCTTTCTATAGCTATCAAGACAGCTTGTCAAAATTATCTTAATTTTGCCATTTTATTTCTGTTTTCACACCATATAACCAATACCATGATTTTGCCAAAAATATCTTAGTTGTTCATAAGATTATTGTTTAGACTTCGTATGGTTTCTAAAAATGAAAGAAAATTTTTCTCTTATTTTTAAATGTATTCATTCTCTTCAATGTCTAAGAAGTTCAATTATAATTATTTCTACCTTGACAATAATCTAAACATGTATAGCACCTTATAATAAACATGAGAATACCACTTTTTTGAAAAATGCACTTAGTAACTTTGTCATATTAAGGAAGTGATATTTATATTCCTTCTATATTTAACAGATGGTTTTATTGGTGACTTACTCTAAGCTATTAAAGTTTATGACCTTTCACTTTAGATAAAGTCAAAATATTTCTTTAAGAAATGTTGTGATACCATGCCTTCAAATTTCCAACACTGAAATCCCTATAAAAAAGAACCATGAGAAAACAATAGAGCTCTCAATTCTTTTTTAATTCTAATTTTCCAAAAGAAATGAAATAGCAATTACATAACCAGATGGTTGATCACCACAGCAACCAGCATCTGATAAGAGTTTCACAGAGCTTGTCAGGATCACAGCCCACACACTTGTATTCTGCTACAAGGACAATAAAACACATTCAGACTTCACTGGATTAATACAAGAGCTATTAGTGGAATTTATGACATTAAAACAGTCAGTGTTCCTGTAGCATTCATAGTTTATTTTCTACCAGCTATTACATTCAGCAAATTCCCGATGAGCAATTTTCAATTGCCACAGCCTCTACTATTGGAGTATGGGGTTATTACACAACAATATACTGTAAGTTACTGTATTAGTACCATGGTACAAATATATGAGGAATAGCATAACATTTTAGTACATGCATACATTGTTGAAAATGATATCATTCACGTCACATACTTAATTTTTTCTAGTGAAAGCATTTAAAACATTCTCACTAGGGAGATAGCTCAGTGGCATAAGCAGCTGCCTGGCAAGCACAAGGTCCAGAGTTCAATCTCCAGTATACCAAAAAAAAATTTAAAAAAGAAGAAGAAGTATTAATTGGACTGCGGAGATAGCTCAGTCGTCTAGTACCAGCCTGGCAAAGAATGCACCCCAGGTTCAATCCCCAGTACTGCATGCAACGCTGCCTAGCCAGCCACCAAAAGCAAGAGTGATGGCGCACACCTGTAATCCCAGTGCTGGGGAGGCTGGTACAGGAGGATCACTGCGAGTTTGAGCTGCACAGTGAGACCCTGTACCAAATAAGTAAATAATTAAAAAACTTTGTCCTTTAATTTTCAAGAATGAAATACATTATTTTAAATGTAGTGATCATATTTTACAATATATCACAAGAATTATAAGGACTACTATGTTTATTTCTGAACATAAGCATGTATATAATAGTATAACAATATATTATAACAGATTTTAACTATGCATAATACAAAACATATCCAGTTAAAAAACTAAGAGCATAGGCTGTGTTATATTTTTAAATCATTTAAATTTTATTTTAATTACTTAACCACATTTGTGAGGAATCATCAACCATAATCAGTTTAGTTTCACCATGTAGATAAATACTATATGCAAATAATTATCAATCTCACTGCTATATTGTTAGCTTTGGACGCCTATCTCACTATTATGCCACACTTTACACCATTAGGTGTTCCATAATAAAGGAAATCAACATTTCCCTACTGTCCATGAAACCTTTATGTGCATGGACCAAAGCCAGATGTGATCATTGACGGAATTTAGGAATGTCTCCCTGGTACGTCAGTGATGGGAGGATGCACTGAATCTATGTCCAGAGAAAGTAGCCGCTGACTCTTACCAAGTGGTTATACTTTCTCTTTTTCTTTTAAAGGGCACAAGATAAAAAATGTACTACTTTATGCTTGTTTGTATTCTCTCTCTCTCTCTCTCTCTCTCTCTCTCTCTCTCTCTCTCTCT
>NW_004524589.1:9413046-9428143 GCF_000260255.1 Octodon degus
TCTCTCTCTCTCTCTCTCTCTCTCTCTCTCTCTCTCTCTCTCTCTCTGCCCCACCCATGTCCCACCCTGTGTGTGTGTGTGTGTGTGTGTGTGTGTGTGTGTGTGTGTGTGTTTCACTTGTATTGGGGAAACCCAGGGAGGTAAGAGTTAAAGTCTCTTTTAGTAACTTATACATAATAGAGATCACTTTTAGAATTAGGAAGAATTATTAATGAACAGTCAAATGGCAGCTATGAATGCTGTGAGTTTATAAATGAGCACCTCACCAAATCTTTTCTGTAGAGTAAATTTCAGACAATGAAGACAAGTAAAACATAGGATATTATACAATAATTCAAAATGAGCATGAACCCTGTTTCATTTGACTACTGAGCATATGAACTCCTTTTACATACTAGTGCCTCTCTCCTTAATGAGTCTTAAAAGGTAATTCTATGTTACTGCCAGGGGAAATGCACTACTAAGATGTTTTGTGTTGCATAAAAAGTATTTTCATATTAGCATGTAGGTCACTAGTAATACATTCATATTTATTTGAGTTATCAAAGTTAAATTTACTTTAAAATGATACATAAAATATGAACACTGTGCACATTAATGGGATATTATGTTTTGATAAAAGTATACCTGGTGTAATATTTACAGGGAAGGTCAAAATACATGGGAATGTTAAATTTTGAAATGATATTGCAGGAAAGGACATACTGCTACTGTCCTCCCTCAGAATTGCCCTCTGTCTGTGAAAACTTTCCTCTATGATTCTTTCCACTTTCAAAGCTATGTTGGATGTTCCTATTGTGACTTTCCTAGGTGTGGTCGACATGGTAAGTACCGCTGTCATGCACCATTCAACAGAAAGTAATGTCATGAAGGCTTCATCATATTTCTTAATCCACCTTATTCACTTAATCTGGCGCCACGAGATTTCTTCCTCTTCCCCAAGTTCAATAAGACCATGAAATGTTAAAGGCTTTGGATTTATTCACAACATCAAGGTAGCCATGACACCATAACCAAAGACCCAAGAGAGGACTTTGGGGAATTCTGTGGGAAGTGGCGAGAATGATGGAATACGTGGGTTCAAAGCAAGAATGAAGACTGTTGATGGCAATGTCTTCTACTTAAAGAGTTTTTAGAACATTCATGGTACTTTATGATCACGCCTCATAAATCAAGTTACACATATCTTCATCCTTAAGATTTATGATGCCTTCATGGTACCAAATTTCGATATCCATTCTGAATTCTTAAGGCAATAATGGTTATATTAGAAAGAGCAAGTAAATATTTTTCAGTGACTTCAGAGCATATTTACATTCTTGCACATCATCTAGGTAGAAGATAGTCATTACCTAAGTATATATGTATGTATGTATATATATGTATATATATGTAAAAGATAATCATTGCACAAAAAACAGATTTTTTTAATGTTTCCCTTATTTATTTATTTTTTCTTTTTTTTTATGGTCAGCTCAGCCCACCCTGGGGGCAGGGCTGGCATGGCATCTGGTGCCGGGGATCCAACCGAGGTCCCTGCATGCTTGCCTAAGCTTGCCTAAGCAGGTGCTTTAGACCACTGAGCAATCTCACCAGCCCACAAAAAACAGATTCTATATTTTTCCCAAATCTAGTATAAATGCCAGCTTGATAAAGGAAAAATATCTAAAGAAATTATTTCATTCCAAATATTGGACCCTGGCAGTGTTTCATAGTTAAATATTTTATCAAACCTCTTTTTACTTAGCTTATAGATTTATTCCAGGCTTATGAACACTGTACACAAACTCTGGAAAAAAGCTTCAAGGAAATATTGCTTCTGATAAACATCACCTTATTTATTTGTTGCTTAAGCTGCCTAAGATTCAGTCCAATACCCCTGAGTGCTGCATGGATATGTTAGTTTATTATCTTACATTTATTATCAGTACTTAGGTAATGACTATCTTCTACCTAGATGATGTGCAAGAATGTACATATAATTTTTCCCATTTCAAAGTATTTATTGTACATTTTAGAATTTATTTACTCTTTTTAGCTTCTCACATCAGGGAGACAATACAATGTTTAAATATTCGAGTCTGATTTATTTCACTTAAGAGTATGGTATTGAGTTGCATCCATTTACCTATAAAAACCTGGGGTTTATCTCTCTTTACAGCTGAGTAATACTTCGTTGTATAAAAATATCCCATCTTTTTTAGCCAGTCCTTGGCTGATGGGCATCTGGGTTGTTTTTAAGATTTAGCTATGACAGATTGTGCTGCTATAAACATGAGGGCACAGATATCACTGTAGTATGATGTGATTAATTCTTCTCAGAAGATACCCAGAAGAGAAGGGGAGTAGCTGGGTTGAATGAGACCTCTAACCCTATATTTTTGGGAAATCTTTTCCACAGTGATTTCCACGGTAGTTTCCTAGTACTGCATTCCAACACACACCAGTGGAGGATTATTTTCCCCACATCCCCTCCAGCATTTGTTATTGATTGATTACATGATTATAGTCATTCTTTCTGGAGTGAGATGGAATCTCAGTGTTGTTTTAATTTCCATTCCTCAAATGACCAGTGGAGTTGAACTATTTTATTTTATTTTTGTGGTACCAGGGATTGAACTCAAGGCCTTGCGCTTGCCAGGCAAGCACTCATTCTATTGAACTACCTCCTTGGCCCCTGAACATTTTTTATGTATTTATTTTCCACTTGTAATTTGTCATCTGTCAAGAGTGTATTCATCTCAGATACCCATTTTTGGATTGCATCTTTGAATTTAGGGAGCCTGATTCTTTTCCTACTCTTTATATGTCCTAGATATAAGTCCTTTGTCTGAAGAACAACTGGCTAAAATGTTTTCCCTCTCTGTGAATTGTCTCTTCTCTCTGTTGATGATTTTTTTAAATTTTATGGAAGGGCATATAGGGTGTTTAGAGTCTCACACCTAGATTGGACTCCTAGTGATTCTCCTGTTCACAGCCTCCCAAGTGCTGGAATTATAGGCACGTGCCACCATGCCCAGTCTCAATTGCCATCTCAGACTGCCCCAAGGGAGGGGCTGGCAGGGAGGCTTGGAGATCAAATCCCCAGACCCTGTGTCTGCTTGCAGGCACTTTAATCCCCTGAGCTATTTGGCTGGTCCTGTTTGTGATTGTTTTTAATGTGCAAAAACTTTTTAATAAGATGAGATCCCAGTTGTTGACCTTTGAAATATTTTCTGAGAAGTTTGGGTTTTGTTCATGAAGTTTCTCCCTATACCTCTGTCTTAAAGACTTCTATCTAATTTCTTTCACAGCAAATTTAGTGTTTAGATCTGTAACACATTTGACTTCAATTTAGTGCATAGTGATAGACATGGGTCTAGTTTTAGTCTTTAGCATGAAGAGAGCAAGTGCTCCAGCACCGTTTACTACAGAGACTGTCTTTCCAGTACTTGCATGGCTCCTTTGTCAAAGATAAGGTGGCTGAGTGTATTTGTAGTAGTGTCTGCCTCATCTAGTCCATTCCACTGATTCTGAGATCAGTTTTTGTCCAAGTATAGTATTAGTAGTACCTTTATCACAGTATCTTTGTAGTATAATTTGTTCATGATTGCAAGGCCATTTAATCATTGAATCTCAGTCTTTTGTTGGAGCATTTAGGGTCTTCTATATAGAGTATCAAGTTATTTGTGAATAATAATTTAATTTTTTTACTTTTCTATCTTTATTCCTTTTATTTTTCTCTCTTGTCTAATTGCTCTGGCTAGTGCTTCCAGAACTATATTGGATAGGAGTAATAAGAGTGGACACTTGTCTTACTCCTGATTTTAGAATAACATCTTCCATTGTTTGTCCATTTAGTATGATGTTGGCTGTTGATTTATCATAGATGGATTTTATCAGACTAACATAAAGACAATTATTCCCAATTTCTATAGGATTTTTGTCATAAATGGCTGTTGGATTTTGTCAAAAGGTTTCACTGTATCAATTGAGGTGATTATGAGCTTTTTGACTTTGGTTCTGTTGATATGGTTTATTAAATATATTTTTGCAGTATTGAACCATCCCTACATTCTTGGTATGAATACAGTTTTGTCATGACATATGATCTTGTTTATTTGCTGCATTCTGTTGTCTAGTATCTTACTGCATATTTTTGCATCCGAGAGTTGCTTGTATGTTTCTTTTTCAGCTGGGCATTTCTCTGGCTTTAGTATCAGAGTAATACTTGCCTCCCAGAAGAATGAATCAGAGTGTATTGCTTTCCTTTCAGCTTACTTAAAGAGTTTGAGGAATATTGGTATTAAATCTTGTGTAAATTTCTTGTAGAATTCAGCAGTGAATCCATCAAGAAGTCAGCTTTTCTTTGTTAGTCAGCTTTTATTTACATTTTCAACTTCATTAACTAATATTGGTTATTCTAATTTTTTATATGATCTTCTTTCTGCCTTTGTAACTCATACATATCTAGGAATCTGTCCATTTTTTTCTGTTTTCCATCCTGTGTGAGCTAAGATTTTCAAAGTAGCTATTGATGATCTTCTGGATTTCCACAGAAGCTGTAGTGCTTTTACCTTTTTCATTGCTCAATACATGAATTTGAGTTTTTCTTTGACTTTTTTGGTAAAGCTTATCAATCTTATTTTTTCTCTGAAAGAACAAACTCTTCAATTCATTGATTCTTTCCATTTTTTTTCTTAGCCTCAATTGCATTATTTTATGCTCTCATCTTTTAATTTCTCTTGTGTCCCATGAAAGCCCTAAATTACTAGATAATACTAACAAGCTCACAGCAGAGTTTTTGCTGGATATGAGGCTGATCTTGACCTACAGATGTGGAGTCTTCTGGCCAGAAGCTTCAGCCAATATTTTCTCTATTTCCCTTCCCATAACCAATTTCCTTATCCAGTTTTTCTTGGCATCTCTCTTCCCATTTAAAACCATGAACAGCCAATAGAAGAAAAAAAGTACAACGCATGAAATGGATTCAAACACATATACAGGAAATGAAAAATTCCATTGAAGCCTGGCAAAACCAGTTAAATGAAGTTAATTGGCCATTTTTCAGCCCTTTATGTTTTTCTTGATCTATTATTCTTTTATTTCAGACTGATTTTTATTTCAAGGAAATTGTCCTGCCATTTTCTTGCAATTACCTGTGTTTGTAGTTGAATTTCTCTGAGTAGCTCCAAATGAGGTCCCTCTTCTTTGCAACCTTGTTGTTTCTTGAGGATAGATTTTTATTCTCAGGGCATATTATTTTTTTCCAGGATATATTCTTATTCCATCTCTTCTTGATTCTGGATGCTATAGGTAGAACAGCTTTTCTCTATCTTATCTTTTCACCATGTTGTTTTTACCTTGGAGCCAACTAGCCATGCAGTAAACCATTTAAAGCATTGATCCAAAATAAAGCTTTCCTCATTTAAGTTTTATATGCCAGATACTTTGTCCTCACAATGGAAAATATGACAAAATTATTATCTGAGCAGTGGGGCAATGCTATGAAAGTATATGACCATATAGATCTGATGATTATGGAACTGGTTTCCTGGAGGCTGGAGACTTAGAAAAATTTTTGAGATTTTGTCCAGAAAAACAATAGAACACTACAAGCAGAGTTTCATGGCCAATGCTAGTGTGCATGCTAATTCCAGAATGCTGATAGGAATAGAAACAGTCAAGGACATTATGAGGACTTAGCTGAAAATGAAGATTATATTGGAAATGGGATTGAAGATTTTAATTCATTCACATCATCTCTAGGCCTTTGAGTACATATGTTCAGCTAACCATTACTTCATAAATACATGAGTATAAATATTTAAAGAACAATCTAACAAATTTCATAAAAAGGTAATCTGACTTTATTATTTTTCTAAATATTTAAGAAATCAAATATTTTTAAAAGATTATTACATTTATTAATAAGATATAATTTATTTTTAATGCAGAGGTATCTATCTATAGATTATCATAGAAAACCATGTACTTTGAATCATATGTGCATTGTATATATAATATATATAACTATATATATTATCTTATTTATATATTATATATGAAGCATATGTTCATTAAATATACTATATATAATTGTATATATATAATATTATTTATATATTTCTTATATATATTATTTATATATTATATACTTTTAAGAAATATTTTATTTTTATTGATCTATTTATTTTTTTTTTCTTTTTTATATATTTGGTACAGGGTCTCACTGTGCAGCACAGACTTGTAGTGATTCTGCTGTTTCAGCCTCCCTCACAGCGGGACTACAGGCATATGCCATCAAGCCCAATTTCAGGGGTGTCTCCGCTCACCCACTGTGGTGCTGGCCCAGCACGCAGTAGCCGCCATAGAACCTGTAGCCTTGTGCTTGCGTAGGCAGATGCTTAGACCACTGAGCTCTGTCTGTGGACATATTTATTTGTTTCTAATGATAGTCTAACTTAATTATTGTGCCAGAATTAATAGCAATTGGAAAATATTTTTAAGATATTACTAGTCTTAGAAGCTTTTAAAACTGACTAGTGTAAGCACCACTATATCAATCTTATACATAATGCTTCGGTTAATTACAAATAATTCCATGAAATACATGCTTCTCAATACCTGGTTTTGGACAAAAGGTCACTTAGCCTTTAATAAAAATGTAATTGCCATTAGGTCAGAGAGCTGTAGAGCTCCTCTGCTGCAGACAACACAGAAGCCCAAGCTTAGCTAACCTCAGCCGCCTTGTGTCACCACTGTGGGGTTTTTGTTTTTTTTTTTTTACTTTCTTGCTTATATTTCATTTGTTTGTTTATTTGGTTATTTGTTGACACTGGATCTCCCTGTGTAGGCTGGCCTTGAGCTCACTGATCCTCTTGCCTCAGGCTCCTGAGTGCTTGATTACAGGTACCATGCTCAGCTCCTTTTTAAATTTCACGGAAATGCTGAATTTATTCGCTTTGTACTTTTTTAGGAAATGTTGAGATTTTCCATATTTACAATCCATACTTGCTAGTGGCTCCAGATCTTGGTTTTATTTTTCTTAGTTACACATGAAATTATTTCCCCAGACCACAAAAATAGACTTCCTACATGACCATAATAGCATATTTTATAATTGCTAAGCTCAAATATCAATGAGATGACCTTCATTTAGAACCAACATCGTTAGGAAACATTACATGATAGTGAATTCATCAGCAAACATAAAAAAGAGAAAAAGAAACATGGCAGTGTGAGATCAGTCGGTTGCAGCACTATGCTCAGTTTCTACAGTGGGACTGGCTTGAATTTATACAGAAGATGGGAATTCATCGTGGTGTAATAGAATAGGTAGATTTGTAGCAGAAGCAAGTACTGGTCTCCATTCTTCACATACCTGTATAGTGAGTGATACTGGACATCTCTGTGACTTCCTATTCTTTGACACAGGCTCTATCCCATTAACTTGCAACAGCCAACTGGATACTTTAGATAGGAAGTGAGCAAAGAATATGTTTGTACATTTGAGCTTTTCCAGCTTCCACCAGTGTTGTTTCCCTGACATCCTTCCTATGAGTAGATAATGGTATGCTTTCCCTCCATTGCGGCCATGAATGCATGAATATCAGTTAGGTTCTGTTGTGGATTGAGGCTTTGTCGGCGTCACATATATCATTCATTCTTCTACATTAGCATGTACCTGGAGTGCCTGTAATAATATTTGCGTAATTACTGCTTATCATAAAATTACTACAATTTACTTGCCTGTAATGCATTGTTATCAGAACAGTAAGCCTCTTTTTGATGCTTCTCAATTCATGCATTGCTATTTAATCAGATGTTTTAAGCTTTTATTATACTTCCAATTTTTCTTTTATAGTATGCTGCATGTCTAACAAACTTGATCAATGTGGTAGAATGTACTAACATTAGCATTTCAATGTTTAAATTTTAATAAATATGACCTGTAGGTGATCCATCAAGCTTCTACTCAATATTCTTCAGTTTTTGAGCAATTTGATTCTTACTGACTCAAGACAAGCCAAGTTTTTCTTGTAATGGATTTGTCCTAAGTTGAGAACTTTTAAGTTTTCTAAAACGCTCTACTACCATCAATATTTTATCTGGCTTGATTCACATCTTACAGAGAGCAAAGATGATGTGGTCAACTTTACCAATAGTTTCTGAAACAAAGAATACGTATCCAATAGAATTTTACTGACATCCTTTAAATGGGTAAGAAGTGATTTAGCTTTTTCTTTTTTATTTGTTACTTTTGTCATTGGAAGAACTAGCCAGAGTGGAGGCTGAAGTGACTCTTATTGCCTGGTAGAAGTAAATCTCTAGGAAGCCCCAACACACAGTCCCAGTAAATGCTATTTCATGGTGACATTCATAGGTTCCTACCAAACTATCTTGTTCTTATTATCTACTATCACTAAACTTTTCACTGTTTTAACTTTTCATTTTACATGTGTTCGTTGCTACCTCTTCCAGATAAATTTAAGAAAATTTTGGGTTTTCTTTATGCAAGTTTTTCATATCTTTTATGTTTCCAGGCTTATAAAGATATTTGTGAGGTTCTTTATAAAAGGAGCTTTGCAAACAAGAAAGCAAATGAGTGAATTGGAAAGTATCCTATTTGATTAGTTTTAACTATTTTTAGATTGATTAAGGTATTTTGATATTTTCATATGCTTTTAAATGTATTTAATTTATAAATAGCTTTCTGTACATTGATGATTTTTAAAAACATTTTATAACCATTTATAGTATAATTTTAGGTTAGAAATATTATTTTTTGAATTCTCCCTTGATATTTTAAACAAGGTATAGTACTTAAAATCTTTTATTTTAAATAATGTGAACATCTATTTCTATCTAATGTTTTGTTACAAAAATTGTCTCATATGTCTACATGAGCTTATCAGTATTAGAAACTATGATAGGAATTTTGGGATATAATTTTACAGTTTGGTATTATAAATTTTATATACTAGAAAATAAGGACTTTTTTCCTTGAAATTTGTTACGCATAAAAGATATGCTGGCTATAGCTAGGAAGTAATAACTCAGAAAACAGTTTTAATTAGAGCAAATGAGGAAAAAATCTTGTTTATTCATGTCTTCCTCTAAGAAAACATAATTTGAGGGAAGGCAAGAGAAATGCTAAGCCTCAGCACACAAGGAACTAAGGTTTTCACTATTTTTTCTTTTTCTTTTTCTCGTCTCTTCCTGTTGTTGACTGCTTCACGTTGTGCACTGTCTTCATTTTTCCCGGGCAAGTTCCCAATGCACGCCAGGAAACAGGACCACAAGCAGAACTAACATTCCTGTCCTCAGAGAAACACAGTTACTTTCTTGGCTTTGCCAATTCTGTAGTCTGGTTATGTGAAATCAAGACTTCCTAGATGAATCAGTAACTCAAACAAGGCACAATAAAAGTTTAAAAATGATAATTATTATATGAACACTAGTTACAACCAGAAAAATTAGTATGACCTGAAAGAATTGAAGGGTAGCTACTTAGGAAAGAAAGTATTATTGAAAGATAATGATCTGAACTCTTGGCTAGTCAGGCTGTCTGCAGTTTAGTTTTATTATGATTTTTTTCCTTTATAATGAGGGGAACTCCTTTGAAATCAAAAGTTCAAATTTGGTAGATTTGTCCCAAATGGCACTTCTCATATATGTCACATCTACCTGATAATTCCAGATGACAGAAGGACATCACATTTGTAGCTCAGTGCTCCATCATTTCAGTCAATACAGCAGAGAAATTGCTCAAAATAATATTGCTATCTAATTTTAATACATATTCTATTTTAGAAAAATATAAATCCTGAAGGATTCATCTTAATTTTTTAGGAAATATATGACACTTGATGAGATTCTATCAAGTGATTTTATATCAGAAGGCAAATCATACATCAAGAAATTAACAATATGTTACTCTGTCCAAATTTACTACAATCACAGCTAGCTTCAGGACAACTTCTTGTCAGAAAGGTCTTTTGAAATATTTAAATGCTCTCCATTTCCATTTTTTTGCCTTAAAATACCGTAGAGGGAGTCACAATGAACATATGGGCTATGTCACAGAAAAAAATCTCTTTTGTGTTTTCTGTTAGGAGCAGAGCACATGAAGCGCGAGGCGAACCGTAGTTAAGATTTCAGTCGTCAATGTTTCTTTTTCATACAGCTTTGTACGCATCTTTGGGGAGCAACTTGAGACCATTTTGGAATGTTTTATACTCAGTGTTTTTATTCATTTTCCTTCTTTTCTTCTCCTGAATTCCATCTTCCACAAAACTTCAAAAACTAGCCCCTCTTGTTGGAACATGCGTGCAAGCTAGAGAATCATTATTAAGAAGCTCCTGAACTCCAGCTGCTCTCCTGGCGCTTTCAGCGTCTGTACGTGTATGCACACAGTAGCAAACTATATGTAGTCCTTCCCAAAGCCTCTAGCCCCCTTAGCATGCGAGCGCATCAGGTCGCAAATAACTCACACTAGAATGACGACTACAGCATACCTATGTTCTTCCTCCTTCGTAGCAATAAAATCTTCTTCCAAAATTTCTGTAAAATCTAATTTGTCCACGTTGACCCAACAATGCTTTGAAGCAGTCATAGCTGTTAAATATAGTTTAATTTATTATTAATTTACTCATATTCTTCTTCTGCCACATGTTTGGCATCAGAGGTTTTTTTGTTTGTTTGTTTGTTTGTTTTACTGGGGGTTGAACTCAGGCCCTTGTACTTGCCAGGCAAACGCTTATTCTACTGAGCCATCTCCCTGGCCCCTATATATATTTGTTTATAAATGAGATCATAATTTCTCCAACAAGGCACAGTGAATACTATTCACTGAAGTTAGATGGAACCTAACAGTTACACGGTTTCTGACTCTTCTTTCACATTTCTATTACTTCTTACCCACATTCAAAAATTGAACCTGGAAGCGATTCCATCTATTTACTCTATAAAGTCTACTTAGAGTAAATTAGAGTTAGAATAAATTAAATAAATTAGTAGAGAAAATATAAGCTGTGATACCTTTTGTTTGTCAGTATTTCACAGTTTCCAACTTATCAGGAGGCTCCTCTGGACATCTGGGTACATGTATAATCTCAGAAATTTATATTCAATAGTCTTTTATGATATCTGATCATTCTTCCTCCTTCCATATTAAGTCAGCAGAGCAAAAGCTCCTCGCTTGTGTTATTAGCACCCCACAAATTCTGGTTAGTAGTATGTTCTTGTCCACCTGTCCAACCTTAGTGTTCATTACAGAAAACACAGTATTCTTATTTGTGTTAATTAACTTTTTTTTTTTCAGAACTGGGGATTGAAACCAGACCCTTGCACTTGCCAGGTAAGTGCTTATTCCACTGAGCCATCTCCCCAGCCCCACTGTTAATTAACTATGATGTCTGGTATCTATTGGTGTAGATGCGGACTCTTAGATAGGCATAAGGCCATTAATACAATCACCATGCCCATTGGCAAATGTAGCTTGCAATGAAGGGAATCCCTGTATTTCCCAAGAATGCTGCTTTACTCCATCAGCATATTCTTCATGGTCATGGGCAGTGTTGTGACTATTTGCCTTACAGTGGAATATAATTCCATAGCACAATAAAGAAAACTGTCAGGTGCTTGTGGTCCCTAAGACTGAAAAAGAGGGTACATATATTCTAAGTCTGCCAAGAATTCCAGCATGTACATTTTCCTAAGCTTCTAGTTCCTTCCTCTACTGATGAGGAAGAGAAGCTTAACAATTTCTAGCCAGAGAAGTTTAATAATTTCTGTTGTGTTTTACATTAGCCATCAACTTCTCCAGTCTTCTCAGACATGTGCCCACAGATGGTTTTGTCCATTCTCTTGAGTTTTGACAAGTTGTGAAAATCTGTATTTCTACAAAGTGCTACCAGTGAGGCTGGGGAGATAGCTCAGTAGAATAAGCATTTTCCTGGCAAGCCCAGAGTCCTGTGTTCAATCCCTGGTACCGAAAAAAAAAAAGCCAAAAAACAACACTACAAGGTCAAATTGTTTTTACATATTTTATATATGTACTTCCTTGATCAAACATTATTAATATCAACTCTTTGTGTATTTTCATACTTCAGTATAATATGTTCCATTTAAATATTTAAGCACTCAATAACTCTTGGTTATATGATACTCTATTCACTGTTCATTTAACTTCATTTTTTTCAAAATAGCATAGGAAGTTCTACTTGAATGCTGCAAAACAAACCAACATTAAATAGTTTTTATCAGATATAAAAGATTAAGTCTTGTGTTATTTTTCTGTAGAGTATTAGCAGTATTTAGTCTACTGTATTATGATGCATACTTTGCTATTGCTTAATCATCGCACTTGCAAAGACATTTTTCTGGTGTATGACCATTTCTTCCGAGCAACTTGATGAAATGTTTACAAACTGATTCAGACCACTGATTGAACAGCATGCCTTGATTGAATGCTACAAAGAACAAACAAGACGAAATTCCACATGGAGAAGATATAGTTGAGGAAAGAGAATTAAGGGAGCAACAGAAGATCAGAGTAGTTACTAGACATGCTTTCTGTTATTAAAGGAAGATGGTAAGGACCTACTGCACTTTGTACAATTGTGGTCCCTAAGACTGCAAAAAAGGCAACATTATATTCTAAGTCTGCCATAATTCCTCAAGAAATCAACCAATAAAAAATACTGTTGGGGCTGTCCAGAGAAAGGTAGAAGTGCAGACTGGAGAACCACTGTGGAAATCAGTGTGGAGATTCCTCAATACACTGCAATTAGAAGTCCCATTTGAATCAGTTATTTCTCTATTGGGTATTTTCCCAGAAGAATTGAAAACATCATATCACTGCAATACATGTGCAAATTTGTTTATAGCAGCAAAGTTTGTAATAGCTAAATTTGGAACCAACTCAAATGCTCATCAATTGAGGAAGGGATAAAAAAGGTGAGTTTCTGGACAATGGATTATACTCAGCTATAAAGGGGAAACTCTAGATTTTTATAAGTAACTAGATGAAAACTGAGACCATAGATGTAAGTGAAATCAATCAGACTTCCATGTGTAAACATTGCATTGTTCCTACAGTATAAGAAGCTGAAAGAATAAATAAGATCCAAAACGGACAATAGCGGGGCCAGGGAGATGGCTCCGTAGAATAAGCACTTGCCTGGCAAGCACAAGGGTCTGAGTTCAATCCCTGGTTCTGCCAAAAAATATTTACAATAGATATTGTGAAAGAGAAGGAACTGCTCAAAAGGAGAGAAAAAATGGGATGAGGAGAGGAAAGAAGAATATTCCAATTTAATTTCCATATTCATTCCTTTCACAATTTCATACAATTTTTGGTCTTCTCACTAAAATACAATTACAATAACAAAATTCATAACTTTCAAGATCATGGCTACAAAGCAAATTAATATTCTAGATTTTTCCATTGAATATATTCCTACACATCAAAAAAGGTACATATTTCTCAGAAAAAATACATTTATTTTCTCCAGGTGGCTTTTTCTTTAACACTGTTCCTTTTCAGAGAATTTATAAGATAATTTATTTTTAAACTTTAAGTTTTTCTTTTGGCAACCATGATTCAATCCCCAGCTCCACATGTCTTACCACATACAGCCTTAAGGCAGCCTGAGCTAGCAAAGAAAAAAAAAAGTATTCCTTTTAATTATTGATGTTTAACATTTATTTTAAAAACTTAATTAGTGGGTTTCTCTTTCATCTTCTAATTATAGTCTTTCATCATCTCATTGTATAGTTTTTATAATTCTTAAACCCAGGATATGCTTTTAATTCTTTACACTTAACTCTTAGAAAACTGGTATTAAAGCATGTAATGCACATTTCCCTCCCAATAAAGTAATTTATTTGTATAAAATTCCATAAATATACACATATTCTATATTAAGTCTACCAATAAGAAAGTCTTTTTTGAATTCAGTGTTCAAGTCACTAAAATTAATGGCCTTAGTCAAGATGTGATAAATGGGCACATATTAGTTAACTTGAAACAAACAGTGTAATTAATTTGTGCTGGCTGTCACATTCCTCTAAAAATCAGAGAACCAAGGATGTAATTGCACAATCTCTTTCACCTCAAAGCATACAGAATGGACTGTTGCCAAGAGGGGCCTGAGCGTGAGACCATGAACGAGCATGTTTCACTAGCCAGACAACTTTTTAAGGAAATTATTTCATCATAGTCTGTGATGTATCTATGGTACAATACTGGCTGATGTTGACTTCCTAAGTAGTGGGTTGAAAAAGAGACTGTGTTTTACTGAAATGATATATGTTTGGGGAAGCAAAATAATGCTTCATATTGTAGCCAATGTAAAATACAGTGATTACAGAAGAGGAAAAATGCAAGCATGTCTGCTTGCCTGTTTTGAGAAGACAATCAAAGAAAACTTTGTGCATTGCTATGCTTTGCATGTCTGGTTCATGCTTACTCTAGTTCTTTGACACTGTACTAAACTAGTAGAGCACATAATTCTGAAAAGATGTAAACATTTACTTTTTTATTTTATTTATTTTTTGCGCAGAACCGGGGATCGAACTCAGGCTCTTACACTTACCAGGAAAATGCTTATTCTACTGAGCCATCTTTCCGGCCCTGTAAACATTTATTAATGGCTCACTTATTCATTGTATAATTATCCTTCCAAAATTCAATTTAATAGTTTCCTGAAAATGTGTGCCACTTTTTAAGAAGAAGAGTTTAAATTGTAGTTTGCACTATCTTTAACCTAACCTTATTTGTAATTGTTATAACTGAATGGCTATTGATTTGTAATGTGCTGGGTTTGAAAGTTCAAAATAATTGAACACCTTTTTATGTTTTTAATCTTTGGCCATGATTATTGGTTTCACTAATTGTTAGAAGACTGAAATATAGTTCAAAAATAAGTATACATTCTGGACGTGATGAATGCGAAGTCATTAAAGTAGCTTTTGTGACTGTAGTCCAGATGATCACTAGTAGAAAATCAATGAATCCTTACTTGGATAATCTTTTAAATTATCTCTGATTCTCTCTCTCTCTCTCTCTCTCTCTCTCTCTCTCTCTCTCTATCTATCTATCTATATATAT
>NW_004524589.1:9428243-9440625 GCF_000260255.1 Octodon degus
ATATATATATATTTACCATAAATGTTAATATGCACATATAGTTAGGTCCACTGACAAAAATCTGAGTTGAATGCGGTAGAGAAGGGCTGGGGAGATAGCTCAGTGGCATAAGTGCTTGCATTGGATCCCATTTCTTTTCAGGGCTGGGAGATAGCTCAGTGATCTAAGTGTCTTCCTGGCAAATGCAATGACCCAGGTTCAATCCCTGGTACTGCATGCCATGCAGGCCTGAAACCCTGGGTATGCCATGCCGACCACAGAAACCAGGACTGGTGGCTCAGGCCTGTATCCCAATGCTGAGTGAGGAGGATCACTGAGTCCAAGCTGTGTAGTGGGACCCTGTTCCAAATAAATAAATAGATAGATAGTAAATAAATAAATAAGATATTACTAACATAAACAAAGATCTGGGGACATTTGGAAGATATACACAGGTTTATTAACCAGTAAAATGTAAATATCGCTTCTTGTATCTTCTTTATTTTAACAAATATTGTTAAAAAGATAGTTCTCCGAGGCCAGGGAGATGGCTCAGTGGTATATGCACTTCCCTGGCAAATGCAAGGGCCTGAGTTCAATTCCTGGTTCTTCCAAAAAAAAAAAAAAAAAAAAGATAGCTCTCCAAGTGCTTGCTTTGACAGCACATACACTAGCAAAGATATTTCTCCAAGAGTCATTCTCAGTGACACCCTATCTCTTCCCCATACAAAATGACCTTCACTATCTATGACTGCATACACAATTACCTTCCTTAGCATGACATTTTAAAATGGATACACAGTAATTTATGAAAACAATTGTAATTTTCCCATATGTGTTGCATATTCATTTACAAAGCTCTCTAATCATTGAGATATTATCAGATATTTATGGCTTACTTGTAGACATACAGTAATACTTCATGACATCCTCAGGTTCACATCCACTCATAACTGTATCTTCCTTTGTATCTGAAGATTGCAATGTAACATCAACATTTCTTTTAATTACTAATTGAATCTTATTATTCCCTAAAAGTCACTGAATAAAGGAGACAAAGACTCTTATAAGTACTGAGTCAACATTAAGGAAGTATTATGTCATTACAAAAGCATTGTCAATATACAACTTTACAGTTTATAACTTCCTTTTAGCTACTTTAAGCCTTTTGATCTCTGCAATATCTCTGAAAAAGTAAGGGCACTTTAGCTGCATACAAATCACATATTAACCTGTACTAGTGTAATAATTAAGAGAAATTTATTATGAAGGTCCTGAGCTGATACTTGATACTCAGTGAACAAAAGTTATGTTTATAGAACAAAGACATCAGATAAAATATCAGTCTCCCTCTGTCTCTGTCTCTGTCTCTGTCTCTGTCTCTGTCTGTCTGTCTCTCTCTCTCTCTTTCAATCTCTCTCTCCTCACTTTTCTATTGTCGCTATTTTTTTATTCAGATCTACTCTTTTCTATTTGGGTGTCCATTCTCTTTTTCTTGTGTGCTACTTCCTTTTTATCCAGTCTATAACCCACTCTTATAATCACAGCTTTTAAGGAGCCTGAAGCAACATAGCAAGACCCTGTTTCTTCATATGTAGGAATAAATGCATAAATGATGTCGGAGAGGTAACTCCATCGTAGAGAGCCACTGAACATAGTGATATGTATATTTATATCATAATAATGTGATAAATGGACTGATAATATATAAACTACAATGTATATATGTTATATTATGCATATCTATATATCTTATATACATTCATTTGTATGAATTATCAGTATATAATTTAACATAAATATATTTGTAATTCTCAACTGTGATACACATTAATATATGTTGATTGAAACATTTTGACTGCAAAATGTGAGCAAGAAAACAAAAGGAAAATTTATAATCTCAAAGTCAATCAATGAGTTGTTTGCATCTTCACATTGATCCATATAGGAAAGAAATGTGAAAAACATCAAATATAAAAATAAATGAAATTAGCCATAATGTTTGAGATGCTTAAATATTCCAAGGAAAGATGACCTCAGATGATCGAGTGTTTGTTGTTTGTGACTTCAATTTGGTTCCTAGTCAACACATATTTGAGTTTTTCATGTATGTCGTATATGAAAAATATATATGTCAACATATATATTTCTGACAGTGCTTCAGAACTCCAATTTTTCTATTTTTATAACAATAATATTACCCATTATGTTTTCATATTTTTATTTGAGAGGCTCTTCATGTGGCTATTGAAAACATTACATGCAGTAAAATGTAAAGTTATTATGTTGCTAAGCCCCAGGATTGCTCCTGGTATTTCTTGGTGGCTATACTTTTTACACATCATCCATCATATGACAGCTAATTACTGCATATTCATGGACAGAACTGATACACTTTACATTATCTTGCAGACAGAAATTATCCAAAATCAATATGTTGGCTTTCCTTAAATATTCCACGGTTTAAATAAGTTTTTCATGAAAGTTCCATATATTAAATAAGTACTTGCCTTAGTAGTATAATATTTATTGTTATGTACATCACTAAGAGAAAGATAGTATTTTTCTCATGTACTCAAATAATGTTTGTGCTGTTGACACTATAAAAATCTCAGAGGGGGCCTGGCCCTAGCTCAGGCCTTTAAGTGGCTGCTTCCGCAAAGCTGTCAGCCTCAGGTTGCAGGTTGCTGGAGTTCCATTCCCACAACTCCAGCCAGCCAAACCTGCCCTCAAGGCATTCGGAGCAAAATAGAAAAAAGAAAAATCTCAGAGTTTTATCTGCTTTATCAACCTCCATGCAGTCATACAGATACAAAGATGAACCTACATTATATGTAAGCACATGCATTTGATTATACTCCACCCAAAATATAGTGTAGCATTTGAACTGCTGAGAAATATTTTTTACATATTAACTGAATCTAATATGATTAAATTTTTCTCTATTGTGTGCTATAAGGAAGAGTATCAGTGTATTTTTCATAAACAGTATTTTATATATGACTATGAGAATATATAAATATTTGATTAAATTAAAAATAGCAGGAATAAAATATTCATTAAAGAATTAGAGGAAATTTCATCCTAATGCATTTTAAACATTTTAATAAAGCATTTCATTTGTAATTGTTTTCATTATTTATTTATTTTATATTATGCTGGGAGGGCGAGTGGCTCATTGTTTAGTTCAAGCTGGCACTAAACTACGTAGTACAGGCTGGCTTTGAGTCCACAGCCACCCTCATTCCTCGGGCTCCCAAGTGCTGGGATTACAGATGTGTGATAAGACACCAGGCTTGAACTTTTGAAAGAGAGAACTCTGACATAATGACATTTAGAAGTCAAACTTCATCATGCTAAACTGTCTATGATAAAATCAATTTATTTTATAAAATTCTATGTCAACCATTATTCTGCATGTGTGCAGAGCTACTATCAGATAGATAATTGGAAAATAAATAGATTTCTCATAGCTCTGAGTCTCAAATCTCATTCTTCCTAATCATAAAAATATATTATATATGGGGAATATTTGTTTTGATTAGCTTCGATAGTTTGATATTAAAATAAAGAAAAAGACTTGATATTATAATATGTAGGAAACAAATAACTTTATGAGATGAAAATGGATGCATCTGAAAACATTTAAAGGTAGTTGTTGCATTTTTAAAACAATTCCTTGGAATAGTATTTTCAAGAGTACATTCCTGCTTATATCCTGTGTTCAAATGGATGAATGGGGGAATGTCAGGATGTTCCTTGACTGTACGACTTTTGCCAAAGTAGCATGTTTTTATCTTCTTGATGTATTTCATGTTTATTTAAAAAAATACATGTTTTACCTGGTTTCACAATTTGCGATAATTATCTAAGTAAAAATAATCAGAGTGAAAGAACAATTGAAGAGGAAAGTGCCTTGCACATATGAGTCTGTTTTTCAACATCTTTAGGAAGGGTTTTTCAAAACCAGTTTTGTATGGAACCACCATTTATCAAATTCTGCTCAAGGATAAGAAATTTATCAGAAAACATAAAATGAGTACTTTAGCAGAACTTTGCATCTTCTAAAAATAAATTATACACGTTTATAACATCTAACTATTGTAGTACCTTCTGGGTATACACAGGAGCCTTTTGACAAATGAGATCATATAAATATTTTAAATTTAGTATTATTACTGAGTTTGCATTTCTTTTATTCAAAAGAAAGAAAGAAGGAGAAATAAAGAAAAATTTTTTAAATGGGGATAGAATAGATTTAGCATAAAACAATACAAAATCTCAGTAGGGTAAATATTGATACGTATAACTCCATATCTGGAATCCATGGCACATGATTTCTAGTTATAGCCCTAATAGTCTCTCTCTTGTATTGGGCCAGGTCTATCCTGAAGTTTACCTTGAAAGACTTTTCAGATTCCTGCCATGTCTGACTTCCTAGCTCTCCACTGTACCGTTTGCTTCTTCCCACCGATTCATGTTTTGCTGACCCAGAAGTTCTTCACATGGCTTTGGATGCATTCCTTTGACATGATAGTGGGCTTCTGGATGACAGAACTCCTGCAGGTGGCATGCTGGTACAAACATTAGAGTAGAAGGGACTTGGACAGAGAATGTGCTTAGTTTATACTGGTCAGGAAACAAATAAGAGGCAAAATTCAGACGAAGAAGAACACCAGCATCCATCCCCAACATGGACAGGACCTAGACCCCTTAAAGTGAGGAGTGCACACTGACTGCTTGATCAACTGGACACTGTACAATTAATCCTGAGGTACCAATTCCCTAAGAGGCTCCTCTTGAACAGTGGTCCTGGAGACCTGCTTCTCAAATAAAATGTTTACTCACTTAATTGTTGATCATGGGGCCAGGGAGATGGCTCTGTATAATAAGTGCTTGTCTGACAAGCACAAGGGTCTGAGTTCAATCCCCGGTTCTGAAAAAAAATTGTTGAGCCTACAACAAGTGGAGTCATTATGATTTTTAGTTTGTCCTGAGAGCATTTTTCTTATTCCTGTACAAAGTACTTAGCTTCTTTTCAATGATGCTAATTATTTCAGCAACTACTTCTTTTTTGGCTTCAAATTTGTGCATGGGCTTTTGAGCCAAAATTGAATTCTTCTGACGTTCTCCTATTCTGCTTTTTGCCACTAATTCTCACTGCAAAGCTCATTAAAAGCAGCTCGTGAATGTGGAGTTGCCTTTCAACTTCCTTTGTCAGATCAGTTAGTGCTGTGGTCCTACTCTCAGTTTCTCTCTCAAAAAAGAAAATAATCAGGGATATCAGGGTATGGGGCTGGTGAGACAGCTCGGCAGAATAAAACACATGCTTAGGCAAACTTAGACAAGCGCAGGGACTGATTTTTGATCCCAGGAACCAGGTTCATGCCAGCCCCGCCCCCAGGGCCAGCTGAGCCAACTGGAGTCTGGGAGTTCTAGCCTACACCTGCAATCCCAGCACTAGGGAGTCTGAAAGCAGGAGGTTCTGCATGAGTCTGAGCTGCATAGTGAGACCCTGCAACAACCAAATACATAAATATATATAAAAAAATAATAATAACCGGGGTATGGGTGAAATGCAGACAAATATTCTGCTCAAATATAATAAACACAGCTTCTTGTCCTATTAGCAATGGAGCCCTTGTTCCCAGTGAACCTCCTCAGCTGGTGCCAGTGTGTATACTCCCATCTGCACTCTGGGCCTCTGAGCCACACCAAGAATCACCCATTTAGTTCTACTCATATCATGCTGAAGCTACTCTAGTCTGCACACCAAACTTCTAAACCGTTGCAAGCCAGTATATTTAAGGGCTTCTAAATTTTATACTTAGTTGCAGTCACAGCAACTTCCCCACTTCTCCCATTTAAAAAAATATATATATATATATATATATATATATATATATATATATATATATATATATATATGTATCTGTGTTACTTTGTTTTCTGCAATGCTGACGTACAATACCCGGCACAGCTTAAAGGAAGACAGGTTTAAATTAGTTCAGTTTTGAGAGGTTCGTTCCACAGTTGCCTCTGTCTCCAAGGCATAAACAATAGAATAGAAAAGCTCATCAGATTAAAGGCTTTGATAGTATGATGTCTGGGTGACAGAGCAAGGCACTAACGACAGATCAGAAGAGGCAAAGGATCCACCCGTAGCCGTGATCATACAGCAGATCCGCCCACACATACACACAGAAGTGTGCTTCAGTAACTCCTCGCATGCGCCAGCCACAGAGCCACTCAACTTGACCCTGCCTCCTAATTGCTACAATGACAGGAAAGGGAATTATCTTTACTCCTCTTCTTCTGTATAGACAAAGCTTTTAAGTGATAACAATAGCCTTTAGTGCAAAAGTAAGCCACATCACGAGGATAAAGCATAAACAACACTATGCCACTCATAAGACGATGAACAATTTTACTCACAAAAAGAAAGTCAATTTTCCATAAAGAACTCAGTTTGCAATGAATTCTATATTAGTCAAAAGAGATGATGTTTTATTGTAGTAGAAACAAATATATCTATGTTTTAAAAATGAAAAAGTGTCATTTTTATTAGACATTAGCATCTGGGGTTGATTTTTTTACCCTTCTATCTTATCTTATTAAGACCCTGACCTCTGGAGTCAACAGAGAAATCAGAGACACATGTGCTAGTCTATAAATACTTTCTGTCCTAGTATATAAATACTTCCTGTCATGTTGGAGTAATTCATATGATCACTGATCACTTCAATGATGATCTTTTATGTCATAACTTTAAGGATAATGTTATTAATGTGCACTTTACTAGAAATGCTATTGGGTCTTCTCAACCTCTGTGTTCTAAATTGTGCCCCTACTTTTGATTCATATGTTAAATCCTTAAGACCTGGAAATTAGAATCTGTGTACTTGCCTAAGGGGTCATTAATGCTGCAGCTAAATTCAAGGGAGGCCATAAGGGCAGGTTCTAATATAATCTAAGTAATGTCTTTCTAGGGAGAGTTTACAATACAGAGAAACATCAAGAGTATATGTGTACAGGGCCTACAAATTAGCCCAATGGACTAAGCACCTGCTTAGGCAAGTGCAGGAACTGGGATTTCATCCCTGACACCACATACCATGCAGGCCCTGCCCCTAGGCACGCTGAGCCAGCCACAGAGTCTGGGTGTGGTGACCTGTAATCCCAGCACTGTGGAGGCTGAACACAGAAGGATCACTATGTGTCTGAGCTGTGTAGAGAGACCCTGTGCCAAATACATTAGAAAAAAGAGTATATGTGTGCATATAGGATGAAAACCTTTTGTAGAGACAGCAACAGGGAGGCCATCTGCCAGTCGAGGAAGATATACCAGAGGAAAGAAAACTTCCAGCAAACTACAGCTGGACTTCTAGGCTCCAATAGATGTGAGAAATACAATGTGTGTTTTCAAGACAACTAGTTTCTAATTTTAATAGTAGTCATAATGTAGTAAATTAATATACCATTTGTTTTGAAGTTATTGGACATGTATAAATATATGACATGCCTGAGTATCTTATTATAAAAGCACATAGGATTTAAAAATGAGATTTTATAAAGATTTCATGAAGATCCTTTAAAGAAATTATTTTTATTATCAAGTTTTTCAGATTTATATTCTATGTAAATTTAAGAGGTTGATTCCTACCTTGAGGCCTATGTTTCAATTTTACTTCTATATTAATTTACTATAATTGCCTTAACACCTTAGTACAATTTAGCTTCATTGTGCAAGCAAAAGCAGATTTACAGATTAATATAAAATCTGAAGATCAGCAGTTGAAATTTTGTTAAACTGGGCAGTTATTGGTAAAGCCATCTTCTTTCTGGAAGTTCTAGGAAAGAATGTACTTCCTTTCCTGCTTGCTCCTCTAGAAAATAAACGAAAAAAGATGTTTTATTCTTTTTTGTATAAAATAAAAAACTGTATTATGCTCATAACTTTCATACAATTGATGACATAGAGAGCAGTATATGCCTGTCACATATACACATGAAAATTCTGACTGAATTGAAAAACAAAATGAAGGATCAAGATCAGTGGTCTGAAACCTACTCATAGGATTTCAGGATTTAACAAATAACAAGAAGTGTGAAATTTCAGACCACAACACTGTTGACAACAAAAGAATGATAAATACAAGAGCACATATTTTCACATTAAAAACAGTAAAATCTACATAATGAAAATCCAAACCTAAACATTAATACAAAAAAGAAAGAAATTCCAAATCCAAAGCAGATCAGAGGCCAAATGAAGATCTACTGATAAAATATCTATTTTAAAGTACTATCAAGAACACAAGAAAAAAAAATATTTACCAATAAGATTTCTTAGTTTTCTTATATGCTTCTCTAGAATTAGAAGAAAATTTATCATTTAACAATGGAAAAGTGATTTAAACAACATTTTCTTTAAAATAATTCCATAATTTAAGAACAATGTACATACTGTTATTTTATAGATGTATTCCAAAACTAAGATGTATAGTATAGAATGCCTTTTCTTATTTTAGTACATGATTTCTCAAATTTCCCCACATTCAAATTTATACGGACTTTGGCAGCATTTACACTGAATTCTAATCTTGCAGAAAATGTATTTCTTATGTCAATAGCCATAAAGCCAGGACAAAGCATTATTTATCATTCATGAAAAGCATTGTGTTCTTGAGGCACAAATAATAGAACTATTGAAATTATCAAATGGAGAAAACCATGAAGATAAACCAATCAATTGACAGATGCAGTCTTATACTGCATATTGTTGGAGATTGTTCTTCCTAATCTGCACTGTCAGTCAGTAATTGGTGAAGTAAGTCCATTTACATTGATGGTTATAATTAAGCTGTACTGACTTATGTTTGACATGTTATTTATCTGCTGTTGTACACCTCTTTTTCTCCTTGTTTAATTGTTTGCCTTATTTGGAGGTTCTTTCCATTTTCATTCATGTATTTGAGGTCATTTTGATCCCTCTCTAGAACATCTTTCGATAGTCTGTGTAGGGTTGGCTTTGTCGTCATGAAATTCTTTAGTTGTTCTTTGTCATGGAAATATTTCACTTCTCCATCAAACTTGACAAAAGAGTTTTGTAGGGTATATCAGTCTGGGTTGGATTCTTTTTGTTGTTGCTGTTGTTTTGCAAGAATTGTAGTACTTTGCTCCGTGCTCATCTTGACTTGATGGTTTGTGAAGAGAAATCTTCCACTATTCAGATGGATTTTCCTTTAAATGTGATCTATCCTTTCTCTAGTAGCTTTTAGTATATTGTTCCTGTGCTGAATTTCTGGAATCTCGATTATTATATGTCTGGGTGTAGTTTTAATTGGGTTGCTGTTATTTGGATTTCTATATGCTTTGGTTACCTGAATGTTAATTGTTTTTCCATATTTGGGAAGTTTTCTGCTATTACTTCTGCCCATATTCTCTTTAGATCATTTTTAATGACTCCCTCTTTCTCATTGATGCCTGTTAGTCTTACGTTGCTCATCTTTGCATCATCTTTCAGATGTTGAATTATTTTTTCCTGCATCCTAGTTTTCTTTAGGAAATCTTTTCTTACCTTTTCACTAGCTGCAATGGTGTCTTCAAGGTCTGAAAGACTATCTTCACTTTCATCAAATGGTTTTACCAGCATGTGATTGAGGTTTTAATTTCCTGTATATCTCTTTGAATTTGCTTCATGCATTCTATTTCTTTCCTATTTTCTCATTCAAGGATTCCATCGTTTTTCTATTCTCTATTTTTTTTTTATCAGTGTCTTCTTAGAAGTACTTAGTACTTCTTTCATTATAGGTATCATTTTTTTTCTACTTCAGAAATTAGTTCTGATCTGATTTCCTCTGTACCTTTCTGCACTTGTTTCTTTACTTTAGATGCTACTGTTTCAGAAAATTCAGATGCATGATTTCCAATTTTTTATGCTATTGTCTTGTATATTTGCTCTAGGTGGGCTCAGGACCTGAAAATGCTCCTTTTCTTTGTCATTTTGTATATCATTGTCTTCTGATCTTTGGTCTAGAGCTTTGGTGTAGTTATTACCTTAGCACCAGGTCCTAGATCAAACATATCCAGGTGGGTGTGGCTCAGGTCTGGCTGCTCTGTTCCACTGCTTCCTGCTGCAGACCTTGGAGATGAACTTGCTGTGCCACTCAGGCAAAATGTTCTGCTCCTGGATCAGCTGGTGGGTCTTGCCTCTAGCCCCTCTGCAGGAAGTTCTGCCACAGAGCTCCACACCAGGCCTGTCTGGTGCTGGAAGTTAACTCCAAACACACTTGGCCTGGGTGCTGGCTAGAATGAGGATCCAGTGGGACCTGGATGGTCCCACTCACAAGCCAGGCCTGGGCACTGTCTAGAATGAGGACCCAGAGGGCCACGGGCAGTCCCACCTATAAGCAAGAGTTGGGTGCTGGCTTGAATGAGGATCCATCCTGACCCAGAAATTCCTGCACACAGCCCAGGCCTGGGCACTGGCTGCAATCAATTCTCCTGACATGTACTTTTCCCCCAAATTTTCTATTATTTGTCTTCACTAGATGAAAATTTTAACATGTGAACCTTTCATTCATTTTCACTATGACCAGAGTAATATCTTCAAAACTATTTTTGAATCTGATGGTCACTTCTTTTCTGGTGTTTCTTATTTATAAGTTTTCTATGTTTATTATTATTGTTGTTGTTGTTGTCTGGCAATTTCTTTTCTTAATTCTTTATTATAATTTTATTTTGAATAGTAAAAACAAAAGCAAGAACAAAAATCAGAAACAAAGACAGAAATAGGGTAACATACAACAATACATATGTTACAGACTTTTAAAACAAGAATAGCTGATTAACAATGGTTGATATATTTCCGTGCACAGTGTGTTCTGCCAGTCCCTCCCCAGCATGCCCTAAGACAGTGGTTGAGAGTCGGGGTGGTGATGAATGCTCTCCCAGCACTTGGGATGCTGAAAACAGGAGGATCACTGAGTCAAATCTGTATAGTGAGATGCTGTAGGCCCTGTACTAAATACATTTTAAAAAATGATTGATATATTATCTATTTTCATTGTGAAATCTGTTGCTCATATTAACAGATATAGTTATGTAACATTGGAATATTACCATTTGCTTTTCAAGAAATCTTAATTTTTTTCTTCTACATTTTCTATGTTTTTATTTTATTTATGAGTGCCCTGTGATCCCATTATGTTCGGACAGATATTACATGATAAGCTCCCATCCTAAGAAACCTTAAGTTAATCTCATGTGCAAAGATAGCCAAGGATGTAATTTGTCCTAAGATTCTAGGAATAAGAATTGTACTTGTCAATTAATATTTTGCTACCGTGTCTACCTAATGTATTGTTACCACCTTTTAACCTTCTTAACAGAGGTCTCAGATCAGTTATTTCTTAAACACGAAAGTTTCACTTGCCTGAGTCATAAATGTCACATCTCAGGTAAGTATCTGTAACATCTATAATTGTCCAGTATATTTCTTAACATAAACAATAATGTGAATAACTGTTTATTCCTGATTGTTCTTGTTTTCTTAATTCAGCCTAAGATACATAAAGGCAGAGGTGTATGATTTCTATCCAACTGTAATATCCTTAATACCTTGCACAATACATTATAATAAATATTTAATAAATGCATGTTACAAAAAAATGATTGCAATTATAATGAATTAATAGTTTAACCAAAACCAAGTTATTTTATGTTTTATGTTTTATTTATTTATTTAGTTTTTAAACAAAGAATAAATTTTAGGAACAAATGGAAGCTAAGAGCAGAACATGCTTATTGGGGGAAAGAAAGCTTCTGTCCAAGAGAGGGACTGAAGGGGGAACCTGAGCAGGTTGCTGCTTAGGTATTTTAAATATATGTTTTTTTTTAATTAATAGTGTTGCTGTAGAAAATCTGGAACTATAAAGCTTCCTTGTCACAAATTAATAGGATCTCTTTCTGGCCACACAACCTTCCAAAGGTTATGGATGTCACTCATAAAAAGGGGGTAGAAATAATCTCTTACATTATTTTGATAATTGAGCAAGAAAATTAGCCTTTTAAATTACCATTGTCCATTTTAAAGAGAAAAACATAGCACAGCCTGGCAGATGGACTTGCCAGAGTAGAAATAGCCGTAGCATGGCAGGCTGGAATAAGTGAGCCTTCCGTCATTATCTTTTTATTCCATCCAGGCTATAATTCTGTGGCTTGGTGCTGTCCATATCAAGGGTGGATCTTCCCTTGTTAATATCTACATTTTTATGATGCTAACATAACAAGGAAACCAGTCCAACTTCACAAATCATGTTCTAGTCATTCCCAAAACCTCCACCCTTGTGTAGACAATCAGATATAAGCCAGAACCTTTATCACATACTTTGTTTTCATT
>NW_004524589.1:9441180-9444720 GCF_000260255.1 Octodon degus
AAACTAAAAGGCAGAGAGCAAGATGCTTTGAAATGTTTACAGATTCCTTTCATTAGATATTTAGGTTATTAAATAATAATAAAATACAACCAATTTCTGTCCTCTGCTCTATAGACACATAGCTCCTCCTAGAGTGATGTTTGGTATTTCATGTTTATAAAAATAATTTTTATAGTTTTCTAGTGAATTTTCTCTTTGAAATTACATTGAAATAATCATTTCTTGTAGTAGATGATGCAGGATATTGCTGGTATGTGTAGTCATTTTTGCTACTTTTGGGATTTTGGGGGCAATTTTAGATAAATGATATACATGTTAGATATGTATTTCTTTAAGCAATATATAGACTTAGGTTAATAGTTGATACATTTTGAGGCAAAATTATTATCAAAATACTCTATAAATGCTGCAGTTGAGCATTTTAATATGTATATAAAATAAGTTAACATTATCCCAAGAATTCACTCTCAAACCCCCCCAAAGACAAAAATAGCATAAATTATAAGCCAGCATTACACAAAGCATGATATTATAATGTCATGGCTGTAAGAACAGTAAGTTTTAAATTTCCCCCCAGGCTACTCTTGCCTATTTTGCTCTGTTTTTCCAGTGTTCACTGTCTAAAGGGATATATTCATTATAAACAATGCTTTCCAAACAAATTGATGCTCTGTAGCACAAGTTAGGATTTCATTACGGAAAATGTGTGTAAAATACAAACCTAATTATAAAATCCCAAAATTGAAATGTACTTTTTCAGGGATTTAAGTGATTTCCACCATGAGGGAGGACTTTTCAACATACAGAGATCTATAATTATGCTTCTTTCACTCAGTAGTAAAATACCTTGGGCCAAATAACACTTTACATTTTTCCATTGAATTTCTATGTGGTTTTAGAGAAATACTGAAATAGTATCATAATGTTTCTCCCTAAATGACAATATGCATTACTTTCCTCTCAAAAATGTGTTCTATGTAGGGAGATATTATATTTAAATTAGGTTGCATAATTAACAGTTCTAAATCTGGCTACTATTGAGCAATATTAGAATAAAAATTGGGTTTTTTTATTGTTTGTTTGGTTTTTTGGCAGAACCAGAGATTGAACTCAGGCCCTTGCACTTGCCAGGGAAGAAGTGCTTATTCCACTGAGCCATCTCCCTAGCCCCCTAAAGTAAAGATTTTATTTGCCATTTGTTTTACAGAGTATTACCCAGTCATGATAAACAATTGGCATGAAGCTCCATTGTGTGTACAAACGCTACATTTTTTTGTGATATGAAATATGTCTTTTTGTCTGTCTATCTTGTCTAAACAATATTAGTACAAACTGTTATTCTCAATGAATTAACAGAAAGTAGCTGTATATCCTAACTCTCTTGTGTATACTTATAAATATATATTGTTTTCTCCTTTTTCACAAGAAAAATGTCCTTTTTTTTACACTTTTATGAGGTTAGTAATGCATGACACTAGGTTGCCTAGCAATTAAGAGCTAACCTTTGTCTTTTTTTAATTTACAAAATCCTTTATTTTTAAACAAAAATCATTGCTATTCAGAACGTTTCTTTATGAACTTGCTTGTAATGGTACCTGGGTATATTAACGTAAGATTTTTTTCCTCAAGATATTTCCCTAATTTCTTTTTTTTAAAGTAGCAAAATAGATTTATTTAATCATGAAAAATAAGAAATGCCTTTAATGCTATGTTTAATATTACTATAAACATTTCTTTAATGAGTTTACATTAAAATTCTTTACATCTTTTCTTATTTCATTTTATTAGTAAATAATTCAGATATTTTAATTATAATAATCATTACTCTATGACAAGAGTTTTATAATCTGATATAAATATTCACTTGCAAGCCTGGAATATGGATATGCATTTTAAATATTTCTCTAAATATTATATAGAGCTATGAATATCCAATCAAAAAAATAACAAACCTCTTTCTTATAAACACTACAATGTGTAACAAATTTCATAGAAGTCTATAAAATGAGAACAAAATACTTTTGGAAAAAAGCTGATTGGAATTTGACTGAGAGTCCTGATACACAATGTAGGCCCTTTCCTGTGCTTACCTCTACATTCTCTTTAATGAGCATCAACAGTCTTTCCAAGGACACCTTAGGATAACAAACACAGACATTTAAATGTCTAGCACTAGGATTATTAAATACATATAATTAAAATATTTCAAATTTCAAAGAGAAAAATATTAATTGCAATTGATTGTAGACATGAATTATGGATAGAAAATTATGGCAAGAAGATGACTATAAGCCAGGATAAACCACACAAATAGCACATAACGAAGCTCTGTCATTTTGCTAGCAGATAAAGAATGCAAAGAACATATTTTAAAACTGAAAATCTAGGCTATTCACCTCAGTCAGGTTATGAAGAACTAGAAAGCAGTCAGGTTATGAAGAACTATAAAAATATTAATTTTACCTTTAATACCTAATCACAGCAAGAATTAAATGATGAAATGGTCGAAATTTTTATACTATTCTCAGGGAAGCTTACTTTTTGATAACATTAACCGTGTACTTTTCAAGTTGTTCAGTAAAAAATAAGTTTCACAAGCCAATGATGTCACTTAAAACATCATTACGATAGCACACTTGCTGTACTCCAAGAGAATAATTTGGTCTGTGATAATATGAATGACAGTATTTAAATGTTTCAAAGAAATCCTTAGACTGTATTGATATTGAAGAACTTTGATTAATAATAACCCCATCACTGTCCTTGAATATTTACTCTTTTTCATTTAATAACACTTATTAAATATCCACTATGTTTCCGGATCAATTTGAGAAAGTTAATCTCTGATGAAAAACAGTATCTGTTTTCAAAAATCTATCCCTTTAGATGGTTAGTAGGGAACGGCAAGCAAAAAGTGCTTGCTTGCCTTACAAATATCATGAAAAGGATACAAAAGTTAAAGAGAGACGAAAGGTTGATTCAGTGTTTTAAGATCTGCCTCATGTTTTATTTACTAGAGAAGATGTCTAGAAGAATTAAAGGAATTTCTCAAATTGCCAAGGATAAGAGAGATGTAAGATGAATAAACAAAGAAAATACATGTGTGTCATGAATACATATGTTTTGTAATCATCACACTATCAGAGAATATATATTAATGAATGTAGGCAAAAATGAAACAGGTGGGGCTGGGGAGATGGCTCAGTAGAATACATGCTTGTCTGGCAAGCTCAAGGGCCTGAGTTCAATCCCTGGTTCCAACAAAAAACCCACAAAAAATAAAAAAGCATGATCACTTAATCGCTGGGGCTGGGGAGATGGCTCAGTAGAATAAGTGCTTCCCAGGCAAGTGCAAAGGCCTGAGTTTAATCCAAGATTCTGGAAAAAACAAAAACAAAAACAAACAAACAAAAAAAAACATGGAACAGGTCTAATTTGTGGAGGCAACAAGGGGACTAGGAATAAAGGCACCTAAGAGATCTGTAAGGGGAATGGTAAGGAAAATAAAAAATAAAGGTAATATTGTCATGGCAGTTGACA
>NW_004524589.1:9445063-9453443 GCF_000260255.1 Octodon degus
TAGCCTGGACTCATAGTGATCCTCCTTTCTCAGCTTTCTCAGTGATGGGATTACCAGAGTGTGCCACCACACCAAGTTACCATGGCCAGCTCTGTGTGCCTAGGATTCCAGACCCAGTACAGCACACAGTACTCAAAATTGCACCCAACCCTTGAGCTTGCAGGCAGGCTTTTAGAAGCAAACTATCTCTCCAGTCCTGCATTGGATTTTAATGTTAACCTATTTCCCAGTTTGATCTAAATATTTGTTTCTATTTTTCTCTAACTGGGTTTGTGGTTAGCTACAGGGGAGGGAGTGAGAGAGTGAGTGCATCTGTAGTTTAAGTGAACTTAAGTGACACTTTTTTAAAACGGAATTAAAAAGAAATGAAATTATTTTGCTCCATCACCATATAAACATACACTGACTTTCTAAGGTAAATCCAATTACTAGGAATCAAAACAATATAGTAAGATACTAAAACAAAGAAAGCCCTCCAGAAAGAAAAAAAAAATTCAATGATTTGTAAAATATCATGAGGAGTTTCATTTTTATACAGATTGAAATTACAAACTTTTGAAGAATTATAAGCTATTACACCTTTTAGTCTTTCATATGCATTAGCTTTTTAACAGTCAAAGGTACAATTGGAACTATCTTTCAGTGGTTCATTGAAAAGTGCGTTGAAGGATTGTTGAGGGCTTGACTAGATCTAGCAATAGATGTAACAACAGTTATTTTATACATACTTAAAAATTCTTAATATAACTTAATAATAGATCCTTTAGGCTTGTGAAAAGAAAAGAATAGAGTCAATAGAAAAAATAATAGATTTAGGGTAACTTTTATTCCAAGAAAATAGAAATTCATTTAACTGTGATGAGAAAGCATAGAATAAAAATTTGTCCAATTTTTTGAAGAAAATATTATTGTGTTGCTTTTGGAAACATTATGCTTGAGTTAGGTTATATATGGGTAGTGATCTAAAGGTCTACAGATTTGAAACACAAAATAGCATGAAAGCATAATGTTCTTACTACCAGTCATGCCGTTGGTATTGCAAAATTATTTCTGAAAAGTTATGTGGCTTGAAGTACCTACTCATTGATAGATCATTGTTTTGGTTTGGTTTGGTTTATGGATTTCTATTTCACTAATACAAAAAAGGGACATTTATTTTAGTGAAATGAACCTCTAAAATTGTTTTAGAGATTAAAAACAGTGTTTCTCAAATGTATTCACAAAATGGGATACTATATTTTGCTGAATTCAAGTATGTACAATATTTGAACTGGAATCAAGTACAAAAGGTTCTTCAAGGACTTCTCCAAATACAGCTTCTCTAACAGCAGTGAAACACCCATGTCTGACAAAAAGAACAAAAACAGGGGGATATAAATGAAAGATGGCTTTGTAATAAAAAAAAATATGAACACACAAAATAGTTAAGGCAGAGATACAGCTACCTTCTCTTAGTTTAATGAGAAGAAAGATTTGTACTAATATTGTTTAGACAAGAGATCATGTCTGCAACTTGTATTGTGAATAACTATTATGAAGACAACAATATACAATGTATTAATTATTGTAACTGTCCTAATAACCTGTTTTGAAACTGTCTCATTGCTATTTCTTTCTCATTACAATTAATAAAAATTAAAAAATAATAATTAAGATGCATGTATTTATCTTAAACAAACTCAACTTTAGTCTCAACTTAATTGATCAACTAAGTGAAGGTTGTAATTCTTTTATCATAAGGAATCAAACAATCAAAATATCACAGATGTATGTTTTTCTTTTAAGACCTCATAGTAGGCCATAATGTATTGATATATTAAATTAAAAATTTCAGAATAAGGAACACTTTCAAATACTTCCTTGCACAAAATATACATAGTACAAATAATACTGGTATTTTAGTGCAATTTTATGTTAAATATTACTACACAAAGATGTAGGGCCATTTATCTTAAGGTATGCATAGTGCTGCCACTATGTGTAGATGGACAAGAAGAAGCAAAATATAAAACCATCTTCTGGTATTTGCATTGGTCATTTTGTATCTAGCAAAAATCAATATATTTTCCATTATTTCAAGACAATCTGACGTTGTATAAAAGGTCTTTTTAATGCTTGATGGAATAGACCAAGCATAAACATTTATTGGTGAACTATAAAGTCCTTAGCATTTTATTGACTTAGTTTGCAGAAATTTATTCCCTACACAGTAAATACAGAATTGTGTTTAGAATGGGCACAGGCCATGATCAGATGCCTCCAAGCAAGACACAACATGGAAGAAAGGCACAAGCAGAGTTGCTTATGAAGCAGAGACATGAAACAGAAATGAATTAAAGATCCAGGTCCTGCTGAGAGAGTAAGCAGAAAGGATTAATAAAAGGTATGTTCATGCATTTATAAGAGGTAAACTAGGTTGTTTAAAGTCAGAAAGCTGAAAGTCTGAAGGTTCTTCTAAAAGACCTTAAGAGATTACTCTGCAGTTTTAAGGAGGAGAAAAAAAATGTCTTCCAGCAATTTTATTCATTGAAATACAATAGGGAAGCTCAGAGGCAATTATGTAAGCCAATCTTACATAATCATTTAATTCCAACATCTTTCAAAGAACTGTTTGGAGGGGCATTTGTTGTGTTATTTTGCCTCCATCATCTAAAAATCTAGTCAATTCTGTTCCATTAAAATTGAATTTTAAAAGAACGCCTGATATTAAAAATGAAACAAAGGGCTCCTCCTCAGGTTCTTTCACTTTATTCCACTTTAGTAAATGAAAACTACTTAAATGTACCAGAGAATCACAACTTCCTGCAGGGCAATTCTAGTTTTCACAGCAGCAGAAAAGAAAAAGCAAAGCTTTCTTAATGCTTTTCCTGTTTCCTGAGGTGAAGCATATTATTCTCTATCAAAGATTCCCTGGGTTTTAACAACATATAGATATGCAGAATGAGACGCGGACCACAGAGTGCCTAAAGTGCTTGAAATTCTTTCACTTCCTAATTTTTATATTTCTTATGAATGAAACACTCCTCGTCTTTAGCTAGTTTTTATTTACCTCTCAGTTAAGTTTAATTTGAATAACAAGATTGGCCTTCTAAAATATATTGGTAGATATTTCCACTTTTTTCTTTTGTACTGATTCAGTTGACATTTTTCTAAGCCTTTTTCTATTACCTTATTGATGTATACAATACTATAGCCCTGTCATGTGTGTATTTTTACTTTAAATATTCTTGATCTTAGAGCATCAAATAATACATAGCTTAAGAATTTTGGTAAACATATCGAACATGTGAAGTGTTTGTTTCATAATACATCAAAATCAGCAAAAGCAACAAGAGGAAAAAGTGAGGACAGGCGAGCAAGCCTCTTCCCAGCCCTTCTATTGGATGCTGGCTTCCCAACCCAAGGCGGGTGTAGCACTCACACCCATAATCCTGCCACTGGATCATGAATTAGTCACAAATTCAAGAAGCTGCCCCATGACTGACTGAGGCTTTGGGGGCTCAAACAGACAAAAAACACAACACTGAGTAAGCTAGTAGTATTTTTTGTTGTCCTCACTTTTGGGTTTGCCTAAAGGACTCATATAAAGAGAATGTTTTGTGATAGTGTTACCATTGGTAAAAACCATACATTTTCTACATAGTACTAATTTAATATTAAAACATTGTTAACTTACCAGCAAATTCCTGTATTCCTCTTAAGACACTATACTCCTGAATGATGGTACAATTGTATGCAACACATAATCTTTGTTAATAACATAGTGCAGAGCTAAATAATCAATATGAATAATTTTTTTCTTTCATGTATGTTTCACAAAAAATTATCAGGTATCATGTCAAATCTCCAGAGTAAAATACAGTAAGATGAGTAATTGAGAGAAATGCACCAGTTTTTACTTTATAAAGTAGAAATAAATGTGAATAATGCTAACTTGTAACATTAATATTAAATATTAATTGGAAAATGGTACTTAAAACTTTCTAACATGAGTGATTTATTTTATGCCATGAACTATGCTTAAGACGCTAGTGAAATCAGGCATTAATGTTAAAGTTATAGCTGATAAATTGTTGGGCTTACCAAAACAATATAGAGAACTTGAAATTATGAAGTCTTTTTGCTCTGTTGTGTTGGCATATGCCTTTTTAATTTTCCATACAAAAATAAATGAATTGTTATTTCCAAATTACCTTTTCTCTGTTTAAGCTTTTGTATTAAGGTTTTACTAGAGGAACAAATATAATACAAGGAGCAGATGTAACACAAGAGGTACAAATGTGTAAGAAATTACAAGATTGGCTTATGATGGTCAGCTGCAGAGTCAGATGAGGAAGCGTGCAGAGGGTGTCTGTACACCCAAGACTGAAGGATTCCGTCCCAAGGTCTGAAGCTCACTGCAGTGCTTCCTGCAAGTCTGTATCAGTCGGCCAATGGGGAAGGGATGGAAGGCTGGTGAGTCTGTGACACAAGGCTGAAGAATCTGCTATAGAAAGTTGAAGGATCTAAACTGGAGGTCAACGTGTCTGCGCTGGAAGCCAAGAGATACTGTCCAAGCTGACTGCAAAGACTGAAGTTCCTCCTAGGAAGTGGAACACTGAGTCCTTCCTCAATCCCTTTGTGTACCCTTTTTGTGCTGAGTCGCTCCAGGGGCAGGCCCTCTCCACCCTAGGGCAGGCCCCTCCATGACCTAGGGCAGGCTCTCCTCACAATTGGATCTGCCAGGGTGATCCAGCCAAATTGACACTATGTACCAGCCACTACAGCTTTTATTTACTGATGTTTGTTCATAGAAACTGTCTTGTACTATGCAATATACTCCTCTCAAAACCATGGTATTACTTGATCATTGTTCAATCCTTTTAAAATACAAAGTATCATACATTCTGCTACCTGACCAACTTTCTGACATACTGCAGTAACAACACATCTCTTAGGATGCATCCATTGCTGGCAGCTGTGCCTTGATGTTTCACACCTTTACATTTTCTTCGTCATTTTGTATTTCATGGCTTCCTGTTATTACACTTTGCATTTGCTTTCAGAGATTATGTTCTTCCTTTTCTCTCATGCACTTTAGGCAGAATCTCCAAATGATGGGTTTTTCTTCTTTAGTCTGTGTCTGGATTGAATGAATGAATAAAATGAAAAAGCACGAGCACACACACACACACACACACACACACACAGGAATTGAAATGGTTCATTTATTTAAAATATTGATCAGGGCTGGCCAAATAGCTCAGCAGATTAAAGCGCTTGCTGGGGGTTGGATCCCAGGGCCTTCTGTGCTAGACCTGCCCCCGCCCCCAGGGCACACTGAGACAGCAATTGGGAGTGGGCATGGTGTCGCTTGCCTATAATCCCAGCTCTTCCTAGGCTGTAGACAGGCTGGTCACTATGAGTCAGATCTAGTAGTGAGACCCTGAACACCCTGTAGACTCTTCCCTAAAACATAAAATTATATAAATAAATTAATAAAATATTGATCAGTCCTGGAATGTAGCCCTGTGATAGAGTATTAGCCCAGCATGTCTAAATTGCTGGGTTTAGTATACAGATGCACATCAAGAACATAAAAAAAGAAACAAAACAAATAAAGACCAAATGAAAAAATGGCTTGAAATTGTGAGTTGTATTTGATAAATAATTTAAAATAATATAAAAGTTCAAAATATTTCCATCTGTCATGTGCAGGAAAATATTTATGTCATCTCTTTTCTCTAAGTCTCTAAAAGGACCTTTCCTTATTCTCATTTAGTACATTTATCTCACAGTTTGCTGATATTAAAAGTCATTATGTTGCAAACTTTCAATTTTCCCAACCAAAACTCTATGTTTCAGCTTCTGGGAATCCAGCTGGGTATTTGCTCACCTTGTCCGGTGGATTCTGTCACTGTGCATCTTGTCCAAGATCCCAAAGTAAGCAACAAGTCTGCCTTCTTCATGTTATTATTAGCTTTGGACTATGAACATAGTGCTAGTGTGTAAAAACTTACCAGAAAGCATGAGAAATAAAATCTAATTTGTTCCATATTTTTCCTTGAACTAATGCTCCTCTTCTCTGCTTTGCAGCAAAAATGTGTACCTGTGTGAAAGCCTATGAACGTTGTGAATGGCAGATCTGCACTTCCTTCTGCGTAGAGCTCATTCATAAATCCAACCCAAGAATGACTTTTTCCAAACTCTAATGAATTTATTTTATTAAGATCATTTATTTCCTCCACTAAAACCAAATGAGTGGACACTTTTCAGTACTCATTGTAGTTTGACTAACCCTGATATATTCCAGTTCTAACTTCTTTGATAAAGTATACATATAATATATACAGATAAATATAGATGCATAACAAGTTAATATACATTTTGATATAGTTTTATGATGCTTACTAAATAAGAAACTACTACTACAAACTTGACTCCTACTGAAAACTCTCCCATTCACATTATCCTTCTATTCTCTCTGAAGCGCAGACATACTGATACTTTTATTTTTAAAATACTCTTTTTCTTTACTTTACTTATCACATGTAGATTTGAAATATTTTCTCAATTAAAACTATAATTAAAATCTATCATTATTTAAGCAAACAAATTGTTCATTTTCACTGCTGTACTGTGGCATTATAGGAACATGTTGAAACCTATTTTTTTTGGGGGGGAATTTGGTACATTGCAGTTTTTTAATGAAGTTAGAAGAATTACCTCTATAACTATTTTTCCATATGTGCATGTGATACTGATTAGAGAAAAGTAAAATTTATCAATGTAATACCTGAAGTGCTCTTCCTAATTCTACTCACACTGTCGTATTGTTTATTCTCTACATGAAAATCACAAAGGTCTTTCCAAATATCAGTCGGTTTGAATGAAATTTCTCTGTTCAAGTTCAAATTTGATATTTGCACTTAATTTCACTTACATTTTCAATGATCCATGACTTATTTTATTCTAATTTTTCTTATATTTACATCTTTCACAAATTCTATATGAATTACTTTGCTGTTTTTTTTTTTTTTTTTTTTTTTTTTTTTGCAGAACCGGGGATTGAACTCAGACCCTTGCACTTGCCAGGGAAGTGCTTATTCCACTGAGTCATCTCCCCAGCCCCTGAATTACTTTGTTTTTATAGGCTACCAACATCCCCAAGAATATAAGGTTCATGACAGTAAGAATCTCTCCCCTCTACACTCTGTGGCTATTCTATATAAGAAAATTACTCCCTGACACATAGTCATTAGAATAGTCATTGATTAAAACAGTAAATACATGTGTTCTGTTAATCAAAATAATATAATAAGACAGTTGGTAAATTTAAAAAATAATGATGTAAGTATAAAATAGCATTACTTTTTATTGCATTTCCCTGATTATAAAATGAAGTAGAATTACTCATTATTTATTGTTCAATGATGTTATAATTATTATCATTTCTCTTTTTAATCTTTAAAAAGATTGTGTTTAAGTTTTCCCTAGTAATGTTTCAGATATTTAATATTATCAAATAATAGTTCATATTATTTAATCCTTACAAATAATTTCGTGACACCTATAATCTATCTTTGAATCTAAAGTTAATTGTATTTTCTGTGTAAACTCATTAAACTAAATAGTTTGTGGTACTGTATAATGTTTCTATTCATGTAAACATTGTATGATTAGATTTAGCACATTTATCTCTTTCAATATTTACCATATCTTTATGTTGACAGACAAAATCCACAGTGTATCAAAATCCACTGTGTATTAAAATACACAGTGTCTTATCACTATTGACAACCACTTTACTATGCTATAGCTCAGTAGAATGGGGCTGAGAGTTTAATCTAGCAGTGGAGCACCTGCCTAGCAAGCTGTAAGACCTTTGTTTGGTCCTCAACACCCAAAACAAAAAATAATCTTCAAGATAGAACAAAACAAAAGACATACAAATGCCAGCACAATAATTTACTCTCATTTTATGATACACTAGTATTCTAGATATCTAAGTTAGATAGAAAGGTCAGATAGGGGAAATAATTTATTGATGTAAATCTATATCTCACCAGGGCAAACATAAAGGCTTATTGCTCCATGTCTAGCATATCTGGCACATGATCAAAAGATGTGAGATCTAAGAAGCTCAAGGGGCCCCATTCCTCCCTTCTTCTGAGGGCTGCAGTCAGTGTAGCTCCATTCGCCCTATGAGGCTTCCTGGCACACGTTCCACGCTACTGGAACCTCCACTTCCAGGCTCCAGTGAATCTGCACTTTCCTCCTCCCAGCTTCACGGGCTCCTCCCTTTCAGGGGCTTCTGCTGGGGACTCTTAAGCTGTCCCAGTTTTCCTGTCCTCCTAGGCCTTTCTTTTTTAAAAATTAATTTTATTGAGAAACAAACACT
>NW_004524589.1:9454108-9456265 GCF_000260255.1 Octodon degus
AGAACCGGAGAATGAACTCAGGCCCTTGAGCTTTCCAGGGAAGTGCTTATCTACTAAGCCATCTCCCTGGCCTGGTTTTACTTTTTATATCTTGTTTTTATCCTTTTCTGCTGGATGGTTAAGACCAAGATAAAGCAAGACCTATATAACAAGAAATATACCTTTTGTATCTGCCAAAGTCAGTCAAATCCCCTGAGGATTTACCCTGAATCACAGTTTATAGATACTTTGTCAGTGTCAGCCATGTGGATGAGTCACAGCCATTGCCATACATTTATATGTACAAGATGGTTAAGGCAATGATTCTGAAAATACCTGTTCCCAGGCCTTTCATATTGTGGTGAAGGCCTCATGTCCTCACAAACCTTGTACTCTCTATGCTGGTAAAACCAGTATCTAGTGGAAGAAGCCAAGGCCTACTGCTGAATCAAACAATAACCAGGACCCTTTGGTCCATTGCAACAGTGACCTGCAAGTTCCTGGGTTGCTAAGCATGGTTTAAAGAACCCAGGGAATTAGCACCATATGAGGGCTTTCCCAAGTGGGTGACCCGAGGACTGTAAGACCACTCCTGCAATTTTCTGCCTGTGTGATAAAGTTTTGTTGATTCCTCAAAATAGCCCAGTTTAAAGTTGTTGATTTTTTAATGGTGTTAACCTGTTCAGCAACCACACCTACTTAGTTTTAAGTTAAAATAGGTTTCCACTCTGGGAAAGCAATGGAAACTTTTGAATCTTTGTGCTCTCAGTTTATTCCAATTCTCATTATAAAATTATAATTATAATCCTCATTATAAAATTCACCATTAAATAAGCCACAGCCTGAATTTCAGGCTACTTCAAAATTCTTTCTGTTACACATTAGGTAAGCTACATGTTTAAGTGCCACTTTACAGAATTTAAACATACTAGGTGTGATTCTTCCTATTATATTCTCTACTCAACTCATAGACCATCATGCTAACAAAAAGAAAAAGAAAAAGATAGAAACAGATAAAAAGATATTTGGTAACTGTCAGCTCACATGATTGCTAACTTGAATATCATCTTTTGTTCAACTATGCAATTTGTATTGTCAGTTGTTCCGTTCATATATTCATTCATTTTATACCGATTGTGCTTGGTATGTTGCTTCTTAGATGCTTTTCAAAAAGAATCCTTTCTTCACCTCATCACAGAATGGAAGGTAATTCATACCCTCTGAGCTGTTACCTGGGTATTTCCTACTTTCTACTTTTGGTCACATAGTCCAGAGAGCCATAAACATAATAGGTTTCCGCAAAAAATTATACTAATGCAACATGAGTCACAAACAGAAGATCCTTGCCATTGTGTTAATCTAATTTTTGCATAACAAAGTAACCTATAATTTAGAGTCATAGAGAAGTGTCATTATTTTGCTTACATGGTTGGCACATTCCCTCTCTAGGAAAAGTACAGAATTGTGAAGAAAAACCAGCAAAACCTGTTAATTAACAAAACTAAGGCCACAAACATATGGCCTCCGTCGATGCACTCTCTGTCACTCCCTCTGTCTCTAAGTGTTCCAGCCTCCTGGCAGGGAGTGAAAAAATGAATCAGGAAAAGAAAAGATACTCTTTTTTGAGCAAGTTGCAATGTGATAAACTGGGTGTATGTTCTTTTGTGATGGTTTAAGCATTAATATGGTTGAAAGTTGCTGCAAATTAATCAAAATAAAGAAAATATTCCATCAGATATTGGTTAAGCAATCATTTCAAGGAACTTGTTTGCTTTTTTGCACTTGCCTGGCATATGCACTGTGGCCAGGATTGAAGAGCTCCTGGGATCAGAAAAGGTTTCTACATTTGGAAGCCCACAAGTGTTTGATTTGAAAACGATATGCCAAATTTACAGGAACAAAATTGGAAAGCTTTTAAAAAGGCTTGAAAGTAGGGGTTTTTTGTTTGTTTGTTTGTTTGTTTTGTTTTGTTTTGTTTTGTTTGTATTTCTGGGAAGGGACTACAGGCTGTTCAGGGTCTTGCTATAGATTGGACTCATAGTGACCCTCCTGTTCACAGCCTCCCAAAAGCTGGATAACAGGGGTGCGCCACCATGTCCAATCTCTGTTGCCATCTCAGCGCTCCCCGGGAATGGGGCCAGCAAGTCAGGCCCAGGGATGGAACTCCCAGCCCCTGCA
>NW_004524589.1:9456865-9460969 GCF_000260255.1 Octodon degus
AAAAAAAAAAAAATCCACTTGCTTATTTCTTGCCCCCAGGGCAAAGCAGAACGCAACATTACACAATAGTTAAAGCCATTAAGATGGACTCTGAGAAATGAAAAACAAATACTCATGTCAGAAAAAGGATAGATGCTGAGTTTAGTTTATTGAGCAATATGAAGTATTTTTAATAACAATAGTAATTCTTCAACATATATATCCTTGGGGGCCGGGGAGAAAGCTCAGTAGAATAAGCGCTTGTTTGGCAAACATATATATTCTTAGAAAATCTTCCAAAATACAAGGATGCTTTTTGATTAACAGATTTGCTTTTATCCTTGTTGAAATTTAAATTATCATTTTTTCTCCTTTGATTCATGGTTTGACCCTTTCTAAGAAAAATTTTGTATTTAAATCTTGTAAAAAAGCAGACAGTAGGTTTGAACTTGTTTCCAAGATAAAATAAAAAGGTTCTTAGTCCCTAGTGAGTGAGTTTATTTCCCAGTGAGGTCTAAGGGGTATAATATAACCCCTGGAGGAATACTATAACCCTCCTGTGTCACAACAGGGTAAAATATAAGGCTTTTATATGAGCTTTAAAAAATCGTTTTCTTTTCTTTTCCTTTTCTTTTCTTTTTGTTGGTACTCGGAGTCAAACTCACAGCCTCACACTTGGCAGGCAGGAACTATACCACTGAGCTATATTCCCCAACCTCTAAAAATACTTTCATATGAGCAAGAGCATAGTATGTACTACAGAACTCTAACCAGAAGATCAGGTGATCATTTTTCTAGTTTTAACACCAATGCCCCATACAAAAATGGACATTGACATTCACAAAAGAAAAAGCAACAATAAATTTGTACTTTTAAAAGCAGAAATATATTCAAGATATTTGATTAAAGATATTGACATCTACTTTAATCAGAATAAATTTACATATAAACAATATTTCAGGCATAGAAAATCATAGCATTTGTAAATTTTCACCTTTTAATTCTTTTACCTATTTATTTTTAATTCTTTTATTTTTTAATGCATGTGTGCACTGTAAAATAATTATATGGATGAGGAAAAGTTGGTACATGTTCATAACACATTAACTTCTTATTTATTTTCTTCCCTTCCTAATCTTTTTGATGGAAATGATCTTATGTAGAGTATAGATAACTTTTGCTAAACATTTCATCAATAAAGCTTAGTGAAATTAAATAAAAAATTCTCAACAATGTTCACCAAATAGAATAAACAAATAATTACCTTTTAATCAAAGAATGACTGTGCAAAGTAGAACTAGGATTTAAAATAGTAACAAATTTTACTTTCAGAGAATAGTTTCAGCTTCATTTCATACTTAATGAAATGAACCTAATTACCCCTTTGCATTTTACATTAATGGTTAGGTCATCTGAGACGAATTTTAATTTTTGCCTTCATTTCTAATACTAATATAATCCCAACAAGTAAAAATATGGCAATTAATTTCATATAAAAATATGCCTATTGGTATATGTTTAATGTATAAGATGTAGTCTTTTTTCTAGAATATCACTAAAATATGTCACTTATAGAATCTTGCTTCAACGTAATATTTAGTGTCTTTTGTGTTACATGATTAGTAACAAGAGCCTTTACGTGAATATCACAATCTTTACTTTTATTATGGTGTGTAATTTTTGAATTGTTATTAAACATTAAATATTCATGAGTTTGTATTAGCTTATTTTTTCAGCAATGATGCAGTGTGCTGCTCCTGGCTATTGTTTCTTTTAAAAATTGTCATAAATGAAGAAATACATAAAAGACCTTTAAAATTAAAACTATGAACTAATAGGGGTATACATTATATCTTCTAGTTATTACAAGAGAATTTTCTAAATATATCAGTATGTGCTCATTTACAATAAAGTAAAATTTACAAATCTATTCAGAATTACCACACATAACTGAATCTATTGATATTAACTTAGACTACATATTTTTAAATATTTAAAAATGCTTATTAATATGGGATCATTGAAATCTGTATCTTTTTAAAAACTGTTACCAGGTCTCACCACGCAGCCTGAACTCTTAGTGATCCTCCTCTCTAGACCTACCCAGCGCTGGGATTACAGCCTGCACCAGCATGCCCAGTTTCAGGGGCTGGCGTGGCAACATGGCATGCATGCAGTACAGGGGACTGAACCTGGGTCCTTGCGCTTGTCAAGTAGGTGCTCAAACTGCTGAGCTATCTCTTCAGTCTGAAATCTGTTTTTAATGTATAAATAATGAAGAATCATTAAAGTGAAAATATCCAAAAATCTCTAAGGTAATCTAGACCAGGAATCTAAACATTCTCTTAGGTACTCTGCTATTTTCTCAAAATATATATTACATGAAAAGCTTTTTATGTAATTATTTGAATAATATATATCTGTATAAAGACAATTAATTACTGATCATTTTCAATGCAATCATAATGATAATGAAATCTATTATATTGGGTCAGCTTAGGCAAGTGCAGGGACTGGGGTTTGATCCCTGGCACCACATGCAGTGACAACTGCACCTCTCGCAGATTGGACTCATAGTATCCTCCTGTCTCAGCCTGGCCAGCACTGAGATTATGGATGTGTGCCACTATGCCCTGTTTTGGTGACCATCCTAGTAAAGTGCCCACAATGCATGCAGGATGGGGCATCCAACCCAGGTCCTGGTGCTTGCCAAACAGGCACTTAGACCGCTGAGCTATCTCACCAAGTCCATTCAATAGTTTTATTTTATTTTATTATTTATTCATTTTTAAGAGAAAAAAGATAAAATAGTAATAAAGCAGTTTCAAAATAGGTTAGTAGGACAATAACAATAATTAATACATTGTATATGGTTGTCTTCGTAGTAGTTATTAAGAAGACAAGAGGTAGACATGATATCTTGTCTAAACAATATTAGTAGAAACTTTTCTTCTCAGTGAACTGAGAAAGTAACTGCATATCTATCCTACCATATATATTTCACAACAAAATGGTATTTTATTTATACTTTTGCAAAGTTAGTAACATGTGACACAAGGGCTGCTACTAATAGCTGACTTTAACTAGACAGGATGTTAATTTCAGGACAGAGGTAGCTTGTTTGCTTTAGACACTAAGATCTAGTAAAGATGAATATGTTGGGAGTTATGGAAGCTAGGAAATCAACCATTCAATAATTTTAATAACTGTCATTTTGAGTACTGCTAAGAAGGAAAGCAATTGTTACAGAAAATTAATGCAGATTGAAAACACTAAATTTCTGTTTCTATAAACTATGATATTAGTAACATATTGCGGACCAAATCTTCAGAGCCGCTTCATCTGATGAATTGAGATATAGATGATAGATGATAGAAAGGTAGATAGATAGACAGACAGATATGTAGGTAGGTAGGTAGATAGGTAGATAGATAGATAGATAGATAGATAGATAGATAGATAGATAGATAGATGATAGATATCACCAGACTAATACTCAAAATTCTGAGTGCTCTCCCCTATCGCTATCACTCAGCTCTTAGATTCCATTAGGGCCATCTCTCTCCTGAGCATAGTCTGTTAGGAGTTGTCACAGTTAATCACATTGATTAAGCTGAGTGCATTGAGAAACACATGGATGATCATGAAAGCCCACTTTTGGCTATATGTGTAAAGATGCTTCCAGATGTATTTGGCCTCCAAGTCAGCAGGGTGAGGAGTAAGGTGCATCCCAAGGTGTGTAAACCACCTAACTGGGTAGGCTCCAAGATGGCACAGAAAGCAGAAGGAGAACACGGCCTGCAAGCAAGCTTGATCCCTCTGGAGTAGACGCTCTGTTTTTGTTGTTGGGTGCATTTGCCCGCAGATATCTGACTCCAAATTTTTCAGCCTCTCAATGCAGTCATGCCAGACAGTCTCTCACTGTGGCCCTGAACCTCAACCCGGTGCTGCTTTATTCGTCCTTCTTGTCCTGAATCTTCTAGTTTCTTGAACAAAGAGGTTATTGGTTTCCCCAGATTTCCAGTCTACAGAAAATCATTGTGAGCTTATCAAGCCTCTTACTGTGTTAAAGCCTTTTGTATGTGTTCTTTAAATTAATGATCTTCCTCTTCAGAACGCTGACTA
>NW_004524589.1:9461569-9463546 GCF_000260255.1 Octodon degus
TTGTCCTTTTCACATAATCTCTTCAATCTTCAGAGCTACTTAGAAAGAACTGTACTCCAAATCAAAAAAATGAATGCAAATATTTCAGCAGTCCATATTATTACTCTTAATTCTGTAGTTCATATTGAGCAAACAATTTCTTAAAATATATTATTATATACTTTCAATGTTATTTTTGTTATATTCTTCCCCTCTGAGGGCAGCATTTGTAAACTTTGGATATTTTTATGCTTTCATGTTAGAGTTCCTGTTTTTCATCTTTGATGTTTCATAATCTGAAACTTGGATTTTGTTACTCAAGTTCTAACTTAGTTTGTAGAAATAAGCTATACTTTTTAATATTTGGATGTAGATATTATTTTGTTAATTTTTTCCATTCATTTGTTTTGAGTCATTTCATTTTACTTTCCTCTTCTGTAATAGTGATATTTTATGTACTTCAAACACTTGCTTGAATGATTTTTTCAAAAAGATTTGTTTCATTGTTTTCTTAATTGTGTCATGGAAATACAATTTTTCCCCTTATTACAGTAATTCCTATTCCAATAGAGCTTTTTGCATTTTTTTTTGGTTGGTTGTTTTTTTGTTTTTTTTTTGAGTTTTTTGCAGAACAGGGATTGAACTTGGACCCTTGTGCTTTCCAGGGAAGCACTTATTTTACTGAGCCATCTCCCTGGCCCCAGCTTTTTGCTTTTGAATATATATTTGTTTGTTATTTTAATAGTATGCAGTTCTAATTAAAGTAGTTTAAAAATTCTCGAATGGGATATGATTTTATTTCACCTAAATAATTAGACAATGGCCAAGAAGGTTGAATGAGCTATTCTTCATTTGGGGCGGGACATATTCCAAATTATGTTGCATCATAGTTGCATCATAGTTTGGAATTAACTTTTTAAAAGTTTTACTGGGCTAGAAGATTCACTTTAAATTATCTCATTCAAATTTTCCTGAAATATGGGGCTGTCTCAAATCAACCTCAAGTATTTTGTTCGAACACAACAAATAGCTAATGGAAAACTTTCAAAGGCAGGCAGGTGGCTTCCCAGAGAAAGGGGCCTAAGGGATTTTCAGCAACTTTTGTAACATAACTATTAAAATCTTTGCTGTCTTTTCTTTTTTCTTTTCTCTTCTCTCTTCTCCTGTCCTCTCCAGTCCTCTCCTCTCCTCTACTGTCCTCTCCTATCCTCTGCTCTCCTCTCCTGTCCTCTCCTCTCTTGTCCTCTCCTGTCCTCTCCTCTCCTGTCCTCTCCTCTCCAGTCCTCTGCTCTCCTCTCCTGTCCTCTCCTGTCCTCTCCTCTCCTCTACTGTCCTCTCCTGTCCTCTCCTCTCCTGTCCTCTCCAGTCCTCTCCTCTCCAGTCCTCTCCTCTCCTCTCCTGTCCTCTCCAGCCCTCTCCTCTCCTCTCCTGTCCTCTCCTCTTCTCTCCTCTCCTGTCCTCTCCTCTCCTCTCCTGTCCTCTTCTCTCCTCTCCCCTCCTGTTCTTTCCTGTCCCCTCCTGTCTTCTACTCTCCTGTCTTCTCCTCTTCTCTCCTGTCCTCTGGATAAATGGGTAAGAGCTACAAAGAGGACATTTTCAGCTATAAAATGCTGGATATTTTACAAGCAAAAAAAAAAGCAATGCGGGAAACAGAACCTAGAGCCACAGTGAGTCATTTGTAGCCCTGAGTTTTGGCCATCCTCAAGTGAGAAAGAAGGCAATGTACTCCAACTACACTTATAATGGGTTTGCATCCCTAACTCCTGTATGCTTTTTATTTTTTGCACATTGAAAAAGAAATTTTCCTGAATAGGGAGTCCCAGGGCAACTCTGTCCAGGTCCTTGGTGAACTGAACAAAGCACTGAGCAGACCACACGGGAAAGCTACCGGCCGTGCATTTGTTGAAGCAGAAAGACGTGTTTTCTGCACAGTGAGAGTGCTGGTGCTTGGCCCAGAGGGGAAAGGAAGGGCTCTTTTTATCACAAATCTGTGAAATA
>NW_004524589.1:9468105-9468670 GCF_000260255.1 Octodon degus
TTCTTTCTTTCTTTCTTTCTGGCAGCCTCTCACTTTGTGGCTCAAGCTGGTCTTGAACTCATGTAGCCCACATTGAACTCTCACTAGTGTCAATCCTATCTCAGCCTCCTAAAAGATGGAACTAGATTTTTTTTTCTGCTAGAATCAAACTCTAGACCTTGCTCTTCATAGGCAGGTGCTTTTCCCAATAAGTTGTGTCCCTTCCTCCCCACTCCCAAGTGCTGGGATTTCAAGTGTACACAACCACAAACTATGCTTGGGCTTTCTAAATCCTGTGTTCTTGTTTCTATTGTTGCTGTTGTTTCGTTTTTTGAGACAGTATTTATGCTGTTATTAAACTCAGGTGACCTTGAACTCTATATCAGGAAGGCTGATATCAAACTCATGGTGATCCTCCTGCCTCAGCTAACTGAGTGCAGGGATTGTAGGGGAGGTCACCACACCCAGCTTCAGATTTTTAAAAATCCTTCTGGCTTTGAAAAACCAAATACTTTGTCCTCTTAGAATGCAATATCTTCCCAGGTAACCCCAGGACATCCCTCTGCTGCCATCTGAAGTGGGAAGG
>NW_004524589.1:9468770-9474595 GCF_000260255.1 Octodon degus
ACACTTGTTCATTCTTTTTTCTCCTCCTGCCCTTCCTCCCTAAGCCCTTCCATGTCTAGATCCCATTCCTATTTGCAAAAGATCTAGCTCCCATTTTCCTGTTACATTTTATTTTGCCCTTCATATTATTATACTTTGGGTTTGTCATATAAGAGAATTCATACGGTACAGTTCAGCTGTGCGAGTGGCTGCATATTCCACTTAATATTATGGTCTGAGGGTGTGTCTGTTTTCCTACAGAAGATTCAAGTTTATCTTTCTTTATGATGAGGAATGCACTGCTGTGTACAATACAGAATTGCCTTGGCCATCGTCTATCGATGGATACTCAGGCTGCTTCCAAGGCTTAGCTATGAGTTGTGCTGCTAGAAACATGGGGCTGTAGACTTCACTAGAGTGTGGGGTCCTCCACTCTTTGAGGAACAAACCCATAAGGGGGTAGGTGGGTCAAAACATTATAGTTTTTATTTTTTGAAGAATCTCCATGCTGACTTCCACAGCAGTTGTACGAGCTTACATTTTCAACAACTCCTCTTAGATTTTATTCTCATATAAACATGTTGTGTTCAGTTTCTACCCTTGTTTCTTTTCCACTTTAATTTCTTTTTTAAAAATTAATTTTATGGAGAAACAAATAGCAACGACAGAGTTTGAAAACAGATTAATAGGACAGTTTCAATAATTGATACATTGCATATTGTTGTCTTCATAGTGGTTATTCATAGTACAAGATGCTAGAACAAATCTTTCTTCTCTTTGAATGAAGAGAAAGTAGCTGCATATCTATCCTAACTATTTTGTATATACAGATACAAAATAGTCCTTCATTTGTATCCCCTTATTTTGTTTAGTTTTATCAGAGATGGGCATTCTATTTCCATTTAAATACTGTGAATTTAGCAGAATAATTCAAAGAACTCCGGTAGTATATAATAGTAGTAGGTTATCCATAGCCCTGGTAATGTCAGAAATTTTTGACTTGAGCCCTTTATAGATCAGCATATTAATATGGCTTTACTTTTCATACCTCATTATTATACTTTTCTGCTGGATGCTTACAAGCAAGATAAAACAAGACCTATATAACAAGACAAGTAACTTTTGTATCTGACAAGGTCAGTCAAAACCCCTCAGAATTTACAATGAAACCCTGTACCTCAGTTTGTAGATCCTTTGTCAGTGTCAGCCATGTGGATGAGTCAAGGCCATTGCTTGACCAATTTGCTGTCTGCGAAAGTCTGAGAGAAAGTTTTCTCTCCAAGTGACTCTTGTTAGGCAAACTCTACATCATCAATCACTTTCCCCTGTGGCCCCAATAGTCTCTTTGATGAGAAAATTCGGCATATCACTGAGTTACACGATGCTACAGTTCAGGTTTTCTTATGTCCTGAGTCCTCACTGACCTTGATAGGCTAGGGCCAAAATGCTGGCTATCCTTGTAGCCCTTCTTTTTCTCTAATTTTTGGTTTGCAAACTTAAGTTGTTAACTCTCCAGAAGAGAAGCTTAATGATATTATTACCCTATAACATAGGCAGTTGAGCTTAACCTCATTACCTGTCTGAATATCAAACATCTTAGACGTAACATGGTACCAGTATTTTCCATCAAGTATTAATATATTAAACTTTAAATCCCTACAGAATGTGAAGAAAAAATATTTTTTTTAATTGGAATAAACAATTAAAAAGAACTTAAGGATTAAACAATGTAGAGAGTGCTAGGAGAAAATCTAGGAAACATGATAGGAGTAAAAACATACACTAACGATATGTGCTGATACCTGTGAACTAAGCAATTGCACTGAAGATAGCAATAGTGTCATGCTTGGAATACCTGTCATTCTAGTCTTCTAAATATGTACTGCTAGTCATGCCATATCAATTGCTGCTACACTGTCTCTCAAGTACATGTTTGTTTTAAAAAAAAAAAGGGTAATAAATGAAAACAAAAGACAAGAAAAAATGTCATAGGACTGTCCTGCTACAATGCTGTATATGGTTAGATTTCTAAATTTCTTAATTCCTAACATTTGGCAGTTTTTTCCCATTGTGTGTGTTGTATTTTCATTCTGTTGATTATTTCTTTTGCTTTGTAGAAGATTTTTAACTTGATATAACAGTTTGTTGACTCATTACTAATTCTTGTGCAACTGAAGTACTGTCCATAAAGTCTTTACCTACGCCTGTGACTTCAAGAATTTTACCTATTTTATATTCCAGCAGGTTACATGTTTCTGTTTCAATAGTTCATTCTTTGATCCATTTTGATTTTAGTGTAGTATATGGTGAGAGATATGGGACTAGATTACATCTTATTTATGTGGATAGTTAGTCTTCCCAACATCATTTATTGAAGAGGCTATTATTCTCCCAAGAATAATACATTTCTCATGTTTGATTTCTTCTCAGAGAGAATATTAACATTTGTTTCTTATTTTACAAATTAAAGGAGTTAAAGACATAGTGAAATTATCTAAAATAAGTCTATATTACAATTTTTTTAAGTTTAAGATAGTTGGAAGTAAATTATCAGGGAAATAAAACTGAAGGCAAATAATGTGGATTAGAATTATTGAAACAAAAGAAGAGATTTTTAAATACATAACTTAGCTGGGTATGGTGGCACATTCATCTAATACCAGCATCCCAGAGGCTAAGGCAGGAGGAGCTCACAATTTTGAGGCCAGCCTCGGCTTCCTATAAGGTCTAGGTCAGCCTGAACTAAAGTGAAACACCATGGCTCAATGAAAACAATCATTTAAAAATTCAATAAAATAAAAGCACCTATAATCAGAAAGCAGAATTGCTATAAGCTGCAAGACTTTCTTTTGTGAAATGTCATTGTTTGTATGTTATAAAAAATAAATAAGTTAATTATTCATATTTATATTCTGGTCAATATACTATGGAAGCTGTTTAATTTAAACTTATGAAATTATGGTGACATTTATGGGGTAAAAGGCTTTCATTTGTAAAAGTTACATTTTTATTTTCACAAATCTCTAAAATCCATCATTTATTTCATTATGAAAGTAAGCAGAAAATTATACCATTAGATAGATAATTCCATTATTAAAGAAAATCATGGCAATTACAGTTTTCACTATTATTCTGTTGGATTATTTAATGTACCAGTATGGGATTAATGTAATGTATTACTAGGGAATGGTGTGTGTGCTTTTACATTATCATATAAACATTTGAAATAATTTATTGCATTATCACATGTATTTTATGCTTCACACTAAAAATTCCTTAAATTGCCAAGTTTTTCCATGGCAGAAAAAATGTTAAGAAGTCCAATTAAAGTATGACTTAATATTTAGTGAGATATTGCCAAGAGATTAGTATTAGTATAGAATAGTTGTAATTTAGCTATAAAATTGTAGAAATTAGTCATATCCAAAATTAAATTCATTAAGGTCAGCCAAATAGCTCAGTGAATTAGAGCGCCTACAAGCAGGCACAAGGGCTGGGGTTTGATCCTTGGGCCTGCTGTTCTGGCCCCACCTCTGGGGCAGCTGAGATGGCTATTGAGACTGGGCATGTGATGCATGCTTGTAATCCCAGCCCTTTGAAGGCTGTAAACAGGGGGATCACTATGAGTCCCATCTAGCAGTGAGACTGTGAACACCCTTTAGATCCCTAAAATACAAAAAAATTCTATTCATGAATATTATTAGATTATCTAAATAAGATTAGATTTTACTTACTATTTTAATAAATAATTTTATTTATTTATTTTATTTTTTTCACATGGAACCGGGGATTGAACTCAGACCCTTGCGCTTGCCAGGGAACCACTAATCCTACTGAGCCATCTCCCAAGCCCTTTTATTTTATTTTTTTTAATAAGTCACTTTAAAAGACCATGTTCTTTTTTAAAAAGAAATTTCCATTAAACAGCACAGGGGACTGTGTAAATCCCATGACACATTGAAATCACCTCACCTCCCAAAAAAGAATACAAATCTGTCACCAAAGTTTAGAGATTATAGTGTAAGACCAGAGAAGTTCGTATTTATCTATGTTTAGACATCATACATAAAAAATAGAAAACTCCAAGGATAGTGGAGATGGATTTAAATAAAGAATATTTTTTTCATAAACTTAAAAAAAGTTTATGAGAACCAAATTGACAAAATTTTTTGTGGAGTTTTCTTGAAAGGAAATAAAATTAAAATAAAGTTTATAAGAAATCAATTATTTGAGGCAACAAAACGAAAATACAGAGTCTGAATAAGGGCAACTGGGCAAATGTGTGACTTTGTAATGCAGCTCAAATCATCATTTTCCTTTAAGAAGTGTATCGTTAGCTGATGGAAATGGATAATTTTAAGTATTGTACACTCTGATAATCGTAATTTAGTTGTGGATTTGCAGACTCAAGAAAATACCAATTTTTAAAGTTTACATTATTTTTTATTTAATAAAAAATTTTAAAAGATTACAAAGTAGAATTAAAGCAGAAAAACTCACAAGTGATACAGAATTCCACTTAACAAAGTAAAGTCATCTGAGATTCTTTTAGAAGTTAGCGTAGACAATTAAAACTTACAAAAGCCTTTCTTACTCCATTAATTGTTATGTATGTTTTTAGGGATATTAAAACAGGTTTCTAAATTCATAGAATTCATTAAATATGGTAATGTTATTAAAACAATTCTTTTTAGCACTAGCCTTCTAAATATTTAATGTATGACTTCAAATGTTTGCTTTTTAACTTGCAAGTTATTTAGCTTTTTCCCTCCTTACTTATTAGTATAAACTTTTCTCAAATGCTACAACAATTATATTTTAAATTGCAATTTTAAACAATTATTACCATGAGAAAAACAAATTTATTGTATGAGAATGGAAATATTGTCTGTACCTATTTCATTTCTATTGAGTACACTTTCCTAAACTACTAGAAAATATAATAGCTCTTCCTTGAATTAATAGTATTTTCTAAGCATTAACATTCATTGCATTACAGCAAAACATAATCTGTACAAATTTCAATACAAGACACAATCCTTTGAAGTGCAAGCAGCAGTTATTATTTAACATTTATATAAAGAAATGGGATGCTGTTAAGGTGTAGTTTTTAGAGAAACATTTCATCACAGAAACATTTATACAGTTTTCCTAGTTATGCATTTTTAGTTATTTTAATTAGAGTATTTAGATTGGGCATGGTGGCACACACCCATAATCCCAGTGCTTAGGAGGCTGAAAATAGCAGGATCACTATGAGTCTGATCTACATAGTGAGACCCTGTAGATCCTGTACTAAATACATAAGAATAAATAAATAAAAATAAAGATAAAGAGGTTTGTTGAAAAATGTTTCCCAAATTTCCTTGTCTATTTCATTTAATGAATTTAAATATCTAAGATAAATAAATTAAAATTACCTTAATAATAATTTGAACTATAGCATCTTGAACTATAGTTTTGAATAATCCAGAAATATGTGCAAAGATCTATATTTTTATTGCTTTGAGTGTCAATCAAAAATTACATTAAGCAGAAAATACTAATTATGATCGCTATATTTAGTCACTAAAGTCGTACAGGAAACCTAGTTATCTGAGAAATCCCTGGCTTCATCAGACATGTAAGCCATATTGACTAAAATAGCAAATAAATTATTGTTATTTTCTTTTGTTAAATTTTAAACGTTTCTTGAAAACCAACTGTACTTCTGCTTCATGGTAACAAACAAAAACATCATTTACAATAGTATTGAAATATAAAATTGTAATAAATCTAACCACAAAATTTTCAAGACCCATATACAGAAAACAAGAAAGCATTACAGAGAAACAGGAAATTCTTTC
>NW_004524589.1:9474776-9481262 GCF_000260255.1 Octodon degus
ATTTTAGGGAAGGTTTACAGGGTGTTCAGGGTCTCGTTACTAGATCAGACTCATAGTGATCCACCTGTTTACAGCCTCCCAAGAGCTGGGATTACAGGCTTGTACTACCACCCAGTCTCAATCTCAATCTCAGTGCACCCTGGGGGCAAGGCTGGCATGGCAGACCAGGGATGGAACCCCAGGCCTCTGTGTTTACCTAAGCAGGCACTTTAATCCGCTGAGCTATCTGGCCGGCCCAGTCTGTGTATATTTTGATCTCAACAGTAATAGTTTTCTTTTCTACAATAAAATATTATGTGAACTTTATGAATTTCAGCTTTATATTGCTTTTCTATTGTATTTCACAAATGGTAACTAATTATCTTAGTTATAATTGCCAGAACTTTTAGTTAAAGAAGGAACTATTTGCAGAATAGAAATATCATAGGACTTCAGGAATAACTACAGAAGAAAATGAAATGAAGATTACTGGATGTTCTCACAGGAGAAACTAATTTTTCATTTTCATGTCTCTCTTCCCTTACAGAAGTAGTCTCTGAAAAGCACTAAATAAGCTTGAATATTTGAATGTGGAATCATCTTGCCTCACTCAACAGTATCATTGGAAAAAGTGTTTCGGTGAATGAGCAAATAATTTAAAATGAGAGAAAATTATTTTTGTCTTACTTGAAATGTAGAGAAAGTTAGATAGACAGACTGACAGAGAGATGCATGATAACAATTATTCTTTTCATATAAAATATACCTAATTTTAACACAGTGCGCTAATTCAATTTAATACTCAAGGAAATGACTGTGATGATTTCTGGAGCTCTTTGTTCATCTCTCTCGTCTCCACTGCTTTGTCCTCATCGTTTCAAGAAAATTTAGCATTCTCAGTTTCCGAGCTCCGTCTCTCCACGTGCTGTTCCCTCGTCGACTCGGCAGTGCACGAGCTGTCAGCCTAGCCGGGTGTACTCCGCGCTGTACCTGCAGCGCCTTCCCCACTGTCCCCATCTACTGGCATCCCCCGAAATGCCATTTCCTCTGCTGTGTATCGAGGCGTAATTGGTTACGATGGGAGTACGAGGCTGTCTCCACTCTGTACACCAGATGGCTCTCTGTGTCCAGGAACAATATTAGTTTATACTTATTTAGAGAGAAAAAAAACTAGAAATTTTAAAATTTGCATATTAAGACTTTCTCATAGAGCAGCTGCTTTTTTCATTCTACTCCTGTAAGCCTTAGTTTTCAATATTCTAAATAATACATGAAATTTTGTTCAACTTCAGAAAATCTTCATATCAGAAATGTGATATTTATAAGAATATTATTATAAAGAATGCAATTGATTTTGAATGCATACTTATTATTGATTATATTATGTAAGTAAGATCTGATTCTCCTTTTGGTTCCTTATAAAGATAATTGTGTTCTTTCTCTTCCACTAACTTGTCTGTATAATTAAGTTTTCTTTATCATTTTATTGGTTGTAATTTGTATAAAAAAATCTTTCAAAACAGAGATGTTGAGAATTCTACTTAAAATTTTATTAGTAAAATATTCAGCCACACTTTTTACAATTTTTAATTTTTTAAGGATAATGATCTTTTAGATATTCAACATCTTAAAATATATATTAGTAATTGATGTTATTCCTTGACTGCACTCAATTTAAATTTTGGTTTTTTTTTTCCATTTTAATGTGTAATTGTTCCTTCAGCCTTTATATACATATTTAAGCTGGTAAGCATATATTATAAACTTAATTATTGTACTTTACATTTAATAGTCCTTGGTTTTATATTTCTTCCTTAAATTATCTTTCCCCAGTTCTTCTAGTCTGTGAATAGACCTTTGCTACCTGAGATCAGCTGACACCGGTTTTTCAGGTCGTTTTGACAGGGAAACACTTCCTACCCTTGTCTTCACTAGGTTAGGAAATCCAACTTGTGTTTTCCACAATGTAATGAAAATAGGGCCAGCCAGATAGCTCAGCTCATTAAAGTGCCTGCTTACACAGAGCTCAGCTGCAGGAATTCGATCCCCTGCATACCATGCTGGCCCCTGCCCCAAAACTTGCTGAGATGGCAATTGAGACAGAGTGTGGCAGCACACACCTGTAATCCCAGCACTTGGGAGGCTGAAAACAGGAGAATCACTATGAGTCCAATCTGTGTAGTGAGATTGTATAGACTGTACCAAATACATGAAGAAAAGAAAAGAAAATAGCTATGCTTCAGCATAATAGGGTGAATGGAAAGTATTTTAGTTTTGCACAAATATTTATTTTGTGTTTGCTTCTGGGATAGCTATAGCTTGTGATTGAACAATTCCAAACCTTAGTTTTGATATCAAGAACGATTTTGACTCACATTAATGAGACAGAATATGTTGGTTCAACGATTAGCTGAGCTAGGTGAGTGCACGAATTTTCTCTTTAGAGATTGAGCGGCTTCATGTTTTTGTGCATAGTGACACAGCAAATCAGTTATTATACTATGCTCATCCATAAAGAAAAGCACACTGAGAAACAAGGAGATGCTAGGAGTACAGTCAGTGTGATGGGGTTTGATATTGTCCACTGTAAGTAGTGACCTTAAGCATCTATCATTAGAAAACTGAGAACAATGTAATAGAACATGCATCTAACATCATTATTAGGGTTTGCTTCACTTATGTTTGCATGCTCAGATATTAAAAAAAGTTGCATCATTTTTACTTACAGACCTGTCAGTTCCAGTATTGACTCCATTAAGAAATAATGAAATAGAGGAACAGCATGATTGTTAATACAATTACCTTAAAATCTAAATATTATTGAATTAACAAATTTCGTCAAATCATTCCCCAAGTATCTAATTAAAATTCAGAATATTGTAATAATATCTATTCAAAATAAATGTTATAAATATACATCTACTTCAAATTTTAAATTTAAAAATTATGCATGCATAATTTCAAATCAGCCAAATGGCTCAAAAAAAAGTTGATAACTTTAGAAATACTTTCCCTACTGTAAAAAGATTCCAAAATTGTTAGGTAGCTTTCATACTTGTCCTACAGTGAGAAAATACTCAGTAGTTATTCTATCCTTATATATTAAGGATGAAAGAATGAGCAATTTTTCTTATTGGATTTTTAAAGACATATTTACTTATAATCACCTAAAATATACAAAGTTTAAATTCAACCAGTTTGCAACATAAAAGGATATGAAAAATATATAAATGATGGTGAGATCAATTTATTTAAAAATTGATTCAAATTGCATTTAGAAGGAAAGGGAAAATAAAATAGTGAGAAAGAATAACTATGTATTTGGGGAAAAATTATGTTTTCTTACCTAGACATGTGGCAGTAATTAAACTCTTTAAAGATAAATCTTATAAAAGCACAGTTTTTACCCTAGAAACCTCCAATTATTCAGAATATTCTAGACAAAAGTGATTTTATCTAAATTGACAAGCGTTTTTGATATTTTATACAAACTTATTAAACTGGACACTATACCCCTAAGTCTACACTTCTGAAAATGCTGAAGTATCCCAACATATAAACTGCTAAAATTACGATTACTTGCTTTACATAACAAAAGACAAAACCCAGTAAACACTGATTACATAAGGACTATGTGGAAATTGCAAAATGCCTGAAATACGATTTTTTTTAACTTTTTAAAATGTTATATGGCATTTACATTTCTTGGGAGAATCATCATAATCTTGTGAAATTATTTTAATAAAATTATTTTTAAAAGAAAAAAATGACACAGTAGGGGTAAATTTTAAAATTAAGGTGGATCTTCATGATTAGAAATGAACCTTTCTAATACATAACTTTGTATTACTTAACAAGATGATATGGATAAAATACCATAAATTCATTTGATATAACATAAACACTGTGTTGAAATTTGGACAATACGTAAAGTTAGGTGAATAAAATCTTAACCAGAAGTACTTCTTATGGGGCCCCCCATTCCAGAACTCCCTTGAAATCTAGGAGCTTTTTTCCCTTCTCCTGATATCCATTTAAAGTTCTCTTGATAAAAACAGAACAGGTTCTTTCTAAGATTGATTTTTATGCTAATGTGTAGTGTAGTTTAAATCCTTTGAGGTAGTTTCTCACAGCAGCATATAAAAAGAGCATGTGCTGCTGTAACAGGAACATATCATAGCATTTGTATAAGTGTAAACTCTTATTACAAACTGTTGTGATTATGCCTTTTAACAAAATCATTTAAGAAATTGAAAGTCAACCTCCTTCCTGCATGTTCCAATAGGATTTATAGGATTGATGAAAACATGAAGGCATGTCCACAATAAAACAAAATGCCTGTGTTTAAAAAAATATTTTCTTATTTCTGTTTGATATGTTGTCAAAGTTAAACTAGAATTTCAACTTGGTTTACTTCAGAGCTGTCTAGTGAATTGCTCAACTTCTGATTGAGTCTGAGTGGCTTTGAAGGTTTGGTTCCTCATGCCGACCTCTTGGTGCTGTTTTCCCGCGCTGCTTCATGCCCAGACTAAGAGTATCTGTTCCTTCACATTGTTTCACGATGATGTTCCTGCCTTGAAACCGGACAAACATGAACCAAATTCTGTGAATCAATGAGACAAAATAAATTTTTCCTTCTTTACGTTCTAGGTGTTGGAAATTTTGTGCAGACCAAAAGCAAAACAAAACAAAAAAGAAAAAAACTGGCAAATATTGAACATTGGTCCCAAGTATACTGTTTCTATTGTGGTTGTTCAAATGGTTCAGAAGCCTTTGGAAAAGGCAACATTTGGAAAAGGCAGCTAGAAAAGCTCTAAGTGCTGCAAGTAGATCTCAGTGGGTGATTCTGTCAGAGAAATAGAATACTGAAAGGCATGTTAACAATAAAGGACACTTTTAGGAGGCTCAAACTAATAAAGACTGCTTTGGGAACTGGACTAGAGACCAAATTGTTAACTCTGGCAAAGAAATTGTCTACCCTTTATCAGTGATGTTCAGAGACTTTGCAGAAGACTTAGTTTAAGGCGATAGACCAATAAATCTATCGAAGTTTCAAAGCATCCCAATGTTCAGGCTGTGACATTTCTGCTGCTGGCTGCTTTAAGGCAGATTTTAGTGAGAATTTGGTGCATGACTCAGAATGTAAATATTTGAAAAATTGTTTTTTTTTTCAATGCAAATACTACATATAAAACTAAGTCCAAAGAAAGTGTGACTGTTAAAGAGATTAGTAACATTAAACAAAACCTAAGTTCTAAGTTCTTTTAAAAAGGACAAGAAAAGAAATGTCATAAGAGGAATTTCTGGAGGAAGTAAGAATTTAATCACCCAGGGTGAAAGGTGCAAAGCTGGAAATCTTTCCAGTAAGAAGGCAGATCTTGGTGGAGAAGAAGGGAGAGAAGTGGATCCTTGTATTTATTTTTCCATGGGCAGCCACCTATGTAGTTAAAGGCAACTGCAACCATGGTCCAAATGACTACCACTCACTGTGCCAGTAGGCCTTAGCCTTGTCCACGAAATGCTGCTTGTAGAAGCATGCAGACTGCAAGACTTGTGTGGCCATGAAGAGTCTAGTCATAATTCAAAGGAAGGACAGAGATTCCAGCCAGTGTATCTCTGACATGTGGGCGCATGACCTGTTGGAATGAAGACGAGAGTCCCAGAATGTTGGGCATACCAGGAATCTGTAAGGTCTGCAGAAGAAAGCCACAGAAAAGAAGCAAAACCAGCTTGAGAGAGAATCTGGGTGGGCTGCAACAGGTAAGGCCAGAGAGACGAAGCCATTCAAACTTGTGTCATGCACATCTTACCACCATGTCTCCTCAATGACAGACACAGAGCTGTGGGACTTACTGTTTGTCCTGCTGGTGTTAATGTTTGCTTCTGCATGTTTAAATGACCCTTCTTTGTGCATTGTGATTAGCTAACTTACATTTTGCACTTTCAAGGTTTCACAACTAAGAGTTTGCTTTGAATTTCAGAGACTTTAGAATTGACTTCTGAGAAATGCTGGAATTGTTGAATTTGAGGAAGGCATTAGTGCTTCTATCAGATATATCCATCAAAGCTATATTGTGGAGAACAGAATGACAGCTGATCTCGTCAATTTGATTGGCTTCAGTGCCAACTAGTGGCTTGGGAAAGCATACTTCTGGGTGTCTGTAGGTGAGTCCCTAAGTGCACCTTCAGGCGCTACGTTTGGTGCTCAGTCTTCCCTCTTGCTGATTCATTTCTCTGCTTTTCAGACATACAAACTCCTGTCATTTTGCCACTCCTTTCTTCTGAGATGTTTCTATCTTGGAACCAGCTGATTATGGACTGGAATCTCTGAGTCCAAGCGCCAAATAAACCTCTCCTAATTTTAAGTGTGGTTATTGAGTGCTTTGCCCCACCAATGGAAAAACTGACAATATATGCCTCAGCCTTGAATTTTTCCTAATCATTATGTCAGTCTATCTTTAGTAAATTCTATAAATATAATATTTAAATGTAATTTTAAATAACATG
>NW_004524589.1:9481973-9483762 GCF_000260255.1 Octodon degus
TTCTCACACTAGGGAGACAATACAATGTTTGCACATGTAAGTCTGACTTTTTTCCCTTAAGAGTATGTTCTCTAGTTGTATCCAATTACCAACAAAAGACTCAAATTTATCCTGTTTTATAACTGAATACTGCCTTTCATAATAACCATAATAACCTCCTCCTTCCTTTCCTGATTTTAAAGTGAAGGCCTTTAACTTTTACCCATTAGTATAATATTGACTGTTGGTTTCTCATAGATGGCTTTTATCAGGATGAGACATAGACCATCTATTGTAATTCTCTGTAGGGTTTTTATGTTAAGTAAGTATTGAACTTTGTCAAAAGCTTTCTCTGTATCTATTGAGAAGATCATGTGATTTTTGTTCTTGGTTCTATTGATGTGCTATATTACATTTAGGGCTTTGCATATGTTAAACCATTCCGGCATTCCTAGAATAAATATTACTTGGCCATGATGTATAGCCTTCTTGATGATTTGCTGCATTCTGTTTGCTGGTATTTTATTGAGGATTTTTGAAAGTATATTCATTAAAGTGATTGGCTTATAGTAACGTTTTTTAATTGGATCTTTCTCTTGCTTTGGAAGTAGAGTAATAATTGCCTGCAGGAATGAGTTTGTGAGAATTGCTTCCCTTTCAATTTCATTGAACAATTTGAGAAAATTTGGCATTAAATCTTCTCTATATTTCATGTAGAATTGTGCTTTGAATTCATCAGGACCTGGACTTTCCTATGTTCATATCTATTTTTATTACATTTTAAATTTATTTTCTTTTTACTTGGTTATTCAGAATTTGTATATCTTCTTGACTCATCTTTAGCATTTAATATATATCTCGGAAACTGTCAATTTCCTCTGTGCTTCCATCCTGTGAGAGTAGGATTGAGGAAGAAGGTATTGATGGTCTTCAGAATTTTCTAGGGTCTGTAGTGATATTACTCTTTTCTTTTTTTATTGAATGGATTTAGGTTTTTTTTTTTCTTTCCTTTACTCTTTTTTAGTAGGTTGGCTAGTGGCTTATTAATTTTATTCATTCTTTAAAGAATCAACTCTTTGATTTATTTATTCTTTGTATTGTTTTCTTCACCTCCAATGCAACAGTTTCCCCTCAAATCTTTATAATTTCCTTTAGTTTTCTTCTTAAGACGACTCTCATTGCATTCCATAGTTTTCAGTATGTTGTAACTGCATTGTCTTTTGATTGTAAATACTTTTTAAAATTTCTTCTTTAATTTCATCTGTGACCCACTGGCTGTTTGGCAGGTTGTTGTTTAATTTCCATACATTTATGGTGCTTCTATAGCTCCTTTTTTCAATAATTTCCAGCTTTATTGCACTGTGATCAGATAGTATACATAGGGCAATTCCAATTTCTTTGCATTTAGTTAAAAGTGCTCTGTGAGCTAGCATATTATTTATTTGGAGTATGTCTCATTTGCAGTTGAGAAGAATGTGAATTTTTTTGGTGTTGGGTGAAATACTCTGTAAAGGTCTATCAAGTTAATTTCTTCACAAGTTTAGTTTATTTCTGTCACTTCTTTGCTGATGTTTTGCCTAGTTGAACTATCACTTCATGAAACTGGTGTTTTAAAACCCCCATTACTATAGTAAAACTCCATTACTATTGTATTATTGCTTCTTTGTTCTGCCTGCTTTAATCTATCTTCAATTCACAATAATGAATCTGTAGTATTTATTCCCAATAGTGAATTTTAATTCCCAAAAATGAAATTTAATTGCCAACAATGAATTTTAAGTTATTTTAGTGTCTTAGTTTTAGTTTATTT
>NW_004524589.1:9484412-9486899 GCF_000260255.1 Octodon degus
AATACCTATATAATTTAGGTATTAAATTATACTAGTGGGTGATAAATTGAGAGATCTCTTCCACAGTGATCACTGACCTAAATTGCTGTACAGTGTTACAAAGTTATGGATTATTTAAAGGAATCATCTGTGAAATCTACCTGTGTACATTTTGTGCTTCTCAGAGAGTTTATTGTCTTAATGTCTTATTCTGTCTTCTAAGTGAGTTGAAGAATCTATGCTATATTAACATTCAATTGATTAAGTCTGTGCTACTTGGCATTGAATTCCTGTGTTCTCCGCACTATCTACTCATTATTTTCTCCTGTTTTATGCAACATTTTAATCTTGAGTGCACAGTTCAATCATACTCACCATGAAAAAAGTTTTTACTTACAAAATTATTTTTCAACCTAGTTACCATTGCTTGCACCCAATTTCTAAGAGTAAAACCATTGTTTACTCAGTTGGATTTTGGAGACTTACCCATTTCATTTTTACATTAACTTTCACTACACTTCTTCTCACCTTCTAGTAGTTTCTTAGATTTAGGTTTATTGACTGTTATTCTTAAAATTTCCTGTTCAGGGCAGTCACATAGCTATCACTATTCCACCTAAAATAATTCTTTTTTTAAAAAGTTCATTTCATCTGTTACCATCGTTATTTCAATGCCTATCAAATGGAGACTTTTGCATTGAAAGGACTGATTCACTGAAATTACCATGTCCTGACATCTCTGTGAAATTATGTAGAAGAATTTTCATCTAAAAAAATTCATTTACTTCCTTTAACCTAGACTCAGCAATAGTAACCAGTATATGTCACCTTGAACACATTATGGCATTTTGTTCTTCAGAACTGTTACTTATTCTATCAGGAATAGCCCTCTCAATTTTCAAAAATTATATTTATTTATTTTTATACATTTCCATTTATCAGTGAAAATAAAATCTTCATACCAAAGTGTCCCATGAACTGTGTGAATAAATCAAGCAGCTTCCTTCAAATAATGGGTTGCACTAATTTTTCCATGTTTAATGAACTTAACGAGAAAAACTGTGCCTCATTAATCTTGTTGTTCTTAGTAGATAATTCTGAGATTTTCTCCTTATCAGATTCATGTATGCAACACAATAATAACAATTAACCTTGTTCATTGTTTAAATAATACTAAATATTATAATGCTGAATTCAAATCTTCATAGTTACTGGACTTGTAGAGGTATTGGGCACTGCTTTGAATTTTTATGATATACAAAACCTACAAAAATAAGGATCAAAGCAGTTTTTATCTCTATCCTCAAAAGACAAGCAGTGATATAGGTGCTGACAAAAATAAAAAATACTACTGTATATAGTTTGGAATAAAATATTATCATAGTTTGAAATGATAAGACTAATTTCACCTTAGAGAGTTTTTAGAATTTTGATGAGTGAAATATATTTTATCTTAGTCTTGCCTTGTACAAAGAACTTTTACAGAGTAATAGAAGCTGTATTACAACTTGGAAGAATAAATAAAACTAAAAATTATAAAAGAAAGTCAAAATATAAATATGATAAGAAATCCAATGTGAAATTAATGTAAAGTACATAGAAAAGATTAGAATTTGGTGAGATTGATTTCAGAAACTATATTTGTATTGAAATCTACACAAGGAAATCAAGACTAGCAGAAATTACATAAAATTTTCAGAATGGAAAACATAAAAGGCTATAAAATTGTGTGTGGATCATATGGTATATTATGTATCATATAATAGTATATGCCAATTACATATATGATATACAAGTGAATTATAAACATGTATAAGGAATATAAGAAAACTAGCATTGCAATATAACATCATAATGATAACACTAAATTATAATAGTGTAATGCTATTGTTTTACAAATGTAATTATATTTTAATATTCTTACTATCCAGACATATAATATATAATACAGTTTACATTCATATGATTTCTAATTTATATGTGTTAAATACATTTACCTGGACAATGTGTATACGAATAGATAGATGATAGATAGATAGATAGATAGATAGATAGATAGATAGATATCTACATATAGTCTTGGTTCATGAACTTAATTAATTTATGTCTCAAATCTGGAATGGTGGCTATGTTTGTGTTTCAGCAGGAAAAAATGGACATAGTTGAGTTCATCACCCAATGCAGTGTTTAAAAATCATTTACCAAACACTTCTGTTTGTAAACCAAATTATTCTCAAACAAAATCGTTCATGAGCTAAGGAACCACTGTATATATACAAATATTGATGTAATTAAAAATAATCTGCTACAGTAACAGTATTTTGTGACTCCCCTCACTATATATGTGTGAAATAAGTTAGGCTACCAGTGGTGATATTCAATAAAATATTCAAGGAAAAATTACATCATTCAAATTTAGATTGTCAAAGTGGAAAAAAATGTAAACATTCTGCTTACCATGATAAATACATAAATTTTATCACTTTTTAATGACAGAAAAAATAAAAT
>NW_004524589.1:9488057-9489491 GCF_000260255.1 Octodon degus
CTCCTCAGTGGTAGGACAGTAATGTCAGGCCTGGGATCGAACCATCGGCCCCTGCGCCTGCTTGCAGGTTCTTTAATCCACTGAGATATTTGGCCAGCGCTAGATTTGAATTTTTGTATGCTCTCTCTGCATCTCCCTAAACATTAATGTACTTTACTTTCTGTAGAATTACCTGTTGTTTGCATTTTATACAAAAAGGATCATACGAAATGATATTTGTATGATTTTTTTTTTTTTGCATTTATTTTGATGTTTTCAAGTTTCATTTATTTTGTATTTTATATAATCGATTCACTTTCATATTGCCAAAAGACTTTCTATTTTATGGCTATACTCCGTAATGCACCCATTTATGAACATTATATTTATTTTCACTTTTATAAACATAAATAATGCTTATATAACCATTTCTGTATAACATATTTTACAGATACATATTTCTATTGCTTCTGGCCTATAACTAGCATTGAAATGACTGGATCATATAGCGAATGTTCAGATTGAAATTTTTCATAGCTGTCAACTCTTTCATATATTGATTGTTAACCCATCTATAATCTGGTATCAATATATGTTTTTCAGTTTGTCCACATCATTATCAGTGTGTATTATGTTCTCTTTGTCTATTTCATCCATTCAAATGCATTTGTTGTAAGAATTACATTTTGGTTTTGACTTTCATTTCACCAGTGAGTAATAATACTGTGTGTCTTATAGACTTGCTTGCAATTTGTGTATCTTCCTCCAAAAATGTTGACTCAAGTAATTTTTGTATTTTTAAATTGGATTTTCCTTTATTATTGAACATATTGCATTACTATAATTAATAGTACAGTAAGTATTATAGTCTTACTAGTGTCATAGATTGAAGTTCTTTATCATTTGTCTAAAGAGATTTGGAAACATTTCTACAAATATGATACTTTTTTGCTTTTTAACATTAAAACCATAGATAATTTTAATTTTGACTATATTTAAGGTGATGTGTTGTGAAAATAAAATGAATATTTAAATTTTATAAGTGATTGCAGCAAAAGGCACATTGCCTAACACTCTCCAGAATGCTTCTCTTAGTGTGCAAAAAACTCATTCGATTGTCGTGAAAAAAACTGTGGTGAGTGCCTTTGCTTAGCTCCATCTGACAGAAAGGCAGGTAAAGAAAAAAAATACAGTGTGTCTCCATCCATCTCCCTCACCAGAAAGTCCACGTGCGATGTCCAGCTCTTGCTCAAAGTAAAATGGCCTTTACAGTAAGCGATTTGAACAAGTTCAGACATCCAGACAAGAAAACTTCAGAATTGCTTCTTCTGAGTGTGGCAAAAATGATTAAATACATATGTTCAAGCAAAAAGAAATATTTTGAGTAGAATTACCACAATGTGCTTTTTACTATAATAAAGCTTCCTTGTACATTGCATATTCCTTGTATTTGTT
>NW_004524589.1:9490616-9501887 GCF_000260255.1 Octodon degus
AAAGAAATTAAAGACAGAATTAGTTTTATTTTAACTGCTTTGTTAAATTAGCATCAAATTCTGAGTTCAATCTCCAGTTCCACAAAAAAATTAATAAATGAATTGTCATCAAATTAATGAATTAAACCTTTGGAATGGAAAGAAAGGTAAATTCATTACTTTAGTTCCAATAAGTGCTGACATTTTTATAAAAGTAAACATTGAGCTGACTTTTTATCAACTGTTTCTGTACTTGTTTCCTGAAAGGCATTGTGTGCTTGAAGATATTGTTGTATTGACATAATTAAATCTGCTAGAAACCCCAAGAAAGATACACACAAGAAAAGGTTAGAATAAATCTGTCTCGTTATCATCATGCCTATAGCATCTAGGTAGCCAGCTCGCACTTGGGAGAAAATCACACTCTGTAGCCTACGAACCCTCTTCACGACGACATACTGCTGCTGAGTATCACTAGTAATTGAGAAAATGGAGCATAAAATTATTAAAGCAGTAGAGAGAACTAATATTTAAACTTACAAGGGAGCTTAGTGAGGGAGCAAAGGGTAGAAGTGCAGTTCTATGTAGAAAATGATTGTGTGAACTGTGATAGAAGTAGAGGCACGTGAAGATAAATACAGACTGCTATAAGCTCCATTATCCTTTACAAATTTACAAAAATTAAATGGCTTTAACAATATTCCAATCCCAATGACTCCTAGAGTGATTTATAAGTTTAGTTCAGAGATTTCTGAAGGTGAACTGTGGCCAATAATGTTTCTTCATTTCTGTGATATAAAATATAAGCCTAAGGCGCTTTCTCGAATATGCAAGGTGTATTCCTTTGCACTGCCTGTAGTCCCCCCTGTCACCACTGCACTTCCTATAGTCCCGCCCTCACCACTGCACTTCCTGTAGGCCCCCCATGCACCACTGTACTTCCTGTAAGTCCCCCATCACCACTGCACTTCCTGTTAGTCCCCCGTCACCACTGCACTTCCTGTTAATCCCCCATCACCACTGCACTTCTTGTTATTCCCCCCATCACCACTGCACTTCCTGTAGTCCCCACATTCACCACTGTACTTCCTGTCAGTCCCCCCTGTCACCAGTACACTTCCTGTAGTCCCGCTGTCACCACTGCACTTCCTGCAGTCCCCCTCATCACCACTGCACTTCCTGTAAGTACCCCTGTCACCACTGCACTTCCTGTAAGTCCCTCCATCACCACTGCACTTCCTGTCAGTCCCCCCATCACCAGTACACTTCCTGTAGTCCCTCTGTCATCACTGCACTTCCTGCAGTCCCCCCATCACCACTGCACTTCCTGTCAGTCCCCCCATCACCAGTACACTTCCTGTAGTCCCCCTGTCATCACTGCACTTCCTGCAGTCCCCCTCATCACCACTGCACTTCTTGTAAGTCCCCCTGTCACCACTGCACTTCATGTAGTCCCCCATCACCACTGAACTTTCTGTCAGTCCCCCCATCATCAGTACACTTCCTGTAGTCCCCCTGTCACCACTGTACTTCCTGTAGTCCCCCCATCACCACTGCACTTCCTGTCAGTCCCCCCATCACCAGTACACTTCCTGTAAGTCCCCCTGTCACCACTGAACTTCCTGCAGTCCCTCTCATCACCACTGCACTTCCTGCAGTCCCCCTCATCACCAGTACACTTACTGCAGTCCCCCCATCACCACTGCACGTCCTGTTAGTCCCCCCATCACCACTGCACTTCCTGCAGTCCCCCTCATCACCAGTACACTTCCTGCAGTCCCCCTCATCACCACTGCACTTCCTGCAGTCCACCCCCATCACCACTGCTCCTGTACTGGCTTCCTGGCACTGGGCTCTGGTTGAGCATCACACCCTGAGCACTGCCGTACTGCACAGTGAGCACACAACATCACAGCTGTGATGGTGTCCAGCAGACATGTGAGCTATTTACTTTTTTGCTTCTTTTCACAAGCAATTCAAATGTTCCTAAATCAGGAACTCCGTGTGATTTAAAACTAAATACACCCTCTGCACACACATGCACACGCAACATACACAACTGACTCAATGCAGAATTATCAACCTTGTGTTTATTTCAGTTGTATTCATTGTTCACATGTTGATTTTAACATGCACATCATTTAATTTAGAGATATATTTAGCATTTGTGCAAATATCTAGTTCTTCTTACCTGCAGCATGAACATATTATGTGGTAATTGACGTATTGTTATGGTTAATACGCTATACCACTTTGAGAAGTTTAGAAGCATAACTAAGTGACAGCATGGGGCCAGGGTCTTTGCTTTGTGAAAACATTCTGTATAAGAGAAAGGTGTGGAGATGGTGTGGGTGCAAAGGAGAATCCCAAGGGGGCAGTAGCCTGAGTACAATGTAAGAGTGGAAAAGAGGCTTGCTTCCCCCCTTCTCCTCTGGTTACTTTTGCTGTCTTCTACCACTTTGAACTATTGCCCCTGTGCCATGTGACCCTGCCTTGGAGCCTGATAATTTTGTAGTGAAACCTCTACAAACTGTGAACTAATAATGAATCTTTCCTTCCATAATTTTAAGCAACATGTATTACAGGAGAGCCAACTGAAGAATCAGGACAGCACAATGCTAGAAATTAAATACAATATAGCAAAAAAAAAGTAAATACATTCTTTGCTTTTATGGAATGCTAGTCTAATGGGGAATATCACCAATATTTAACAAAAAGCCCAAATAAATACAGAAATAAAATGTAAACATAAAGGGCTTAATCTTAGAGAGCAGTATAGAGGCTGATTTATTTAGCAAATTGAAGCAAACATCTCTAGGAGTAGCAATCAACACAGATCTTGAGAAAATCAAAAGCAAATCACTGGGGGCTGGGGAGATGGTTTAGTAGAATAAGTGCTTCCCCGGCAAGCACAAGGTCTTTAGTTCAATCCATGGTTCCAAGAAAAACAAAAAAAAAAGTCACTGAAGTACAAAGGAATAGCAAGTAAAAGACTGAGAGAGGCAATCCCATCCATTTCACTAATTCCTAGACATAGACTGTGGCTTAATTTTTGTGAATTCCTATGACATGATTTCAAAGTATAAACAGAGTTATAGAATTCATGGTAAGAAGCAACAAGCCCTGAAAACCATAATAAAGACTTGCAGTTGTATCTTTAAGGCGTCAGGTTTTAGTCAGCTCTCCTTTCTCTGGGACTAAATACCTGACATGATGTCTCAAAGCAAGTCAATTCACCTCATAGTTTACCAGTATTCCATCCATGATGGCCTGACCCCAAGGCAGGAATCAGAATGGGATGGCATGGCTATGTAAATACGCTCAGTTCACACCAGCCAGGCTGTAGAGTGGAGAAGCAGGAGTAGAATGGAAAGGAGGGGTCGTATGTGAGCCTCAGGGACATCCACAGAGTGTGCTCCCTCATTTTCCTGGTGAAGCCCAGAGCAAACCAAGTTCACACTCCACCTGAAATATTAGATTCCACTCCTGGGAATCTCAGTGCTCAAATAATCTCTTTAAAGTACATTTAATCCCCAAATTTAAAAAGGTCAAAATTATCCCTAATGTGATACTACTGTCTTAATTAAAATAGACAATATGATTTAGTGATTCTCTTTCCAATGTCTCAACTGTTCCAACATTTTTCAAAGTTCTAGGTCAGAGTGTCTTCCAAGATTCACATTCTATAGCTATGAATCTCTTTAACAAGCAAATGCAAGTTACTTAACACCAAGACATTTACATGGCATTATCACTCATAGTCCAATAAGGAAATAAAAGAGAAGAGAAAATAATACACCCCAAGAAAAGACCAAAACTCAAGAGAGCAAATATTAAGTCCTCTTTGAATGATGTCTAGGAGGGAAGGTACATGGTGAAGAGATGTTTGAATTCTAGAAGGTCTGGGAGGATCATCCTTGTGGTCTTGCAAGATACAGCTTTCTGGGTCTTTGTCTTGGGCTGATTGCACTCAGGGACAGCATCTTCCCTTGACAGAGGTTTCACATTGTTGGCATCTCTGATTTCCTGGGGTTTCACCTGCACCTTTGTCCTCATGTCTACCAGGTCTTCCTTGAAATATTGGTGGAAGTCTCCCTGAATCCACAACATTTACACTGTACATTCTTACAATACTAACATTATGTGCAAAAAATGAATATCTCTTGCCAGCAAGAGCACTAGCCAGGCCCCCTTAGGCCATGTTTGGAGAAGCCTACGATTGCCTGCATGGCTGAGTACTGTGAACTGAATCCAATGGAGCAAGTTGCCTCGGCAGTTCTTCTAGAGCAAGAGGCCCTGGAACTCTCTTCTCAACTGCATACTTTCAACTCACAGTTTTGCAACTTTGTGCCTTTATCAAGAGAGATTTTAATGATTCCTCAGATGCCTTGAAGGCATATATTTTCCTGTTCCTATACTGAGTATTGGATTCCCTTTTTTTGGTGTTAATCTTTTCAACTGTCATACATGTAGAGGACTCAAGTATATATGTAATTCTTTCTGGGTATAAATTTAAGCATTTACATTTCAAAATCTGCCTTTTGATCTCAATGTTCACCTAGATAATTTCATGGATCTAGCTAAAATGCCAACACTACATATGTACATGTGTTATCCTGAATGTTTGATTGTCTTGAACTTTATTCCTTAATAATAATTACTCTAGTCCTTTTAATCTTAGTCTTAGGGCATGGGCTAAATGTAGACAGATTTTCTGCCTGAATTTAACATACATGCCCTTTAGTCAAACTGTCAATGGTGTCTTACTTCAAAGTGAATCCTTTGAGACAGACCTGGACTTTCTGCATTACTGTCATTATTCTGCTCCTTTGAGCTCCTAACACTACACATTAGTCTCTGCTTATGTTCTAAGGCCTCTCTAGGTCACATCTCCAAGTCTTTCCGCATATCTCCCATAAACCAGTTTCAAAGACTTCTAAACCAGATTGTCAGATATAGTCCTAGCAAAGAACTCACTCCTCTGGTAGCAATTTCCTTCATTAGTCAGAATTCCTGTTACATGGAAATACTTGAAACTGATCATTTGAGTGATGAGAAGATTATTTCTGTCATGGTTCCAGAAGCTGCAGTTTGTGATTGTTGGATCTACTCAGTGACGTCATAGTAGAAGCATTTGGCAGAGTAAAGCTGGCCAGTTCAAGGCAGTCAACAAACAGAACAGAGGAAGAAAATCAGAGAGGAAGTGGTGAGTGGCCTTGTATAGACCCAAGCGTCACACCTCCAGGAATGAACCAGTGTACTCCTGAGCAGATCCAAAACCCAACTAAAGTGATGCTTCACCTTCACCTCCAGAAGACATTTGCCTCAAATCCCAAACTCCTTCCGATCCAGGCATGCACCATATTGCACGCATTCCACTCTCTTGTTCTGCTTGTTTCTCTTCCACCATACTATGTGCTATTCAAGAAGAAGCCCTATTTTTCCTTTATTTATTCGTATCTAACACACCTGATGAATTTCGAGGTATAACTTTGAAAGGATGATTTAAACTATAGTTGGTTACAAGGGTGCCTCAGTTACTCTTCTCTCATTTTCTGAGACAAATACCCGGCACTCAAAATGAAGGGAGGAAGGTTCATTTAGCTCACAGGTACTAGAGGTTTCAGTCTGTACTTGGCTGGCTTCAAGGGAGAGTGGCTCATGCACAGAACAACGTTTCATGGAAGCAGCAAAGAGCAAAGAGCAAAATAAATGAGTAGCAGCAACAATGGCAACAGAGAAGAAGCCTGTCTCCCTTAAGTTGAATTTAGGCTGTCAGCCCCAGGCTGGTAGTAGTATTTACACCCATAATCCCAGCAGCACTCACAACCATAATCCCAGTGGATCATGAGTTAATCTCAAACTCTAGAAGTCCCTGCACCATAACTGCATGAAGCTTGGGGGGGGGCACAAATAGATATAAACCATAATGGTTACTTTCGCTGGTTAATATTTGCTCTTCACAGAAATGGAAACAAAAATTAAGTCTCATAGTCAAGTATCAGATTTTTACTCTAACATTTAATTTAAAGACAATTGAACCAATTGCTTTTTTATGTAATATATAATGATTTTTATTTATTGACAGACATATTATTAATGGAAGCAGATTTGTTTAACATCTGTTGGCAAACATTAAACATGTATTTAAATATATGTTCCAAAGTTTACATATCATATTGAGTTGCTATTTAAAATATATTTAATGTTATTTTGATAATTAAAAAAAGGAAGAAAAAATCAGAAAAAAGACAGAAACAAGTTGACATACAACCATACATGTTACAGACTTTAAACCAAGAATAGCTGATTAAAAATGGTTGATGTATTATCTATTTCTATGATCAAATCTGTTGCTCAGATTAACAGATAAAGTTATGTAAGATTGGACATATGGTTGGGTATTGCTGCTTGCTTTCAAGAACCTTAAAATTTTGTTCTTGTCTCTTTTTTTCTTTTTTTTTCAACTTTTAAAAATTGTTTTAAAGAGAGTGTAGTAATAATTGATATGACATTAGAAATAGCACACATTTAAAACTGGCCAGATAGCTCAGTGATTAAAGCACCTTCTTTGGCAGAGTACAGGGTCTGAGGTTCCATCTCCAGCATGGTCTTCTGGTCCCAGCTCCAGGGCCCACTGAGACTGGGCATTTTACCTCATACCTGCAATACCAGTGCTTGGGAGGCTGAAAACAGGAGGATCACTAAGAGTCCCAGCTACCTAGTGAGAAGGTATAGACCCTGTACTTAGTACATTTTTAAAAATGGCACACATTTAGAAGACCAAGATGACAGGTATTCAAGCATGGTTTTTATATTACACATTGCTGTCCTCAATGTAGTTGCTTAGATTATAGAGATGAGCATACAGTTAGTCAAGGTGAAAATTCAGCACATTAACTGCTCTTTAAAAAAAAAAAACTGATGGAGATGTTAGTACAATCACTTCAGCCATCTAGGATATGTGCTTCCATGTTTTTCTTGTGCCTTTTTTATCTTTTCTCCTTTCTCTCCTCTTCCTTGTTTAATCCTTAAATTCCATTTATTTCTGTTTTGCTATATCTGTTATAATTTTTAGCTTTATTTTTTCTTTTGGTTTCTTACCCTAGCAAGACAATATGATATTTACACATGTGGGTCTGATGTATTTCATTCATGAGTATAGTCTTTAGTTGCATTCACTTGCCTATGAAGGCTTCCACTTTGTCTGTCTCTATAGCTGAGTAACACTCCATTGCATAAAAATACCACATCTTTCTCACCCATTCACCAGTGATGGGCATTTTGGTGATTCCAAGATTTGTCTATGACAAATTGTGCTGCTATAAACATGGATGCATATATCACTGTGGTACAATGTTTTCAGTTCTGGGAAAATACCCAGAAGAAGAATATCTGGACGAAATGGGATTTTAAGCCGGAGTTTTTTGAGTAGTCTCCACACTGATTTCCATAGTGGCTGTACCAGCCTACATTCCCACCAACAGTAGAGAAGTGTTCCTTTTCCCCCACAGCCCCTCCAGCATTTGTCATTTGTTGACTTCTTTATAATTATCTCAATACTGTTTTAATTTGCATTTCTTGAATGGTGAGTGATGTGGAGCATTTTTTTAGGTATTTATTTACCTCTTGTATTACTTCTTCTGAGAAGTGTGTATTAATATCAGATGCTCATTTTTGAACTGGGTCTTTAAATTTGGGGGTCCTAATTTTTTTACTTCTTTATATATTCTAGATAGAAGACCTTTGTCTGAGTAACTATTGGTTAAGATGTTTTTCAAATATGTGGGTTGTCTTTTCACTCTACTGGTGATTTCTTTTGATGTGCAGAAATTTTTCAATAAAATGAGGTCCCAGTTACTGATTCTTTGAATGATTTCCTGTGCAGTTTGATTTTTGTTCATGAAATGTCTGTCTATGCCTATGTCTTCAAGCTTTCCACCTACTTTCTCTTCCAGGATATTTAGTTTTTCTATTTTAACATTTAGATATTTAATCCATTTAGACTTTAGTTTAATGCATGGCAATAGGCCCGGGTCTAGTTTTAACTGGAATATGAAGTACCAGTTTTCCCAGAAACATTTTTTAAAGAAGTTATCTTTCTTGCAGTGAACATATTTGGCCACTTTGTCAAAGACAAGATGGCTGAGTGTGTTTGTAGTTGTATCTGAATGTTCTAAACTGTTCCATTGATGCTTGAGTCTTTTTCTTGCAGTACCATGCTGTTTTTATCACAGTAGCTTTGTAGAATAATTTCAAGTCAGGAATTGTAATGCCTCCTGCCTTGCCTTTGTTGTCCAATATTGCCTTTGTTATTCTAGGTCTTTTCTGTTTCCAAGTAAATTTCAGGAATGTTTTCTCTAGATCTGTGAGATATGTTGGTGGTATTGTAATAGGGATTGCAGTAAATGTGTACATTATTTTGGGATTATGTCCATTTTCACAGTGTTGTTTCTTCCTATCCAGGAGCAAGAAATATCTTTCCAATTTCTGAAATCCTCTTCAGGACTGGGGAGTTGGCTCAGTGGAATAAGCACTTCCCTGGCAAGTGCAAGGGCCTGAGTTCAAGACCCAGTTCTGAGAAAAAAAAAAAAAGCTTAAAGTGAAATCCTCTTCAGTTTCTTTTTTCAGAGTAGTGTAATTTTCATTGTATAAATCTGATACTTCCTTAGTTAGATTAATTCCTAGGTATTTCATTGTTTTTGATGCTATCATGCAGGGTACTTTTTCTCTGATTTCTCCTCAGTGTTTTTAACTGCATAGGAATGCTATTGAATTTGAGTATTGACTTTGTAACATGTGGTGCTGCTGAATTTGTTTATTAATTCTATGAGTTTCTTGGTGAACCTTTTTGGGTCTTCAATGTAGAGTATCATGTCATCTGCAAATAATGATAATTTAACTTCTTGTTTGCTTATTGTTATTCCTTTCCTTTCTCTCTCTTGTCTAATGCCTCTAGGTAATGATTCTAGCACTATATTGAATAGGAGTAGTGATAGAAGACATCTTTGTCTTCTACCTGATTTGTGAGTAAAATAATTCAATTTTCCCCATTTAGAATTATATTGTATTGTAATAGATGGCTTTTATCAGATTGAGGTAGAGGCCATCTATTCCAATTATTTTGTAGGGTTTTGATTGTGAATGAGTGCTGAAATTTGTCAAAACACTTTTCGGCATCAATTGAGATGATCATGTAGTTTTGGTTTTGGTTCTATTGATATAGTGTATTATGCTCATAGATTTGTGTGTGTTGAACCATCTTTGCATCCCTGGGATGAATCCTACCTGGTGGCGGTATATAATCTTCTTGATGGTTTGCGGCATTCTGTGTGCTAGGATTTTATTGAGAATTTTTGCACTATGTTCATGAGGGAGAATGATCTATAGTTTTTTTTGGTTGAATCTTTTCCTCTTCTTGGTGTCCGTCTAATACTTGCCTCCAGAAATGATTTTGGTAACATTGCTACCTTTTCAATTTCTTTTTTTTTTTTTTTTTTTTTTGGTGGAACTGGGGATTGAACTCAAGCCCCTGTGCTTGCCAGGCAAGTGCTTATTCCACTGAGCCATCTCCCCAGCCCCCCTTTTAAATTTCATTGAAGAGTTTGAGGAGTATTGGTACTAAGTCTTCTATAAATTGCTTATAGAATTGAGCTATGAATCCTTCAGGACCTGGGATTTTTTTTTCCAGTTTTTAGCTGTAAGATATATTTTATACAGATAATTTCAGACTTAATGACCAATTGATTATATAAGAATAATTTTAAGCAATCAAGTTGAAAATAACAATTATTTTCCTTGATCTCTTTTGATGTCCAGGTAAGTGATGAGATAGTGACTTTATGTCCAAGTACTGCAAGAGTAATGTGTGTCACACCCACTTCTAGTGGGTGTAAAGTATATGGGGAGGAGTGACACTGCATCGCTATCATGCTTGCCTTTTCCTAAAATTCACAGGACCAGGGATTTTGCCAGTAATTTTTTTATTATATTTCCAATTTGATTAGCTGATATTGGGTTATTCAGAGTATTTATATATTCTTGATTCAGTTTTGGTAATATGGACCTATCTAGGAATTTGTCCATTTCTTCTGTGCCTTTGATATTTTCTTTTCAGAACCAGGGATTGAACTCAGGCCCTTACACTTGCCATGACCTATGGACTAGTATGTGGCATATCTTAGAAAATGTCCCATGTGCAGCTGAAAAGAATGTGTATTCAGATGTTCTTGTGTGGAACACTGTATATTTCCACTGAGTCCATTTATTAAGAAGTTTGGTTCAGTTCTACTACCTCTTCGCTAATTTTTTGTCTTCTTGAACTATCTTTTTGAGATAAAGGAGTGTTCAGGTCCCCTGTTAAGATTGTGTTATTGTTTATTAGATTTTCATGTCCTTTAAAATTTGTCATATGTTTGGGTGCTCCAAAATTTGTTGCATCGATATTTATGACTATTATCTTCTCCTCTTAAATTTTTCTTCTAGAAGTATAAAGTGACCTTGCTTATCTCATTTTTTCATTGTTGGTTTGATGTTCAGATTGTCTGTGCACAGAATAGCTAGGCCTGCCTTTTTTTCTGAGATCCTGGAGTATCTACTATTGTTCTCCAACATTTTACAATCAGCCTATGAATTTCTTTCTGGGTTAAATGTGTTTCTTGTATACAACATATTATTGGATTTTGTTTCTTAATCAACTCTGCCAATATATTTATTTTAATTGGTGAATTGAATCCATTTACCATGGAAGTTATAATTGATGTGTATTGATTTAGGTTTGTCAAGCTATTTTACTATTGTTGGTTCCCTACTTTTATACCGTGTTTAATAATTTGCTGTTTTTGGTGGGAAGTTTCTGTGGTCATTCTTGGAACTGTAGGTATTTTGATCATTTTCTAGAATATCTTTTAGTATTCTTTGTAGGGTTGGTTTGGATACTATGAAATTCTTTTGTTGTTCTTTGTCATGGAAATATTTCACTTCACCATTGAACTTGAAAGAGAGTTTTGCAGGGTAATTCCATCTGGGTTGGGATTTTTTTCATGTGGGACTTGAACTTTGCTCCACGTTCTTCTTTATTTCATGGTTTGTGAAGTGAAATCTGCCATTATTCTTATAGGTTTTCCTTTAAATGTGATCTGTTCTTTTTGTCTAGTGGCTTTTAGTATGCTGTTCTTCTGCTGAATTTGTGGGATCTTGACTATTATATGTCTGGGTGTATTATTTTTAGATTTTTTAATAATTTTTATTTATTTGAGTGAGAGAGAGAGAGAGAGAGAGAGAGAGAGAGAG
>NW_004524589.1:9501987-9511467 GCF_000260255.1 Octodon degus
AAGTAGGTGCTTTAGACCACTGAGCCATCTCTCCAGCCCCTGGATGTATTTTTAATTAGGTTAATATTACTTAGAGTTCTGAATGACTCAGTTACCTGAAAGGCAGATTGTTACCCTGTGTTTGGGAAGTTTTCTGCTATTACTTCTCCACATATTATTTTTATGTAATTTATGTTGCCTCTCTCTTTCTCACTGATGCCTATTAATTTTGTCTTGTTCATCTTTGCATTGTCTTCCAGCTGTTAAAGTAGGATTTCCTGTATCCTGGTTGTTTTTAAGAGATATTTCCTTATCTTTTCACTAGCTTTAACATTGTCGTTAAGGTCTGAAAGTCTATCTTCACTTTCATTTTAGTTATCTTATTCTTACCTATGAGATTATCTCTAATATGATTTCCTCTATATTCTTCTGCAGTTTTTTTCTATACTTCAGTTGCTGTTATTTCAGAGATTTCAGGTGTGTGACTTCCAGTTTGTTCTGTTCTGATGTCTCGTGGGCTTTTTCTGAGTGGATTTGAGGCCTGAGAATGAATTTTTCTCCTTCTTTTTGTCTCTTTCTTTTTCAGAAGTAACTTTATTTTGATTTCTGTGATACCTTCTGTGAAAGTTTGATAGTAGGCACCTGCATCTCAGGTGTCAGACTCTCTCTGTGGAGTCAGTTTTTTGGTATCTCTCCTGTCTCAGAGATTCTTGTTTTATGCATGTCCCAAGACTTTGTCTTCTCTATTGATTGAGAGTGTGATATTGATTTTCATTTGGCACTGTCCTCTGTCCTTCAGTGTAAAGCTTTGGTGAAGTTATTACCAAGCACCTCTCAATATTAACACCCAAGGGAAAACACGTGGTCAAGGCAGATATGGCTTCCTATTTACAGTAGTACAATCAGCAATAATAATAACAGCTATTGAAATTTAGAAATTGCCCAATTTTGTAATTAATGGGTTTTTTACTTTAGACCTTAGGAGCAAACATTATGGCTACAAAATAAATCACTTCTTAAATTGGGAATTTATATTTATATTAGTTCTCCTGAGTTCTGTCTGGGCACCTTCCCTTTATACACCTAGAGTCTTCCAATCAGACTAGCTCATTCCAGTTACCTGTGGCCACCTTTGTGTAATGAAAATGCTCACGTAGTTGTGGGCCTCTGTCTGGGTTCGGCTTGGTCCAGCAGAACGGAATGGGTTCTGCTATGCCTGGTGGCTTCCTGTTCCACAGCTCCTTCCCACTGAGGTGGAATGGGGTTGCTGGCTATTGGATTAATTTTATTTTTAAGGTTCTCAAATATATATGTGTGGAAATATATATTTAATATTATTACATTAATCTACATCCTTTTTCCTGACATAATAAATGTTCTTCAAAAGATACTGAGATCTGCCTATAATTTTCTGCTAACTTCTTCCTAATATGATAGGTAAGAGATATGGAACAGTGAGAGGGGTAATCTGACAAAGCTATATTTTTCTTTGTGATTATAACATTCTTTGGGTTTTTAATCCTTGGTTATTATTTGACCCTGAGAAGAAAAGTTCAGGCTTATTTTTTACCCTTTTATGTTGAATCTTTCATCTTATAGACTTAATTTTCCTTATTAATTCCAGAACAACTTGTATTGAATTCTTCACTCAGTGCTCATATTTCTGGACATTGTTTTTTCTAATTGCAATGATCAATTTTTGTTCAATTCCCATCTACTGTTATAAAATTTCCTGTTGTGTGGGAAAGAAAGAAAAAAAATACTCATTGAGATTTGACCTGAGTTTGGAGTTGGTAGACAGAGAACCTTGTAGAAAATTAGCCAGAATTTTGAGAAAACAGCAGACACCCATGTTTGAAGAATATTTTTCTTCATATTTTCTCTATGCTTATTTGGTCAGTTTTTGAGTTTGTGAAATGAGCTGTAAGAGACAAGGTGCATTCTGTATTATAACTAAAGTTGACTGCAGCTTGTTCCAGGTACTTTTCTGACTCATCATTTATATTTCTTTTGTAAGCTTAAATGAATATAATTATTCTAAAAAGGAAATATCCTTTTTCCTTACCACACCCTAAATTTATTCCTTTTGTGTTAACAAGCTGTGTTACTGTTCTTATAAAGGATATGCTTACAAGCCCATAGTAAAATAACACTGCTCTTCAAGTTCAAATGTTTTAAAAAACATTGTATACATATGAGTAGTGGCATAAATGCTGGACTGGTATTAATGATTGATTTTTTTTTTAAAAAAAGAAGCTGTTCATGTCAAAATTAAACTGACAGTAAAGACTAAAAGATCAAGCTTCATAAAAAGCTTAAAGAACATTTTTAATTTTACTTTAAAATTACCATTTGGGGCCAAATAGCTCAGTGGATTAAAGCCCCAGTTTAGGAAGGGGCCCTGGCCTACAGTGCTGGTCCCACCCCCAGGACGTAGATTAAGACTGGGTGTGGTGGAGTGGGCCTATAATCCCAGCACTTGGGAGGCTGTAAACAGAAGGATCACTATTAGTCTGATCTATGCATTGAGACTGTGTACATCCTGTACATCCTGTCCTAAATAAAAAAAAGAATAAATAAAAACAAAATTATCTTTTGGACTTATCAGGGAAAATACACACACACACACACACACACACACACACACGCACAAAAGAAGATGCTAAACAACAATGACATATGCTACATAACATTTGTACTTACAAAAATGAGATTAAAAATTACTCTGAAGATAAAAGTTATGATTTTCTGACCATGACATCTATCAGTGTTTATCATGTCAGATAACTACTTATTTATTGTCTCATTTAATCTTCAAAATTATACTACAAACATTACATTCACTTAAGTAATTGTCCACCAAGCCTTAAGGTTTGCTATTATATGTAAAAAATGCCTTCAATAATAATAATTTTCTATTATTGAGCTTGCAATGTGTAAAGGAGAATCATTATTTTCATTTTGCATTTAAGTACCATAGAAATAATTTTACTCTTCAAAAGTGTGGAGAATTTGATATCTCATATCAGCATTTATTTTATAAATACCAGTAATTATTTCCTCCCATTATTAATCTCTCTCTCTCTCTCTCTCTATATATATATATATATATATATATAGTATCAAGTGTATTATTGAGATCATTTTCTTTGTCTTTAAGAAGAAATTGGAGTGCGCCAAAAGAATTAAAGTCTTTGTTGTGAAAAATGACAGTAAATAGAAACAAAATCTAAATTTTGAGTTCAATTGTTCTTCCATTGAACCTTGATTTCCGGAGAGCTGATGATTTTAATGATATCTTCCATAGTAATTTCAAGTTAAATGGGATTTTGAAAACTTTAATAAGCTACAGGAAATTGAGAAAAGAATCTATAATTGCCATCTCAAAGTAAAATTCTTTTCTTTATGTTCTTTATGCCTGAGCAAGAGTCTAGGAATCATTTATAGGAAAAGTGATTTAATACTTTAATTATCAATATTAATGCTTAAAGCCAAAAGTTGGTGAATTTAGTTTATAGAGCAACATGCTCTTCAAAGGGATACATGAAAGTATATATTGAGGTGAAAATATTTTATCCTCATATATGAGTGAAATAAAAAATATTTAGTAAATATATTGACTAAATTAAAGAGTCCATGAACTGAGAAAAATAATACACTCTTTTGTGTGTTAGCATCATTTTTTTTTTTTTTTTTTTTTGCAGAACTGGGGATTGAACTCAGACCTTGCGCTTGGCAGGGAAGCGCTTATTCTACTAAGCCATCTCCCTGGCCCCCAATGTAATATTTTTTAATATTTTTGTTTAATCAGATTTTTTTTCACCAGCTTTTACATTTATCATTTCAAATATCTAAGACGCTTTGAGACTCATTAATAGCATTGACAGAAAGCAGTTATTTTACCAAACTAGGTTTAGAATGCAAACATTTGTTAAACATATAAATTTTGTTAAACATCTCTTGTGTCTAGTTTACCAAAGTACTCAAACCATTGTATATATTTATGAAATTATGAATGTATTAAAATGTGAATATACTGTAAGGCATATGTAATCAAATAGAACAAATTATTTGTAAAGTAATCATTCTACAGCTTATTTAAATTATTTGTGGTATAAATCATATTTGACTGAAAGTTTAAAATATTTTTGTTGGAAAATTGGGTATACTCGTTTAAAGCTACTATTGGAAAACTAAATTTTATCCATGTCTTACCAATTATTATTTGAAGTGCAGATTTTCTTAAAATGTAATGGGAAATGAATGTGATAAAGTTAAAATACTCTTATAATAAGAGCGAAGAAAGAAAGTCATACAAGATTTATAATTCATTGAATCTTAGAATGTTCTCATTGTGATAAAGATGAAAATTTCATAATTTCTCCAAACTATACAAGGCACATAACTGAATTTCCATGAGAACCTTTTGATCGATCCAGTCATCTTTCTGAGACTATACTTCACGTTCTACCCAAAAGATAACTAAATTTTACACATCTCTTAAATTATTATTATTATTATTATTATTATTATTAGTAGTAGTAGTAGTAGTAGTCATAGTAGTAATAATGTTTTTGTATTTTAGGGAAGGGTCTGCAGTGTGTTCAGGGCCTCACTACTATATTGGACTCATAGTGATCCGCTTACTTATCGTCTCCCATGCATGCCACCACAGCGTCTTACACTTTTATTTTATTCATTTATGTATTTTTATTTTTGTATTAGGATAGGGTGTACAGAGTGTATAGAGTCTCACTGCATAGCTCAAAATCATAGTGATCCTCCTCTTTATAGCCTCCCAGGAGCTAGGATTACAAGCATGCACTACCACACCCAGTCTCAATTGCTGTCTCAGTATGCCCCCACGGGAGGCCCAGAGATTGAACCCCTGGTCCCTGTTCTTGCTTACAGGCACTTTAATCTGCTGAGCTATTTGGCCAGCTCTATTATCATTTTAATGTATTTGGTTGTTTCAGGGTCTCACTCTGCAGCTCGGATTCATGGTGATCCTCCTCTTTTTAGTCTCCTGGACACTGGGATTACAGCTGTGGGACACTACACCCAGACTCTGGCCAGCTCTGGCCCCTGGGGGTGGGGATGGCATAGCATGTGTTGCTAGGGAACAAACTGGTACCTGCACCTTCTTAAGCTTACCTAAGCAGGGGCTTTAGTCTGCTGAGCTATCTCAACAGCCCTATCGCTTAAATTAATTAAGCACCCCTTTAGTTTGATACTATCAGTACATATTAATTTGCTACATACCAACTACATCTTACTATATAAACACTTTGAAACATAACTAGGATATAACAATCCAAAAAGTTTCAATGATAGATAGCTTGTTTCAACCAATCACAGGCAACCAACTCATCCCAGTAAGTACACCCAAAGAAGATAGACATTTAGCTGCAATGAGCTACGTGGTTATTGTACTTTACTTCTATGCTTACTCTATAGAAATTCAGTCCTCTCATTTCTGAACCTTTGCTGGTTCTGAACGCTATCTCACGCACCTAGTATCTTTTATTTATATGAACTCTACTTAATTTGCTTTTATAAAGTTTTTCTTTTAAATTTCAGATACATTCCTGGGAAACTCTCACTTACTATGTGGCATCAGTTACATCATCTTGATTTTTTAATCAGTACCATTCAAACATAGGAGAGATAGGTCTTTACAGATTTCCATATCTCTGAGACAGGAAGGGAGAGAATGGTAATAGTATTTCTGCTGACAGAGCTTGCTTTTTCTTTAATTTCAAGTGGTTTGGAAAGAACATTAAACTTCAAGAACAAATACTGTTAATGCTTTCTGTCTTTACAAAGATTAAAAACTTCTTTATACTACTCAGACCACTCTGCTTCAATGACTTCCTCAAGAAATTTTATATCAGTGTACCTCAATGCATCTAACAAATGCAAGCCTTTAGCTGAAATTCTTAAATACTCAATTTCTGGGAAGGTCTTTATATTTTATTTTCCTCATGTTTACTGTCCTTCCTTCTAAACCTGAAAAGTGACAATATTTCTAATTTGCAATATGTATTTGATATTATTAAAATTGGCAACAAATCTGAAAACAAAATGATATTAATATCATTAGATACTGTTGCTTAAAACTTTAGTGCAGAACTATTTAGTGTATCCTTCACATCTAATATTCTAGGTCATTATTTCTGAAAAAAGATATAGACTGACTCATAACTTCTGTTAGCTCATCCAGTGGACCTGTGCCCTGGACTTACCCTTATCTTAGCATTTATAGCTCTTGGCTCTGTGTGCCACATTTCATAAATATTGTGGAACTATAATGAAAGGTCAAACTGTGTTCCTCGTTGCTATTTCTCTAATGCTGTCCTAATACATGTTGTTATGAATTAAATACACCATTTGATGTATAAAAGATTACAAATTTGACTTATATCATTATCAGGCCACTAATGTTTATAATACTGTGTATGTGAATACACAGAATTTCAACACAGGAGAGCAAACAAAAATGTTTCTTACCCTCCCTCCATGCTGATCATTTGAATAGATGACAAACATATGAGAAAATATTCAATCTTGGAGCCAACAAAAACTTAATCAGTCTCCTATTCTTAGGAAAAAAAAGGAAGCAATAGAAAAAAATATCAAAGCCAAATCAGTAATAATTTACAGATCAAATATAGAAACTAAGATTACTGAGCACAAGATTGGTGAACTCAGCATTTTTAGATATTATTGACATATTTTGGGTTCAAAGACAATGGGAACGTACATAGTTCTGAATAGGTCCATTGATAATAAATCTAATTATATGCTTACCTAGGAATACTTGATTCAGATATAAAGTCAGGTAATATTTAATTTTAAACACCTAGTAAGTATATTGTGTAATTTTAATTCATATAATATTCTTTTAGCTTACAGTAAAATTAATTTTCCCAGACATATAAGGTGATACCTTTATGATTATTTTACTTGGATCAGGACAGAAAAGAGAGCTGTACTAGATCACCCTTAACTTCCCTGAGTGTGCATACATTGTGTGCTCATAACTCAACAATGACTGTTATTATTAGTTGCTTTTCTTAATTTTAATACAGAACCTTTCTTTTTTCTCAATCCTCATTTTAAAAGTTTTCCAAGAATATTGTCTGAAAATTCACAAATCATGTCTAGGTTTCAAACTTTGTCATTATGGACTTCAGAACTTACTGAAATCTACCATCACTCTGCTGTCATGGGAATTTCTTAAGCGTTCAGCGTGAGTTCTATATTGTACTACTTTCCACTGTGGAAAGTGTCACTAATGCAATGTCTTAACACAGATGAAGTTGTGTGTACTAGACTGAACTTAACTTAAAACTAATTTTATTATGAACAGTCTATAACATGCAATGAATCAAAATAAAATGATTACAGATAAGGATTGCTATCTAATGCACTGTATTGAGTCAAGACATGGAAACCAAACTTTCTGAGACCATGTCTTAACTCTAAAGCTTTGTGGTCGTGTGATTTTGGGATGTTACCTTTATCTACTTATGTCTAATTTTACTCACTGTTGGGATAGCAGTAAAAATGCACTTCCTCATGGATTTAATCAGTTTAACCCAGTAAATATTTTCTAAATACCTAGGACTATACTATCTTAAATTGCTTTTAAAAATATATGCTAAATTTAACAAACATGATCTTGAATTAAACTTCTCGAAAAATGTAATCCCATAGGATGACAGAAAATACTCTCTAAAATAATTATGATCATAGTGTGACAAAATAATTCTGCACTAAAGTTTTAGGCAACAGTATCTAATGATATTAATATCATTTTGTGTTCAAATTTGTTGCCTATTTTAATAATATCAAATATATATTGCAAATTAGCAAGAAAGGATATAGTACACATTGCTTCATAGTTTACTTGCTTATGAAATACATTTCACAAACATTTTAAAACAAGTGAGATATAAATTTGTCCTACCTAGAAGATATGTAGGAATTCTTCCATAAGAATATAGTGAAGCCAAGGCATATTTTATTTCATGTAACATTATGTGCAATATTTATAAATGAACATTCAAAGCATTTTGATTTTTAATTACAATATCTTGGTAGCATTTTATAAATGAATTATGAATAATGCATGTTAAATATATAAATGTTAAGACAGTTTAGAAATTACATTTATAACTTTCAGTACTGAACATTATCAGTCGATATTCCATATTTCCAATCATAAAATAGTCTGACTTCTGATACAGATTATACACAAATGAGAATTAATTATGGGTCAATGTAATTAAAATTCTGTACAATATGAGTTCAGTTTTACTGCATGTAATTTTATCATAATGAAATAAAAAGTATTGAAATTTCGTTTATATGATGTTGGTCAACTATTACATATCTTAAATATTAAAGTTATAAATTTTGATAAGCATAAAGTCATTTGTCTGAGTATACTTAGAAAGATAAAAGTATGTTGTCTTTGGTATTACTCATCAATAAAAGTTGGTTTATAAAACTTTCCACTTCTCATTTATTATTGTCTTTTATGATAATGATAAGCTCCATAAAAATAAATAACTTTCATATTAATAGAAATAATTTATGAGTACTTTTATTTACTACAATCATTTGTGTCATTTTTGTCATTATTATATCGTAGAACAAAAGTTCATCTTATATGACTCATGGATGTTAATCTTTCCTAAATAATAGCATCTATTGTATGTACATATTTGTGTGATTGCATCCATGTTTATTTGCATTTGTAGATTTTTTTCCTTGTTACTATTTCTCTTTATAAAGAAAAGTCATAATATAGAAGTTATAATCGCCTTACAATGTTATAATATTTTTGCGAATTTGTGGGACAATGCTGTGAATGTAATCTAGAAATTATAGCATGCCAATTATTCAAATTATTACTGAGTTATACTCAAAGACTTTCTTTGCATTTGTGTTAATAGAAAGTATTTTTAAATTACCAAGGCTATTCTTGAACTTGAAGTGCCCTGTTTTGGCCTCCTAAGTAGCTGAGACTATGGGCCTCTGTCCACAGGTAGATATTTATAAAAACCTTATAAGAGTAGTCATGGAATTATGCATTAAATGAGTGTTATTTAGAAAAAAGTCCATTAACATTCAGGAATTTTTATTAATTGTGCAAAATTCTCCAAAGAAAAATGACATCCAGGGCCAGAGCTATAGCTCAGCGGACTAATAGCTTGTTTAGGTAAGCACAAGGTCCAGGGTTCAATCCCTGGCTCCGCATGCCACATCGGCCCCACCCCAGGGCGCACTGAGCCAGTGATGGAGTCTGAGCATGGTGACAGGAGCCTGCAATCCCAGCATTTGGGAGGAAGAAATCAGAATGATTGCTATGAGTCTGGGCTGTGTATTGAGACCTTGCACCAAAAAAAAAAAAATGCTTCCCTGGCAACTGCAAGGGCCTGAGTGCACTCTCTGGGTACAAAAAAAAAAAAAAAAAAAAAAAAAAAAAGGAGG
>NW_004524589.1:9511567-9516673 GCF_000260255.1 Octodon degus
CATCCATGTTACTGAGATTCATACTAGACAGATCAAATCAAATATGAATTATAGAGTCAAATACTTCATGAAAATTTCAGTAATATGTAAAGATTTTAAGGAATCTTCTTAAAGAAAAGGCAGTTTTAGACATTGCAATTCATCAACTCTGTATGAATTTTCCTTAATATAAGGAATACCGAGATAATTTTATTAATTTTTTTGACTACTAGTATAAATAATTTAGTAATGACTTTCAATCAGTCATGCATTTTTTTAAGCACTATATATAGCTCATCTGTTGCCAACTGACAACTCTGCTAGAATAGTAAATTGTCTAAACCTGGCAAACAATAGAATTAAGTTTTAGGTGAAATATAAGTTTCATATTTTATTTAAAAGATCTGATTTACATAAAACAACAAACATGAAGGCTCTGCTTTGGTGTAAATGTTTTATGAGCAAATGGATAATTTTTTGTTTTCTTTTGTTTATATTTTTGTCTGTTTTCTTCATTGCTTTTCACCTGTTCCACCTGGTCTGTTCAGAGGTTAAAGTGTGCATTTCTTGGCTCGTGTGCTCATTTTACCACTGGGACACAAATCTGTCATCTGTTTTTAGGAGTGTGATACTTTGAAACGCAACCTCTAATTTTATTATTTCCCTCAAAATCACTTTTATGATTGTTTTATTCATGTTTTAAAAAGCTTAATTGTATCTACCCCAAAAACTTGTGAAAAACTATGTTATGGAGGAGTACAAAGATAAAACTGTCAATGTAGAAAGAAGCTAGAGATATTTTTAATTTAATTTATATATTTCAGTAAATAAAATATTTCGATTCTGTATAGTACACTTACATTTCATGTATAAACAAAATCTAAACCTTTTGCTCCTATTGATATACAATTCTACATTTAGTGTGCTCTCTGCTTCTTTATTTAGAAGAAACTAAAATTTATACTCAGTAAAACTCAGCTAGCTGAGTTTGAAATTCAGTAATGCATACCATCATGTTTTATACATTCATATGTATTTCAATGACATTAGATAGGGCATACAAGTGAAAAATTTGAAAAAGTGTTTTCTTTGACTAATACCACAAAATGTTTGGGATAAACATCTTGTAGGCATCACACAAACTCTAAAATAATTTTAGCTCTAATTCCTCATGCTTTTTCCCATCTCAAGTTGAAACCTAAAGACCTTCAATGATTTTGATCAAAGAAAGTTTTTATTTTAGGCTTCTTTTGGATAAATGACATCAATAGCTATTTTGATAATCAGATTGTGAGATAAGGAGAGTTTTTAACATAATTTACTCTTACGTCTTTTATACTTGCTAGGGATTTTAATCTCCAATAGACACTTGCATTAGAAATCTTAGAGAAACAAAGTCAAAGCATAAATGCTAAGCATAACAACACAGGTAGTAAGATACCCCTAAGAAAAGGTGAAAACCCTGCCCATGTGTTTCAGTTGGGTTGACTACCTTTAAAATCTTATTTATTTTATTTTATTGATTTTTATGTATTTAAACTTTTCTTATATATTTTTCTAATTAGAATTTAATAGCTTACTTATTATGAAATGGCTATGTAATGAATGATAAATGGCCCCTGCTGAAATAGTCAATTTAAGACTGAAACCATCAATGCAAGTGACTTATTTCAAACAAAGCATTACTTCACATACAAAGATGTGTGTGGTTTTCTCTATGGTTGATTTTAATTTTATTTTATGTGTTGCTTTCTTGTTTTCCTTGATAGTCTTCCTTTCTTTAGGCAATAAACCTTAAGTTGAAGGAAGGTGTAAACCTTGGGCCAGGTACTTTATGATTTACTTCATTGTCTACTTGCAGCTTCTGCGATAATGCTAGCATGTTCCAAGATGCAGGCACTAATGCCAAGAGTCCCTCAATTACCGTGAGAAGCAAACACATTTAATTTATCATGGAAATTTGATGTGAATAAAACTATTGTTGCTTTGCTCTTTGATATTGATGTGTTTTTGTTCCATTCAACTAACCAATTTTAGCATGAATAAGAGTTTCCATACTAATGTCTATTCCCCAATTGCTAAAATTTTGAAAATATTATCATGTGAGTCGCCTTTCCATAGAGTTCAACACTACAACGAAATATGTATTTCTCTCCCACCTGTTAAGTTACACAAAAATATGTTGGTGCTATATTTGAGTTTATTTTTAAAATTCACATCATTGTCACTTTACTGAAATTCCTGAGGTACTTTGGATACATCAGATTGAACCTAAGAAAGAACAAGTAACAATTTAAAGTGTTTATTTCATAATGTTTGTTGAAGGTAGAGAAATGAATTACTAGCATGGTTGCTAAGTTGACTCTGAGTCAATAAAGGGATTTGCAAAATAATCAGTTCTACTGAGAAAATATCACAAATCTATTATCTTATCCACTATACAAGGCCAAATAAAATAGGAATCAGCTGAAGACAGTACAGTGAAAATAATGAGTAAATGTCAATGTCTGAGTATACAGTCAATATAGCACTTCAGAATAGATAATTGGTTAAAGTTGGTCTCAGGATAATACAAGGAATTTACAAGACTATGTAAGCATGAAAATAAGCACACAGACTTTTTGTAGCAAGCGAGTATGTTTCAAGTGAACAGCAAAGAGAAACAGTTCATTACGTGCAGACCTATGTATCTCATCTACTTATCTATCCATCCATCTACCTATTTATCTATCTATGATTAGATTTTTATTTCGGTATGAAAATTTTCTCAAACTCCAAGCTAAAACCTCTTACTATTAAAAAGAAAAGAAATCATAAGGGCTAGCTAGATAGCTAAGTAGATTACAGTGCTGCTTAGGCAGATGCAGTGACCAGAGTTCTATCTCTCTTTGTGTCTGGCCCTGTGTGGTGGCTATTGCCTGTAATCCCAACACTTGGGAGACTGGAAAGAGGAAGATCACTATGAGTCCAATCTGTGTAGTGAGAGCCTATAGACCCTGTACTAAACATAAATAAATAAATAAATAAATAAATAAATAAAGTTATAATATTTATTTTCTCTATCTCAATATTTTTGTCTGATATTGTGTACTCATTATTCTCATTCAATTATCTCAGGACTTACATTTGCCAGAATTTATTTCATTTCCAGTCTTACCACCTAAGTCATACTCTTTGTTCTCATCTGTACCTCATTGCCTACTTTTCTCATAGCCTTTTTTTTTTTTTTTTGGAACCGGGGATTGAACTCAGGCCCTTACACTTGCCAGGTAAGCACTTATTCTACTGAGCTATCTCCCCAGCCCCTCATTACATTTTTGTAACTTGTTTTTGTTTATAATCTTTTGACATATTCTAAGAAATAAAATTATGACAATAAGAAAAATTAATAGCAACAAACTGCACTCCCTGGGAAAAATATGACTTATATTTCTTAGAAAAGAGCAAACAAAAATGGTACAAATGCAGTCGTGAAAATTCTTTTTAAATGTTTTGTATCATTGTAGTACCTAAGATAATATTTACATTTGTATTATTGTTTTAATGGGCTATGCAAAATTGTTCACGGAAAAACAAAATGCTCTGTAAGCATAATAAAGTCACTGACCTTGACAATATTAGCTGCACAGTAGGTACTCCAATGACTTATTTAATGAATAAGTGCATGTGCACCAAGTATAGAGTATTTAACATCCTTCCTAAATTATACTAAAGACAATAGAGTACTTTCTCGTTTTACTTAATAGTAATGATGTGCAGCATTGATTCAATTGAAAAATAATGTGATTTTAAGATAAATAATAACTTTGAAGTTAATTAATTATTGTTTTTGTTAGTTTTTAGTGTTGTCAATATGTGTATAGAGTACACGATTGCAATCCTCTTTGGGAATTGATATATGTGCATGAAAAAATCTTAATGATCTTTTCATCTCCTTCTCCTCCCTACCTCACCTTTTAGTCTGTCCCTGCATCCTTTTCTTTTAGCAAAATATATATTTCCTTATATCATACTATCATTTTTTAAATTTTTCTTTCTATTTGTATTTGTGGCTCTTTTTACAAGAGAAACCATGGGATATTTATTCTTAGATCATGTGTCTAAGTTTTTCTTAATATTATGGTGTCATGTGCACATATTAATACAAAACAATCTAATTTAGTTTTATGTGAAAGGAATTGACATTTGAAATTTAAATTTCATAAGTTACAGTAGATATAAAAGAATTTACATGAGAGGGCTTGGCAAGTACAAGGTCCTGAATTCAAACCCTGTAAAAGAAAGACAAAAAAATAAAACATAAAATATTCATGTGATAATTGGAAAATAACTGAAAGAAATCTCCAATGAGATGAATACTAAAACTAAATTAAAATTTCCCTGTTATTTGAATGGATCTGAAAATGGAATGTAATGCACATATTCATAGTCTCCAATATTGCATTTCAATTATGTATTCAAAACTCATGATGTATTTTATAAGCATTTATTGTTTGAAGCTATGCAAAGCACTGAATTATGAATTATGAGTTATGGCTAGGGGTTAAATTCATTCAAACACTTTATGCATTGTTTAACTTGTATACCCAAAATTTTGGAAAGAGGACATGAGAAAGTACACAAAATTGAATTACAAGAGGGAACACTGTAAGAGTAGATGCTTAAGGACTTTATTATAAGTGCATAAACAAGTCAAGGAAAAGTTGAGCTAATGCAATAATGAAGAAATAAGTTTCATGAATTTTCTTCACAGTAATAACCATAGCATACAGTCTTACCTTATGTTACATACTTAGGTTGTTTCAAGATTTTGGGGGTAGATGGCCATGCTCATGTTTGTTTGGGAAGGCTATGACTATGCTTCTCACCTGATGTGGATTTTGTGAAGGGAAGCAAAATGTGGTCAAATATTTTTCTTCAAGAACCTAATTGTTTGCAAACAGAAGCATTCTTAAATGGAGGCATTACTGTGCAAAATTCCATAGCAAAGTCAATTAAGGAATTATGAGAACTACACCTGCCTGGCAAGTTTAAGGTCCCAAAATTGATCCTCAGTACTGAAAGAAGAAGAAGAAGAAGAAGAAGAAGAAGAAGAAGAAGAAGAAGAAGAAGAAGAAGAAGAAGAAG
>NW_004524589.1:9516773-9517541 GCF_000260255.1 Octodon degus
GAAGAAGAAGAAGAAGAAGAAGAAGAAGAAGAAGAAGAAGAAGAAGAAGAAGAAGAAGAAGAAGAAGAAGAAGAAGAAGAAGAAGAAGGACATAAAGGAAGTGAAGTTTCCTTATACAGATATGAGAACTTATAACTTGATACTATCTGGCAATTTATTTTTTATCAAAATATGCATAGGGCCAGTTAGATAGCTCAGTGGATTAAAATGCCTACTTAGGCAGATTCAGGGACTGGGGTTCAATGCTCGGCATGCCTTGCTGGCGCTGACCCCAGGGATTCACTGAGACAGCAACTGAGACTGGGCAAAGTGGCACCTGCTTATAATCGCAGAGTTTGGGAGGCTGAAAACAGGAGGATCACTGTGAGTCAGATCTGTGTGGTGAGACCCTGTGGACCCAGCACTAAATACAATAATAAATAAATAAATAAGCACCACAAAATACGTGTAAATATTTTTCAGGAATTGGGACTGGTTATATAATCATTTGAAGTTTATTGAAAAAAATGTATTGATGTAATTTGTGTATCTAATTAATTTCCTAAATATTTGTCAAGCGTCAGGTATATAGTTCCCAAGAGTAAACATAATAACAGTGAATAGGGAGCCTGCAGGTTAGCTCCGTTGTTTATGAGCCTGCTTAAGCAAAGGCACTCCTTCGCAGGATACCGTGGTTTCATACCCAGCTCCACATGCCTTACTAGACCCGCGCTTAAGGTAGCCTGAGCCAGTCAAAGGAAAAAAAAAACAAACAAACAAAAAAAAAAA
>NW_004524589.1:9517797-9522566 GCF_000260255.1 Octodon degus
TGCCAGTTTCTGCTGGTCTCTTTTTTTTTTTTTTTTTTTTTTTGCAGAACTGGGGATTGAACTCAGGCCCCTGCGCTTGCCAGGGAAGCGCTTATTCCACTGAGCCATCTCCCCGGCCCCCAATTTTAAGCTTTTTGAAGTTCAGGTATATAGTATTTTTTAAAAATATATTTGTTTCTTGTGTGATTTATCTTCTATTCAGTTACATCAATCTATTAAATAATAGCTAGCTACTATTCTAAGTCATTGTTGCTCATTTTCTTGAAGCTTGGAATTAAATGAAAATGACTAAGCTTGAATCTAGATAAAGATAATTCGATATGATTTGCAAAATTTGGTCAGATGGAGCAAATGAAAAATTTTAATTTTTACTTGTTCTGATAGATTTAGTAGACAAAATCACCCAGTTTTTGTCTGAAATCTTCTAATTAGCAGTTATATTATTAAAAATAGTTATTTTATTCATATATATACTCTGCCAATGTCATGTACAACCTGAATATATTCTTATACTTCTATTAATTGTAACAAATTTGTGACTTCCAAGAGAGAATAATATTTAAATCTGTTTTCTAACACTTACATTCACCTCTGAGTGGTCAAGAAATGGCTACAGCATTAGTTACCTAACTTTTAAAAAAGTGAGTAAAAATAAACTAGATTAATGCACAGTACCATTAAACAATTGCAAAAATGTTTGCAAATCCATCTACCTAAGAAATGCTTTGCATCATAATGTGCCCCTTAGACTAAGAATTTCAATCTTTAGTATGAAATTTGCACAAGAAAATTTTTATATGGTTGCAGAAAAAAATAGTATAAGAGAACTTTTAGAGACATGTTATTCATTGTCCAGATTAAAAATAAGTGAAATTAGTTATAATCAATACATTACATCCTAAATATTTCGCTCCATCTGTTACATATGACACATATAAAAATAAAAATGTACACCTTATGCAGAAATTAGCATGAATATCTTACCAAGTATAATGCATAATTACAAAATAGAAAGCCAATGTTATGTTAGCATATGAAGAGCTAGTGTGTTGCTTTCCACGATTAAATTTTAAATTTATTTTTATTAATCACAATAACTATTTTCTTGAAAAGGAAATAAGTAATAGAATTATTATATAGTCTCACTCATTTATACAGGTTATAAGAATGCTTTTACATGTGTATCAGTTTTTCTCCTTCATTATTTTTCACTAATTTGTTTTCTCATAAATGTCATATGACTTCACAGTAATATAGATAACAAATCTGTTAATTCTTTCAGTTTACATCCTCTCCAATCTTGCTGAAATAATTTAATTTTAGCAAGTTTTAGAGGTGAGAAGAATGAATATTTGTATTATTTCTTTTCAAAAATATATTTGCTTTAATTTCCTTTTTCTGCTACTAGTTCTTTGCTGTAATTTCCTTAGTCATTTCACATTTCTTGAAAACTAATATTTTAGTTCTATCCCAATATGGACTCATAGGCTTAAAATGAGTCTTTGCACACTTGAAACCACTTTTATATCACCTTACATAAATTTAAGCAGATTATAAAATATGTGGATTGTACACACATTCTTAATCTAATAGAAGTTCAGTTGTATTGTGATTTTGACTATTGTACACACATTCTTAATCTAATAGAAGTTCAGTTGTATTGTGATTTTGACTATTGCTTTTAAAAACACGGAGACCAGTGGCAGCATTTTCCCTTATACTTTATCTCATGTTAAATAAAAGCAATTCCTTTATGAGCCTAATGACGTTATAATAATTTGGAAGTCAACCAGTTTTATTTGATTTTTCTTGGAACAATGTAAACATATCTCAATATAGGTACCTAGTTCCTTATTTTAATTTTAAAAATGTTTAGAAAAATTATGAACTTTGAATAAAACAGTCTTTTCATCCAGGAACATAAAAATATAAGACAGAAGTATCCCTAAAACTTAAAATTTGAGGTTTCTTATTTTTTGCTTTGTTGTTCATCAGAGTGGAGGTTGTAATACATGAAGGAATGAATTAAAAAAGAAAAATAAAATTTATTGTATAATTGTAAGGCTGGGATTAGATTCAATATTCACAGCAAAAACAAAGAAAATTACTTCCAGATCAACTCAAGAAAAATACAGAGAAGCAAAATTACTTGAGGATATGTAATATATACCAAAAAATTTGAGCAAACACACTGTGACTTACAGAGTAGTTTCATAATTATAATCTTTTTACAAATAAACTACACTGTTTTATAATACATTTACTTTATACAATTTGAATAATTTATTATTTGTTAATTTATTGAAAAAAATGAGAGTTTCAAAACAGGATAGTAGGACAGTTGCAATAATTATAACATTGCATATTGTTTTCTTCATAGTAGTTATTCATAGTACAGGATGCAGACATGATATCCTATCCAAACACTATTAGTACAAATCTTTCTTCTCATTGAATTAGAAGAAAGTAGCTGTACATCTAGCCCAACTATTTTGTATATGCAGATACAAAATGGTCCTTCATTTATATCCTCATTTTTCATTTAGTCTTGTCAGAGATGGGTATTCCATTGCCATTTAAATATTGTAGGTGTGTGAATTCAGCAAAATAATTCAATACAGTCCAGTAGTTGTAGTGGGTTATCCGTAGGACTGTGAAGACGTCAAAAGTCATCTCTGAAATTGCTGGTCCCCAGACCTTGTTCCCCACTTTAGCTGTACTTTCTACCAACCTCTTTGTTTTTTTTTTTAATTTCAATAATTTTATGGAGAAAAATAGCAAAGAGACAGTTTCAAATCAAATTAGTAGGACAGTTTCAATAATTAACACATTGCATGCTGTCTTCCTATTGGTTATTTGTTGTACAAGATGAAGACATTTAATATCCTATTTAAAAACACCATTAGAACAAATCCTTCTATTCACTGAATTAAGAGAATTTAGCTGTATATCTATCATCTACATTTTTTTTTGGTGGAACTGGGGATTGAACTCAGGCCCTTGCACTTGCCAGGCAAGTGCTTATTCTACTGAGCCATCTCCTTGGCCCCCGGTATATCTATCCTAATCATTTTGAATACACAGATACAAAGTGTTCATTCACGTGTATCCCCTTTTTTGTTTAGTTCCGTCATTTAAATATTATAGGTGTGTGAACTCAGCAAAATATTCTAAAACAGTCCAGTAGTACATAATAGTATTATTGTCTTCCACTTCACTGGCAATGTCAGAAGTTATTGACCTGAATCCCCTACAGCTCAACATAACAACATGGCTTTACTTGTTATACTTCATTTTTATACTTTTCTGCTGGAGGGTTAAGACCAAGATAAAGCAAGACCTATGTAACAAGAAATGTAACTTTTGAATCTGGTAAAGTCAGTCAAATCCCCTCAGGATTTATCCTGAGACCCGGTACTGCAGTTTGTAGATCCTTTGTCATTGTCAGCCATGTGGATGAGTCACTGCCATTGCTTGACCAATTTGTTCTCTATGAAAGCCTAAAAGAATATTTTCTCTCCATGTGACTCTCCTTAGGCACACTCTACATCATCAATCACATTCCTCTTTGACCCTACAATCTCCTTGATCAGAAAATTTTGGGCACAACTGAGTTAAATGATGTTACAGTACAGGTTCTCCTATGTCTTGAGTCTTAACTGACCTTGGAAAGCTAGGGCCAAAATGTTGGCTGTTCTTGTGGCCCTTTAAAAAACAGAATACCACACAGTTATATGACAGTTATAAGTGAAGCTTATATGAGATTCAAATGTTTGTGTTTTTATTATTGCAGAATCCAAGGGATCAGACAGACCAATATCAAGAAGCGGGAGGATTCCATTAAATTTAAACCTGTACCAGCTCTAGCTGACAATGTCCGAAATGATTGAGTAAGGTCTTAACAGAAAGGCTCCAGTTTTCATACATTTTGTTAATTGGATTGGTCTTTCTAGTGGAGAGAAGCAGCATGGAGGGATTTTTGCAAGCAAGGGAACATAGGCAGGGAGAATAATCACTTAATCTTGCAAGACAGAGTCTCATGAATTTTGTGAGAATAGAGTGTCACAGACATTCTTTACAGGTCATCGTTGCCTGTCTTACGTGTACTGAGACAAGGAGTTATAAGCATAGGGGATACGGTCAGAAAAATAAACACAACTTATAGCCCACACACAAGCACATACAATTATCTACATGGTACCATAATTGTATGTAAAAATAAATTGCCAAGTGAACTCATTCTTTATAATAAGAAAATTTGGAAAGCAACAATTTCTATCAAGCTATTTTTTAATAGATGACAATAGATTTGATTTGATTTAATTTGATTTGATTTTGGGTATCAGGAATGAAACTCAGGACGTCATGCTTGCCAGGTAGGCACTGTGTCACTTAGCCTACAAGGTAGCATAAATTATGTTATATATACACATACCGAACCTTAATCTAATGAATGTGACTGGAACATGGGATGATGTTGAAGCTTGAGTTAGCAATCTGAGATTTTCAGTTAAATCATCTTGGGAGAAGAAACAAAATCACGTGTCAACCTCATATACTAGATATAAGTCAATTTCAGGTGTATTAAAATTTCCAACTCAAATTACCTAAGGATAACTATAATTTTAAAACATAGTCCTGAGATCATTAGCTTGTAATTATTTTAAGGATCATACTTTATTATTTCACTTTTTTTTTTTTTTTTTTTTTTTTTGGTGGAACCGGGGATTGAACTCAAGCCCTTGTGCTTGCCAGGCAAACGCTTATTC
>NW_004524589.1:9522666-9533956 GCF_000260255.1 Octodon degus
TTTTTTTTTTTGGCGGAACCGGGGATTGAACTCAGGCCCTTGCATTTGCCAGGGAAGTGCTTATTCCACTGAGCCATCTCCCCAGCCCCTACTTTATTATTTTTATTACTTTATTATCACATCTGTAACTAATTGGTAAGAAAAATTCTGTTGATGACCATCTTTGGACTGAGAAATGGTAACTTATGGAATAGGCATCTATTTAGATATTCTATTTGAACTCAATTGGATCAGAAGGCTTGTCATTATTCAGCATTACAAAACAAATAAATATATAAAATTGCCATCTGAGTCATAATGAAATAATACAGACTCTTAATAAAGTTGCCCAAAATTTTGTTCTAATGTAAAATTAATGTGGTGTGAAATTTATCAAAGATTTTGGGGAATATGTTTAAGAATTAAGACTGATTAACACATTTTTAATCAATAAATCTTAATTGTAAGAATGAGTAACTTAAAATGTTTTCTCATGTATAAACATTGTGATTATATATAAAAACACACATTTGGGTCTAAACATACCTTCATATATATAAATTAGTACATTATTTTATTTTAGTTATTTATTTAAAATAAATTTTATTGAAATGGAAAGACTTAAGTATTTCATCTGGAATTTGAAGTTGATACATGAAACATTTTTCAAAACTAATCCAGTATGTAACAATATGCTTTTGTGGCCCACCTATAATCCGTTTTTCGTGTGTACATATCAGTACTTATATAAACACATTAACACACCCATATACTGTTGCTATTACATTTTGAAATGTTAAAAATTAAAATGAAATACAACCTCAAATTCAGATTCTCAAAGTGATGATGTCTTCATTTAATTTAAGGCAGGAAATTTTCTAATATAATAGATAACCACGTGGGAAAAGTACTACATTAATTTCAGGCTCAACATACTTAGATCTGATGCTGTAGATTCCCTTTCCTGACTATAACTCAAGGAGACCATTTACTCTGAGGTTAAAAATACTAGTATTATACCAACTTGTTTCAAAACTTGCCTAGAGGAAACCATGACTTGGGCTCCATGAACATTCATCACTGTGAGAATCTGAATTCAACCAAATAATCATTATTCTAAGGTCCTAATAATAAAAGATCTCTCTATTGTTCAGAATATTACATCAGATACTAAAGTCTAATTACCTGATAGTAACACAACTCTTAAAAATAACCAAACACAAATTTAACTTTTTTATTATTTATTTATTTTTTGTAGGACAGTTTCAAAAATTAATACATTACATATTATTGTCTTCATAGTGGTTATTCATACTACAAGATGCAGACATGATATCCTGTCCAAACACTATTAGTACAAATCTTTCCTCTCATTGAATTAAGAGAAAGCAACTGTATATCTATCCTATTTTGTATATACAGATACAAAATTGTCCTTCATTTGTATCCTCTTATTTTTGTTTAGTTTTGTCAGAGATAGGTATTCCATTGCCATTTAAATATAGTAGATGTGTGACTTCATCAAAATAATCCAATATAGTCCAGTAGTTCATCATAGTAGTGGGTTATCTGTAGGACAGGCAATGTCAGAAGTTGTTGACTTGAGCCCTTTACAGCTCAGCATATTAATATGGCTTTACTTTTTATACCTCGTTTTTATACTTTTCTGCTGGATCATTAAGACCAAGATTAAATCAAGACCTATATAAGAAGAAATGTAACTTTTGTATCTGCCAATATCAGCCAAGGACAAAAGCTAGGAAACATAATAGGGGCAAAGCCATGCATTTATATGCACAGACAGTCAAGGCAATGATCCTGAGAATCTTTAGCAGGATTTTGAAACAGTTCTTGGTAGGATTCTCACTCTGACTGACTATATATACTGATACCTGTCAACTAAGCAAGTGCACTTAAGATAGCAATGTGTAATAGTAGGGTCATGCTTGGAGTGCCTGTCACTCTGGTCTTCTAAATATGTACTGCTTGTCATATCATACCAATTATTGCCATATGGCAATCGCCATATTGCCAAGTTAATGTTTGTTTTTAAAAAAAAGAGTAATAAATGAAAACAAGAGATAAGAAAAAAAAAGTCACAGGACTGTCCTGCTACAATGTTGTATATGGTTAGATTTCAATATTTCTGTGTAAAAATATTTAATTGTTTATTCCTGTACTTTAAAATATTTTTTCTTTTTTATCTTCACATTCTGTAGGGATTTAAAGTTTAACGTATCAATACTTGACAGAAAATTTCTGTTTCATGTTAGGCCTAAGATGTTTGATATTCAGACTGATAGTGAAGTTTAGCTCAACTGCCTATGTTATAAGGTAATAATATCATTAAGCTTCTCTTCTGGTTTGTTAACAACCTAAGTTGACAGACCAAAAATTAGAGAAAAAGAAAAGCTACAAGGACAGCCAACATTTTGGCCCTAGACATTCAAGGTCAATGAAGACTCAGGACATAGGAGAAACTGTACTGTAAAATCCTGTAACTCAGTTGTGTCCCAAATCTACTCATCAAGGAGATTATGGGGTTATGGGGGAAAGTGATTGATGATGTAGGGTGAACACTGACAAAGGATCTACAGACTGCAGTACAGGGTTTCAGGGTAAAATTTTTATTATTTAGACTTATTCTTATCAACATGTTGGGACAAAATAGTTACTATGATGCCCACTGGACCATGGGCTACAGTATTTTGAACATAATATGTGATACATTTTATTTTAATACCAGTTCATTATTGTAATATTGTCAGATAGTGGACAAACTCTACAATCTAACATTTTAAGTTAATGATTGGCTAAAAACATAAAATATTAAAAATACATCAAATAAGAATGAATAAGTATATAGAAGTAACTTTAAATAAGATGCTATTCCCATATTCTATCTTCCGTAAGTGGGCCAAAGAAAATTATTGAACAATGTTGGAAAATGTTTAATTGGATCAGTTCAATTTCTTTTCTCTGTTCTCTCCTTATAACTGTTTCATGTACGTAATAGTCAGTGCCTTAGTATAGCTAGACTTAGTGTTGAACATTTCTGGTTGCAGAATACTGCAAGGCTGAAAGAGGAGCAGTGCAATCTCAAACCCATCGTGTGGAACATAGTTACTCAGGGATACCCTCTCTCAAAATAAAAATTTAAGCTTGGGAAATGCAGCAGAGTGGTAATTCCATCTCCTGGTAGGCTCTCCAAAATTATACTGCCTCATATATATGAAGCAGCACCTCATCTGTGTGCGGGCCTACACATACAAATACATGTATACGTGCATATGTAAGCAAAGATGTACATTATTATAAATAGTACAGTAATATACACAAAATTAGCACATAACATTCTACAAAATAGTAGAAATCCCTATTTCAAATAACGGAGAAAATTGGCTGAAAAAGAGATTATTTCTGGGAAGAGTTGAAAATATTTGAACAATATTTTGGACATAATTGCATATGCAAAATATATGTGTACTCATTGTGACTTACACCTATAATATTAAAGAATAATCATTTTACATAATAAATTTTGAAAAATAATGAAAATAGCACATTATTTTGAGACAGCTTAATTTGAATCTTGAATTAAAATTCAAGTAAATTGAGAGTTACTGCTGGATTCTCTTTTCTTTTTCTTTTTTCTTCCTTCCTTTCTTTCTTTCTTTCTTTCTTTCTTTCTTTCTTTCTTTCTTTCTTTCTTTCTTTCTTTCTTTCTTTCTTTCTTTCTGCAGTACCAGGAGTTGAACTCAAGATCTTGCGCTTGCCAAGCAAGTGCTTATTCTACTGAGGTATCTCCGCAGTCCGTCTCTTTTCAAATAAGAATAAAGTTGATAAAGACTATGGAAAAGAATACAGTCAAATAAAGACTTCAAAGGTATATCTTCACATATATATTCTAGGAAAAGAAATGAGCATGTATTTAGATATCATGAAGTAGTAACTATCACTCTTCAAGCAGATATTTTTATGTTGAAATTTACGAAATAAATATAGTGGGAAATTATGTCACTAAACTTTAGAGATTCATAATATTTTATTAGTTATTTTAGTTGGTTTATTACAATATCTGGATGTAGTCATTTATACCTCATAATAAAACAATATTTCTTACTTTTAGATTTCACAACAAGATAATAAGGAAGTAGTAGCTTATCTTTCCAAGATTCTTCCAAACTTACATGGGAACGAGAGAATGCTAGACAATTTTCATACCAGTATAAAGAGAACTAAGTCATAATCACAGGAGAGGTACACTGAGTTTTGTTAGGCATTCGGAACTTTAGGCTACACTGATTACAACAAAAATAATGCTGTGATAACCAGGTAGGTGAAAATACAGAGCCCCAGAATGTTTCAGAAGAGAGAAAAAGAAAAGAAGGAACGCAACTAATATTTAATTATGGTTGTTTGTGTAAGTTAAAATAACCAGAAGTCATGCAACTCAATACCATGTTCTTTTTAAAACATGGACATTATACTAAAAAAGAGACAGCACTGACAGGTTTGTAAAAAGAGGAAAGGAATGAGAAATGAAGTACTAAATAATGCATTTTTGAATAATCAGTTAAAATTCACCAGGAAGCAAAAGAATGAAAAAAGCTTGACTGTAATCTGAAAGATTAATGATGAGCTATTTCAATTATTGAGGCAAGAAGTAGCAGTGAGGTAAATTTAGAGAAAAATCACTTTGGTCATTTAAATAAATTAACTTTCAATTCAGTCTTTTTAAAAGAAATACTTATATCTATATGGAGCTTTGCATATGAAAGCACCTAGAATTTTTTTTTTTTTTTTTTTTTTTTTTTTGCGGAACTGGGGATTGAACTCAGGCCCTTGCACTTTCCAGGTAAGTGCTTATTCTGCTGAACTTTATTCATGATACTTTGAAGGTGATAAAACTGAGATATTCATTCAAATAAAAGCATTAATAAATTAGAGTATACAAATGTATTCTAAACCCCTTAAGCAACTAATAGTGACCTCTTCATACACCCAGACACATAAATAGATCACAAAATAATTAGAATGAATTAATAGAACTTGAAAAAAGGTACATGGTGTTTTCACTAATTCAAGGTACCATAAATTGCAATCTATTGGCAAAAGGTACAAATAAATGCTGCATTTGGATAACAGTAGGAAAAATTGGTTAGAGGTAAGAATTTAAAAGAAATACAGTAGGAGAAATATATTTTTAAATTACATGTGCATTATATCAATTGTCCTTATTGTTTGAGTATGTCAAAACTTAGCAATTTTTTTTTTCCGGAACTGGGGATTGAACTCAGGCCCTTGCGCTTGCCAAGGAAGCGCTTATTCCACTGAGCCATCTCCCCGGCCCCAAAACTTAGCAAATTATAAAATTTAAGTATAAGTAAGTTATTACTGTTCCCTGACACATCTTTTAACAAAAGAAAATTACTTGCATATTTAATAACAGTATAAATAAAATCTGTTTTTGCTTAAATCAAAAATAACTAAATGAAAAGAATGTTTCTTAAAATATGATCAGATTTTCTAGACAAATGAAAGCTATTACATCATAAGGTCGAAGCTTTACTAAAAAGGGGAAAGATAAAAAGAGATCCATGCATAATATCCAGGAAAATTAATTCATATTGCTCCTTCTTTCAAATATCCTTGCTTCTATGACTTTTGCTAAGATTAATTTAATATCTCTGTGAAATGTCCTCTCTACTGAAGAAGCAAAAGTGAAGTTCATTGCAAGTGTTGCTTATTCTATCTACTTTGGAAGCAAGCTTAATTTAGTAAGGATAAACTCAACAGTTTCTCCCATGACAATCATACTAAAAAAAGTCCATGCCTTAAAATTTTTGAGGCTTTTGAAAAATCTTTATAATATTGCACATTTTTCACTTATTTAGTCTTAATTAATTGCCTAAGGGAATTTTGAAGTCTCAATGTACAGTTGTAAAAATTTTATTTCATATGCATATATTTTAATGAGCTAATAGATCATATCTTAATTTATTGTGGCTCAGTGTTAGTATATGAAAATGCAGTTAGGTTATATAATTATTCTATTATCTTGGCAAGTTCAACTACTAATTTTAGGAGGGTTTTTTGATGTTTGATGAGGATTTATAAGTAAATGATAAAAGAATTCACTACGTAAATTGTTTACCTTAACACTTCCAAAGCACAGGACTTTCACTTTTTCTGCACAGTTTATATTATTACTATGGTGAGAACCTAAAATAAAATATTAATGAAGTGTATGATGAGATTTGAAATCATTACCTTGATACTGACCTCAGGGGAAGAATTAGTAATTCAAGCATTAAATATGGTTTTAGATTTAAATTGTTCATACATGTTCTTATCAAATTAAAATTATTCCTATTGGGAAGAAAATTTTACCAAGAGTGCATGCCAGATTTTTGTCAAATGCTTCTGTTGAAAGTACAGAAACAATCATTATATTCCATTTATTAGTTACATTGATATATTTTCATATTATAAATCAGTTTTGTCTTCTTAAGATACACCTAACTTGATATGGTGTAAATACAACTTTACAGAACATGAAATTTTAATTGTTAACATTTTGTAAAAGATTTTGCATCTAAGATTATTCATGAAAATAATAGTACATAATTTTCTTTTGTTTTCGGTCATGTTTTAGTTTTAGGTCATTTTTGGTGGTTATTACCTAGGGTTCTTTTGTCTGTTTCACAGTTTTCTTCATCTTTGGCTGTATCAGCTGGATCCTATTTCTGTTTTCAAAGATACCACACTTTTGTATTTTTATTCATTATGCAAGTTTCATCTAACATAATAACTTCAGAAGTGTAAGCCTTCATTTCTAGAAAATTTATCTACATCTTTTCATAGTAATCACTTATCCATTAATATATTTTACGTACCATTTATCATTTTGAACTTATAGATAAGAAGAATTAATTAATACAAAATAGCATAGACAACTCTAATAAGTTGTCACTGTAAGAGAAACCACAGCAGGTCTGCCACAGCCAGCACCAAAGCAATCAGAGAATAGTAGGGGAAACTTAAATATGGAAGTACAATTTATTTGGTATTAAATGAAAAGCTACTTTCTCTTAGTTCAATGAGAAGAAAGTTTTGAACTACTAGAGTGTAGACAAGAGATCATGTCTGCATCTTGTAATGTGAATAACTATTACAAAGACAATAATATGTAATCTATTAATTGTTGTAACTATCCTACTAACCTGTTTTGAAACTGTCTCATTGCTATTTTTTCTCAATAAAATTAATTAAAAAGCTTGAAAATATTTTGATCCTGTACATCCTTCTTTTAAGATTTCTTGGTTGGAAGTAGGTAGCATATTATCTAGGTATATTTACTTGCACACTACTGAGTCACTTTGTTTTTAGTACTCTATAGAATGTTCCATGAGGTTTTCTACTTGATTGGCAGAACTAGGTATTCTAAGATTTGTGTCTACTCTGAATAGTGCTAGCGTCCCCATGGCTTGGCTATTTTTTCCCTAGTTTGCTGTGATTGCTGTTCTGCTGAATTCATGAAAGATAATGTGCAGAGTTTCATAGCTTTCTCTTTGTGCCTCTTCTCTGTTCTCTTCTGTTCAAATGTCACTGTTTGCCTGGCTTTCCTTAACTTCTCAAGGATGTCTCTACAGAGTTCTTGCGATTTCTCATCCTGTTATGTTCTGGAAATTGTATGAAGAAAATAAGCTTACCAACTAATCCTAAAGATTACTTTTTATATTTCTTGTCTCTCTAGCACCTTTGCTCTTCATTTCTTGAATTCTCACCTTACAAAACTATAAACTGGTTTATTTTATGTGGTTTAACGATTATATCTTACTTTTTCAAATTGTACAGTTTTTAATTATCTACTTGTACATTAAGTTCTTTGTTTATAAAAAGAAGCATCTTGCTTTGGTTTTTATTATCTCATTCTCTTCTAGTTTTCCATTTTCAATAATTTATTTTTGCTTTTTTTGTCTAATGAGCATTAATTTGATTTATGAGCATTTCTCTGGGTAGTTAGAGAGTTTGTTTACAATGACAAGTTACCTAATTCTGAACATAATGTACACTCTAATAAGTTGTCACTGTAAGAGAAACCACAGCAGGTCTGCCACAGCCAGCACCAAAGCAATCAGAGAATAGTAGGGGAAACTTAAATATGGAAGTGCAATTTGTTTGGTATTAAATGAAAAGCAAACAAACTAGATTTTTAAAGATCTTACAATTGACAAAAGGACTACAGTTATTGAAGTAATCCCTGTATCTTGACCAACAATCCAGGGAATCTTTGAGTTAAAAACAAGAGAACAGCGTGACTACTTCCAGTTCCCAGGGGTGGGCATAGGATCAAAGACTAATACATCTTCAAAGTCTTCAAATACAATATGAAAGTGAAACAATCTCCAATGTGCGTATCTTCACGGATTGCTATTTGAAATTTCAACTAGGAAGGCATGATTCACTCCTGTAATCTTGACTCGCACACATGCAGGACAGGTAGGACCTTCTACATACCCTTGACCTGCACTCCTGCACCAGTCCCACAGTAATGCAGACTAGGAAAGCTACTAGAAGGCCAACGAATGACTCCATTCCCAGGAGGTTGTATTTCTTTATTCCAAACAAGCATTGTTTTTTTATTGTATTGATGATCTGCTTGTGAGTGAGTGTGCCTCAATGTGAGCTTTGCAGGTTGTAGTTGTACTTGACAACTTCAGACTATTGGTTTAGTGAAGTCTTTGGGAGGGAGGTCTCAAAACAAGGCAACATGTTATTTTTGGGTTTTCCAGCTAAAAAGCACTGCAGTCATCAAAATTCTACTCAGGCACTAGTTCTGTGTGTTTGGGTTCCCCTGCAGGTTGAGAGCACTGCAGCACAGTCCTCCTCCTGTACCAGCAGGGCAGATTCCCCAGACTGGGCTTTCTCGTGCTGAGGTAGGGAAAAACACACCCTCTCGATGCCTTTGTTGAAGAGGTAACTTGTTTAGAAGGCCACAGTGAGGGATGGCCAAATAGCTCAAGGGCCGGCCAAATAGCTCAGCAGATTAAAGCGCCTGTTTAGGCAGACACAGGTGTGGGAGGGGGTTCAATCCCAGGGCCTGTCATGCTGGCCATGCCCCCAGGGTACCCTGAGACAGCGATTGAGACTGTTGGTGGTGGTGTGCACCTGTAATCCCAGTGCTTACAAGGCTGAAAATAGAAAGATCACGAGTCTGATCTATGCAGTGAGACCCTGTAGACCATGTACTAAACCAAAAGTCACAGTGGAATTTGATCTGGGTGGACAGGTGTGGTAGGCAACAGAGGTGAGGAGAGTGGAGAAGGTCCATGCCTGATTCAGAAGCCTCACTCTTCTCTCGTTCTCAGCTTCCTATTTTTCTTTCCAAATGTGCTCAGGAAATGTTAATTTTCAGCTTCTTTGTTGCATACCATAAGTAGTCCATAGCCACTTCTTGTGACCTCAAGATTAAGTAACAAAATGAGTTTTGACACATTAAATGAAATACTTTTAAAATTTCAATCAAAATCAACATTATGACTCAAGATTTGAAAAAAAATCATACATTTTTAATGATATCTTTCACATGTAAACTTGTGTTCTTCTAGTCATTCATCCTCACTATAGGTAGAACTATACTCATTGATCACTAGTCTTTATCTTTTATATTTTTGTTTTAAATTGTCTCATCAACTTCCATTTGTGCTGAGTGAACCACAAAATCTACTTCCTACACTTTGAGTTTCACCTGACACTGCTTTATCATTCCTTACTGTTTATTTTCCCTCAGTTGCTTTTGTAGTAGTTAATATATTTATTTTGTATCAGCATTTTTTTTTTTTTTTGGTACCTGGGATTCAACTCTAGACCTTGCATTGCCAGATTAAGTGCTTATACTACTGAGCCGTCTCCTCAGCAATATATTTATTTTGAAATATATAACATAGACACACAATCTCTCAACTTATTGATTTAATCAATTTATTGATTAAAAGCACATTTTTCCACATTACTTCATTTTTCAGTGTATTCTAACAGCTGACATGATGTTTCACAGATGTTAAAGGAAGGATTTCAAAAATTTTGGTCCCTGTGAAGCTCTATACACACCTCAGGTCCTAATCCAATGTCTGATACACTGTAGTCAATAAGCAAATTTATCTGTATTCAATGATGAGCTTATCAATATTTACAACTGTGCCATGTGACCTCATAATCTTATATATGAAATAATAGAAAAGCTTAAAAATGTTTCAGTTAGCAAAGTAAGAAATAAAAGATCTATGTATTCTTTTGTCTTTTTATTATATATCACATGTAAGACATAAAAGGTTAAAGATTTCACTAGATACATATTCAATTGTGAGTGATTTCAGCTATAAAGCAATCATATATATTTATTCTCATGATTAAATATTGAATCAGTTTTCCTTGTCATGTTTTGTGAAGGTGAAATATAGTTTATATTGGCTTAAAGCATGTTACAAAAATAGTTTAGTTTTTAAAAGTCATATATTGATAATTATGCACTTCTAGATAAAGCTTGTAAATATAGAAGGAAAATAATCTAAAGTGGAACTAGCTTGACTTGTATTTATTTTGTCCACATCACCTATTAAACATGTCTTTTTATTTCTACGAGTGTCAGGTGCAGAAATATCCTGAAATGCTAAAAAGAACACCAGCGTACTTACATTTAACCCTAATAATATGGACTTTCACCACTTATCTTGGCCCTGACAGAACTTTTGCATCACTGATCTATGTGGAAGCTGTAAGTATTATTATGTATAGGTGGTTCAAAACTGTCTCCGTAACTCCTCTCTCTTTGCTGGGACAAATACCCAACACTCAAAATGAGGGAAGAAAAGGTTTATTTAACTCACAGTTACTGGAGGTTTCAGTAGATACTCAGCCAGCTCCAAGGCAGAGTGGAACATGGCAGAGGGCAACCTTTCATGGCAGAGGCAAAAAGCAAGAGTGACAATGGAATTTTTCATCAAGTATTGATATGTTGAACTTTAAGTCCCTATAGAATATGATGAAAAAACATTTAAAAATAAGAATATATAATAAAAAATAGGCATAAAGGATTATATACTTCTTATGTTTACACATAAATCTAAAAATCTAACCATATACAACCTTGAAGCAGGACAGACCCACAATATTCCTTTTCCTGTCTCTTGCTTTCATTTACCACCCCCTTATTTTTGAACAATCATTTACCCTAGAGACAGCACAGCAGCAACCAGCATGTCATGACAAGCAGCCCATATTCAGAAGACCAGAATGACAGGCACTC
>NW_004524589.1:9541751-9544931 GCF_000260255.1 Octodon degus
GATATCAAGTCTGCATCTTGTAAAGCAATTAACCACTAGGAAAAATGTGTGCGATGTGTTAATTATTGAAGCTGTCCTACCAATTTGGTTTGAAACTGTTTCATTGTTATTTGTTTCTCAATAAAATTATGGAAAAGAAAGAAAAAGAGCAACAACAGAGGAGTAGCACAGCTCAAACAGCTAGTTTCTTTTCCCTCTTTACATTGAAATGCAAATTACCTGCCCCAAGGCAGGTGCAGCACAAACTGCAGGAGCTGCCCCATGACTTCATGAGGCTTTGGGGGGACAACTAGGCACAAACCATACCAAAAACATTATCTATTTAATTCAATCATTTTGTAATTTCTGTTACATATCAGAAACTTTACACATGTAAGAAACATTATAGACATTTTATGTTACATGAGGAAAAATTATTTTAATTTTATAGCATGTTTATTAATTCTTCTTAAAACTTATAATTCTATATTTTCCAATCAAGTGTATATACTTTCTTTGGGTTACAATTTACTTGTTACTTTTGCTTTGTTAGCATAAACTTAGAGACATACAAACTATACTATTTATGAAAAACTAGAATAAGTGAAATTTAAATTTAAATTTGAATTATATATTTTGTGTTCTCACCATTGCACACCACTTGTTGGTCTCCTGAAGAAGTATTAATAATGTGATATTATTTTAATAGCATTTAAAAGAGCCAGTGTTTAGGGAATGAGAGGCCAAAGCATTATCAACCATAAAAAATAAATTTCAATAAATATATTATTTAAATGATTTTAAATAACTTTCAGAAAAATAAAATATTAGTGAGCACATTACTATAGATGAAGTACAAATTTTGTGTATAAGCTCTTAATAATCATAAAATCATTACTTTATCTATTGAAAAAGTTGACATTTATTTATCAATTTGAAGTTATTCTGCTAATAAGATTAATGTATGGTTTATAGAAAAAAATGCTTCCATAGTTTCCTTTTGTCTTTGGCCTGCTGATAAAATACTTTTTGAACATACTGAATACAAGTACTGGATGGATGAGGCTTAATAGCTAATAGTAAAATAAATTTAAAGTAGAGTCAGAAATTGTCTAGTGTAATAATCTTTAACATTTTTAATTTTAAAAATATATTTATATTTTAATTGATATGGAAAACAACACTATCTAAATTCATAAATTAATGATTATAAATTACTTTCTTTTTTATAATTAATTTTATTTTATTTTAGTTTGAAAAGTAAAAATGTAAGCAAAAGCAATAGAAAAAAGCAAACGGTAGCATACAACAATGCATATAATTACAGATTTTCAAATTAGGAATAACTAATTAACAATGGTTGTTATGTTATCTTTTATTATCATGAAATCTGTTGCTCAGATTAACAGATATACAAGATTGGGGAAATATTTGAATATTGGCACTTGCTTTTAAGAAATCAGTTTTTTTCTTGTCTTTTTTGTATTTATTTTATTTTAAACAGAGTATAATGATTAATAAGATATTAGGAACGGTACACATTTAGAAGACCAAGATGAGAAGTATTCAACTATGAGTTTTTATTACATATTGCTGTCCTTGATATGGTTGCTCAGATTCAGGTATTAGCATGCAGAATTAGTTAAGGTGAAATTTCCAAATATTAACTGCTGTTTAAAAAGAAAAAAAAAAGATTGAAAATGTCAGTACAATAACCTCGGCCTTCCTGTATATATACTTGCATGTTTTTTCCTCCTTCCTTTATACCTATGTTTTCTCCTTTCTCTCATCTTCTCTATTTAATTCTTAAGTTCTGTTTCTTTCCATTTTTCTATATCTACTATAAGTTTCAGGTTTTATTCATTCTTTCAGATTCTTTCTTATACTGTTTGGCACCTTTATCAAAGATAAAATGAATAAGTGAGTTTTTAGTTTCATTTGCATCTTCTAATTTGTTCCATTGATAATCAGGTCTCTTATTGCCAGTACCATGCTGATTTTATCACAGTAGCTTTGTAGTATAATTTCAAATCAGAGACTCTAATGTCTCCTGCCTTGCCATTGCTGCCTAATATGGGCTTTGATATCCTAGGTTTGTTCTGGTTCCAAATAAAACTTAACAATGTTTTCTCTAGTTCTGTGAGGCACATTGATGTTATTTTTGGAGCACGGCCATTTTCCAGAAGCAAAGTATATCTTTCAATTTTCTGAAATCCTGCTCGATCTCTTTTTTTGGAAAAGGTTGTAATTTACATTGTATGGTTCTTTCACTTCCTTTGTTATATTAATTTCTAGATATTTCTTTTTTTTTTGGTTTGGATCCTATTTTGAAGGATATTGTTACTTTAATTTCTTTCTTGGTGAGTTTGCTATCTGTGTAGAGAAATGCTATTAATTTTTGGGTGTGGATTTTGTATCCTGCTATAATACTGAATTTGTTTATTAATTCTAGGAGTTTCTTGTTGGAATTTTTTGAGTCTTCCAAGTAGAGTATCATGTCATCTGCAAATAATGATAGTTTAACATCTCTGCTTCTCCTTTTATTAATTTCACTTCTGCAATGCCTCTAGGTAATGATTCCAGGACTATATTGAATAGGAGTGGTGACAGAGGACATCCTTGTCTTGTACCTGATTTGGGAATAAAAGCTTTCAGTTTTTCTCCATTTAGAATTATGTTGGCCATGGATTTGTCATAGATGGCTTTTATGTGGTTGAGGTAGAGAACATCTATTCCAGTTTTCTGTAGGGTTTGTATCATGAATGAGTGTTGGACTTTGTCAGAAGCCCTTCTGCTTTTATTGAGATGATCATGTTTTTGATTTTGGATCTATTGATATAGTGTATTACATTTATAGATTTGTGTACATTGAACCATTCTTCTATGAGATGAATCCTACCTAGTTGTGGTGCATAATCCTCTTGATGATTTGCCCTATTCTATTTGCTAGTATTTTATTGAGGATTTTTGCACTTAATTTTATGAGGGATAGTCAACCTATAATTCTCTTTTTCATTTGAATATGTATATGGTTTTGGTATTAATATTATCCCTGCCTCAAGGGATGATTTTGGAAGTATTTTTTCCTTTTTCAATTTCACTGAAGAGTTTGAAAAATATTTGGCTTAAATTTTTCTCTAAATTTCTTGTAGAATTCACCTGCAAATCCATCAGGACTTGGGCTTTTCTTTGTTGGTATGT
>NW_004524589.1:9545031-9546935 GCF_000260255.1 Octodon degus
TAGTTTTTAGTTTGATTGACTGATACAAGTTATTCAAAGTTTTTCTATCTTCTTGATAGAAATTTGGCAATTTATATCTGTCTAGGAATCTGTCTGTTTCTTTTGTATATTATACCATGTGAGATTAAAGATTTTCAAAATAGCTATTGATAATCTTCTGAACTTTCACAGAATCTGTAGTAATTTCCCTCTTTTCATTCATTATTACTTGAACTTGAGTTTTTTCTTTCATCTTTTTGAGGAATTGGCTAGGGGTTTATCAATTTTATTTAATATTTCAAAGATCCCCTTTTGGATTAATTAATTCTTTGTACTTTTTTGTCTCAATTGTACTGATTTATGCTGTAATGTTTATAATTTCCTCCTGTCTTTGAGTTTTAGTTTGGTTTGTTATTTTTCTAGAAGATTAAGGTACACTGTAGGGTATTTATTAGTTCTCTCTCTGTTTTGCTAATGTGCAAGTTATCACTATAAATTTCCCTCTGAAAACTGCATTCTTTGCATCCCACAAATTCTGGTAAATTTTGTTTGAATTTTCTTCCTTTATTATATATTTTTTTAAAATTTAATGTATTTGGTTCTTAAAGGGTCACACTATGCAGCTCGGACTTGTGGTGATCCTCTTGATTTCAGCTTCCCCAGCACTGGGATTGCTGGTGTGCACCACTATGCCTGGACTCTGGCTGGCTCAGCCCATGCTGGCGGTGGAGCTGACATGGCACATGGTGCTGGGAATCAAACTGTGGTCCCTGAGCTTGCCTAAGCTGACCTAAGCAAGTGCTTTAGTCCACAGAGATATCCAGCTTTCCCATTTTTGAATTTTCATTGGATTGTTGATTTTGTTTAATTTTTTCTTTAATTTTATCTGTAACCCATTGTTTGCTGAGCAAGGTGTTATTTAATTTCTATATGTTTATGAGGTTTTTGTGATTTATTTTGATGTTAATTTCCACTTTCATTGCTCTTTGGTCTGATAGTATGCATAAGATAATTTGCATTGCCTTTCATTTACTTAAGCATGATAAATGGTCTGGTGTGTGGTGCTTTTAGTAAACACCCCATGTGCAGCTGAAAAGAATGTGTATTCAGATGGGTTTGCGTGGAACACATGGTATATGTCCACTTGTTTAAAGGTGTGTTTCATTTCTCTTACCTCTTTGCTATTTTTTGTCTGCTTGACCTATCTTTTTGAAATAGGTGGGTGTTGAGGTCCCCTGATAAGATTGTGATATTGGTTATTACACTTTTCCTGTCCTTAAAATTTTGTCTTATATACTTGGATATTCCCATATTTGGTGCATGCATATTTATGACTGTTATGTCTTCCTCTTGAATTATTCCCCTAATTAGTATAAATTGACCTTGTTTACCTTGTTTGATCATTCTTGGTTTGAATTTCAGATTGTCTGTGAAGGGATGACTACCCCTGCTTTTTCTGAGGTCCTGGAGCATGTAGTATTTTTCTCTATCTTTGACATTGAGTCTATAAATTTCTTTATTGGTTAATTGTGTTTCTTGTGTACAGCATATTGTTGGATTTTGTTTCTTAATTCACTCTACCAGTCTATTTTTTCTTTGTTTTTCCCAGCATAATACATTTAATCTCAGCATCATACACCCCAGATTGAGCCACTTCTCAAAAGCTTCATCTATGACCACAAGTAGTTTGGAAGGACATCAAGACATAAGCCATAACAGCAAGGTATCCAGTGTCTGTTTTGTTTCCTTTTCTAATGCTGGGCACTTGCACATGCTAGGTAATCATTCTACCACATATCTGCACAGTGCCTGCCTGAGGCACTCAGTGTGAGGTCCTGAGTTCGTGAATTGAGTCCATTTACATTAGTCGTTATAATTGGTATGTATTGACTTCTGTTTGTCATGTTATTTTACTTCTGTTGGTT
>NW_004524589.1:9548645-9555413 GCF_000260255.1 Octodon degus
TCGAGGCCTGAGACTGCATTTTGTTCCTTCTCTTTGTCATTTTGTATACCACTGTCTTCTGACCTTTGGTGTAGAGCTTAGATAGAGTTATTACCTTAGCCCCAGGTCCAGATCTATGAAGTTCAGATTCCTCCAGGTGGCTGTTGTTTGGATCTGGCTCCTGTGCTCCACTTCTTTCTGCTGCAGGCCTTAGAGTGGAACCCTTCGTGTCTCTCTGTCAAGATGTTCTGCTCCTGAATTAGCTGGGTTGGTTTTGCCTCTAGCCTCTTTGCAGGGAGTTCCGCTGAAGCGTTCCATGCTGGACCTGCAGCCTGGGTCAAATGAGGATCCCTGGGCCCCTAGTCATCTCACTCACTCGCGGGTCTGCACTCTGGGTCTATTCGGGATCCCACCGGGCCCCAGGTTGTCTCACTCATTGGCCGGGCCTGCGCTCTGGGTCTGTTCAGGATCTGGAAGGCCTTCTGTTGGTTTTCTACTTTTATTCTGTGTTTAATAATTTGCCATGTTTGGTGGTTTTTTTCTGTTGTTGATCTTGGCATTGTGCTTAATTTTATCACTTTCTAGAATAACTTTTAGTACTCTGTGTAGGGTTAGTTTAGTCATCATGAATTTCTTTATTTGTTCTTTGTTATGGATTTATTCTACTTCTTCATTAAACTTGAAAAAGAGTTTTGCAGGGAACTGTTTTGGAATTTGCTTTTTTCTAGGAATTGTGGTACTTTGCTCCATAGTCTTCTTGATTTGATGATTTGTGAGAAAAACTTTGCTGTTATTCTGAAAGTTTTTTCCCATTAAATATGATCTATTTATTTTCTCTAGTATCTTTTAGTATGTTGCTCTTGTGCTGAAATTCTGGGATCTTGATTATTTGGAGTTCTATATTCCTGGGGAACCTGGACATCAGATTGTTTCCCCATATGTGGGAAGCTTCTGTTATTCTCCCCATTTTTTTGTCATTATTGTTCTCTTTTCTTACTGATGCCTACCAATCTTATTTTCTTCATCTTTTCATAATCTTGCCACTGTTGAGTTATTATTTCCTGGAGGCTAGTTATATTTAACAGATTTTTCCTTACCTTTTCACTAGCTACATCAGTGTCTTCAGGGTCTAAAAGTCTATCTTCACTTTCATTCAAATGGTACTGCCAACTTTTAGTGGTGTTTTTAATTTCTTGTATATCTCTTTGAATCTGATTCATGCATTCTATTTCTTTCCTATATTACTTACTTAAGATTTTTATCATTTTTCTATTCTCCTCTTTATTTTTTCAGTGTTTTCTTTGGAGATGCTTAGTAGTTCTTTCATTGAACTCATGATTTCTTTTTTTAACCTGTAAGATTATCTCTGATCTAATTTCCTCTATACACTTCTGCAGTTGCTTCTTTACTTCAGTTGCTATTATTTCAGAGATTTCAGGTGTGTGCCTTCCAATTTCTTTTAAGCTGATGTCTCCTGGGTTTGTTCTGGGTAGGCTTCATGCCTGAGAATACATTTTGCTTCTTTTTGTCACTCTATTTCAGGCAATACAATTTATTTTGATTTCTGTGATATCCCTTTGTGAAAATTTAGTAGTAGGTAGATGTATCAGTGAAATGAGACCCTCTTGTCAAGAGTATCTTTATTAGTTATCTCTCATGTGTCAAAGATTCTCATTGTGTGTGTCCCAACATTTTGCCTTCCCTATTGATTGAAAGTGAGATATTGGTTCCTGTTTGCAACTGTCCTCTGTCCTTCAGTATAAAGCTTTGGTGAAGTCATTGATGAAGCACCTTCCAAGATTAATACCCAAGGGAAAACATGTGGTTAAGGAAGATGTGCTTTCCCATTCATGGTATTACAATTAGTGATAATAATAACAGCTAGTGAAATTTAGAAATTGACAAACTTTTGCAACTAACAGTTTTCTACTTTCCACCATAGGAACAAATATTATAACTGTATAGCAAAGCAGATTTTAAATTGGGAATTTGTATTTAGATTAATTCCCCTGAGTTTTGTCTGGGCACCTCCCTTTTATGCACCTGGAGTTTTCCAGTCAATCTAACTCACCCAGATACCTGCTGCCACCTCTATGCCACAAAAAGATCCTCCTGTAGGTCTGGGCCTCCATCTGGGCTTGACGGATTCGAACAGTACGACTCAGCTTATCGGGTCTAGATCCACTGGTCTTGAACTTGACTGGCAGGACCTAGCATGGGTCTGGTTATTGTGTTCAGCTCCCTCCAGCTGAGCACAGTCCAAATGGACCACTAGGCCATACTCTCTGCATATCCCAAAGCTCCTTCCCAGTAGGTGTGTATCCTCTGATCCTCACTGGCTGCTGGTCCTGTGGCTCTTTCCCAGTAGGCCCATTGAGGTGGAATGGGCCAGTTGCTCCTGGTGGCTTTCCATAAATTACTTTCTTGTTGTTTATCTCATGCTACATTTTCTTTTATTTTTAAGAATTTATTTATTCATTTGTTATAGGTATACAGCTCAGACTATCAGAACCTTAGTGATCTTCCTATATCAGCCTCCCCAGTTCTGGGATTAAACATGTGTCTCACTAAGCCTGATTTTGGTGACCGGTACAGCATGTCCATGCTTCTGGGGATGCAGCAGCATACAGTACCAGCTATCAAACCTAGGTCCTTCCACTGGCCAGGAAGGCACTTAGTCCACTGAGCTGTCTCTCCAAACCCACATTACATTTTCACAAGTCATATTTTAACAAAATCAGTAAGGTTAGCATATCCATGATAAATGATACTTACGTTCATGAAATGATATCAACCCAATTAAATCTACACCAGATATATAATAATCAAGATCCCAGAAATTCAGCACAAGAACAACACACTGAAAGTCACTAGAGGAAAAAAACATCACATTTGAAGGAAAAACCATCAGAGTAATAGCAGATTTGTCAGCACAAACCATTAAGTCAAGAAGAGCATGGAGCCAAATCTTTCAAGTCCTGGTCAGGCCAAATAGCTCAGCGGATTAAAGTGCCTGCTTAGGCAGACGTAGGGATTAGAGTTTGATCCCAAGCATGTTGTGCCAGCCTTGCCTCTGAGACATTCTGATAAGGCAATTGAGACTGGGCATGGTGGCATGTGGCTGTAATCCCAGTGCTTAGAAGACTGAAAATGGGAAGATCACTATGAGTCAGATCTGTGTAGTGAAACCCTATAAACCCTGTACTAAATACATTAAAAAACTCAAATATTTCAAGTCCTACAAGGAAAAAATTCCAACCCAGATTGATATATCCAGCAAAATTATCTTTGAAAATTGAAGGAGAAATAAATATTTTTATGACAATGAACAACTAAAGAAATTCATAATGGTCAAACCAATGCTACGCAGAGCATTAAAGGACATTCAGAAAGGGATAAAAATGACCATAGCTCCAACAACAATAAAAACAGAAAATACACTACACAAGGTACATAATTAGAAACAGGAAAAGTAGCAAGTCAACAGCAGGAAAACATGACAAACATAAGCCAATAGATATCAATTATAAACACCAGTGTAAATGCATTCAATTCACAAATTAAAATGAGTAGATTGGTAGAGTGTATCAAGAAACAAAATACAAAAATATTCTATAGAAAACACAATTATTACAAAAATAAATCCAAAGGCTGAAAGACAAGAGAAAAAGATACTATATTCTCCAGGAGCTCAGAGAAAAGTAGGGGCTGCTATTCTGTTAGCAGACATGTGAAAATTAAATCAAGATGATCAAATAAGATAAAGAAGGTCATTACACACTATTCATGGGATAATTTCAATGAAGGAAATAACAGTAATAACTATGTATACATCAACTCTCAGAACATTTGATAGTTTGTCAATTGTATGAGATGAAATTTAAAGGACATGAAAAACAAAACCCAATAACACAATCTTAACAGGGGATCTTAACACTTCCTTATCGCTAAAAGATAGGGAAAGTATTCCAAAATTTAGCCAAGAGGTAGCAGAGCTGAACAAAACCTTTGGAAAAATGGACTTAGTGGAAATTTAGTGTTCTACCCAACAACATCTGAGTACACATTCTTTTCAACTGCACAAGAGATGTTCTGTAAAATAGACCACATACTAGTCCACAGATCATGCTTAAATACCCAAAACAAAACAGAAATTATCCCATATGTATTATCTGACCACAGTGCAGTGAAACTGGGAATTAATGACTGAAGAAACCACAAAACCCCATAAACTTATGGAAATTAAATAACATCCTCCTCAGAAAACAATGGGTTACAGATGAAATTAAATAAGAAATGAAACAATATGTACAGTCCAATGAAATTTCAAACACAACTTACTGGAAATTGTGGGCTGCAATGAAAGCAGTTCTAAGAGGGAAGGTTATAGTGGTGAACTCACATATTAGGAATACAGAATGAGAACAAATATATACCCTAATGCTGCATATCAAGCTGCTAGAAAAAGAAGAGCAAATCTTGCCTAAAGCACAAAGAAAACAGGAAATTATAAAGATTAGAGCAGAAATTAATGCAACTGAGACAAAGAAAACAGTACAAAAATTAATGAATCAAAAAGCAGCTTCTTTTACAGATTAAATACATTTGTTAAAAACCTAGCCAATCTCCTCAAAAAGAGGAAACAAAAAATTCAAATTCAACCAATAAGAAATGAAAAGGGAAAAATTACTGCAGGTCATATGGAGATTCAGACAATCATAAATAGCCATTTTCAAAATCTTTACTCTCACAGAATCAAATACACAGAAGAAATAGACAGATTTCTAGATAGGTACAATGTACCAAAACTCAATCAAGGAGATACAGAAACACTGAATAACCCAAAATCATCCTATGAAATTGAAAATATAATAAAAAACTAACCAACAAAGTAAAACCCAGGTCCACATAAATTCACAACTGAATTCTACAAGAAATTTTGATAAAATTGAATGCCAATATGCCTCAAACTCTTTGATGCAATTGAAAAGGAAGAATACTCCCAAAATTGTTGTAAGTATTACACTGATACCAAAAACAGAGAAAGACTGAAACAAAAGAGACTCACAGGACAATGTTCTGGAAGAGAAGGTGGGTACAAATCTTGAAGGCATAAGAATGGACAGAGAGTTCATGAACAAAAACCAAATGGGAAATACTTCAAAGAATCAACAACTGGAATCTCATCTTATTGAAAAGTTTCTGCATGTCAAAAAAAAAATTACCCACAGAGTAAAAAGACAACCCACAAATTGAGAAAAATTCTTAACCAACAATCACTCACAAAAAGGAGTTGTATCTACACATACAAATAACTAATAAAAATCTGTTCCTCAAAATTCAACAACCCAATTTAAAAATTGGTATTTTAAATGAATATACTCTTCTCAGAGAAAGAGACACAAATTGCAAATAAATACTTGAAGAAAAGTTTCACATCACTGGTCATTTGAGAAATGCAAATTAAAACAACATTGATATCATCTCACCCAAAGAAAGAATCATAATCATGAAGGAATCTACTGATAACAAATACTTGAGAGGCTCTAAGCAGAAAGGAAATCTTTTCCACTGCTGGTGAGAATGTAGCTAGAACACCACTGTGGGTATCAGGTGGAGACTCCTAAGACACCTAGGATGGGAGGTCCCATTCAACTCAGTTTTTCCACTTCTTGGTACTTTTCCAAATGAATTGAAAACGTCCTACCACAGTGATATATGGTGCACCCATGTTTATTGCAGCACAATTTGTCATAGGTAAATCTTGGAAGCAACAAAAATTCCCATCCCCTCAGAAATGGATAAAAATGTTATGGTATTTTTATACAATGGAGTGTTATTCAGCTATAAAGAAAGATAAATGGATGTGACCAGAGGCTATACTCAGAAGTAAAGTAAATCAGACCCATATGTTCAAATATGGTATTGTATCCGTAGTAAAAGAATCTGAAAGAGTAGTAATCTGAAAGGTATAATAGATATAGTAAAATGGAAAAAAAACTGAATATAAGAAATAAACAATGAAGATGAGGGAAAGGAGAAAAGATAAAAAAAAGAAATGGGGAAAATAATGCAATTATGTTTATAGGACAGCTGAGATGATTGTATTACTAATTACTATCAGTTTTTTGAAAATAGAAGTTAATGTTTAAGATTTTATTTTAACTAACTGTACATGGTAATATCTGCAGTTGGAGCAACTACTTTGAAGGCAACTACATGTAGTAGGATAACCACAGTTAAATATCTCTTATCTTGTTTTGCTAAATGTGTACTGTTTCTAAAGACTCTCTTTAAAATAAATTAAAAATAAAAAAGTAGGACTGGCCAGATAGCTCAGCAGATTAAAGCACCTGTTTAGGCACACAGAGACCAGGGTTCAATACTTGGCCTGCCATGCCAGTCCCACCCCTGGGGTGCGCTGAAACAGCGATTGAGACCGGACATGGTGACATGTGCCTGTAATCCCAGTGTTTGGGAGGCTGAAAACAGGAGGACCACTATGAGTCTGATCTGTGTAGTGAGACCCTGTAAACCCTGCACTAAATACCAATAAATAAATAATAAAAAAGTAAAAAGTCAAGAAAATTTTTTATGGTTTATTGTAAGCAATTTTTTTTTCTCCGAATACCTTCAGGGCAGGTTTGGCTGGCTTGAGTTGTGGGGATCGAACCACAGCAACCTGAGCCTGATTGCTTTGTTAAAGCAGCCACTTAAAGAACTGAGCTAAGGGGCAGACCCCCAGCAATTGTTAATGTTCAATTTTTTGCCCAATTTGGCAAGTCTATA
>NW_004524589.1:9555688-9609435 GCF_000260255.1 Octodon degus
GGGGGGAAGCATCTACAGGGTGTGCAGGGTTTCACTATGTAGATCAGACTCAGTGATTCCCCTGTTTATAGCCTCCCAAGTGCTGGCATTACAGGTGCGCATCACCACGCCCAGTCTCAATAGCCATCTCAGTGTGCCCCGAGGTGGGGCTGGCATGGCAGACCTGAGGATCGAACCCCTGACCCCTGTGCCTGCTTGCAGATGCTTTAATCTGCTCAGCTATTTGGCTGGCCCTAAATTTGTTATTTTTGTTTTAAGACATGTACCATATGTATTGTCGTATGTTACTCTGTTTTTATCTTTATTTTTGCTATTTGTTTTTACTATTTAAAATTAAATTAAAAACCAAGAACTAGTCCTATGCCCCTTGATGCTCAATATTCTTGCTCTGTGTAAAAAGATCAACTGACCATCCTGCTACTAGACACCCGGACGTAGCACTTTCTTTCATCCCATGATGCAGCATTATCTTCTCTAAGCCTGATAGGATTCGTAGTATCATTCGTCAATCTTTTTTTTCCTCTTTTTTTTTTTTTTTTTTTTCGGAACCAGAGATTGAACTCAGGCCCTTGAGCTTGCCAGCGAAAGGTTTATTCCACTGAGCCATCTCTCTGGCCCCGTTTGTCATTCTTAATACATGTAATCTTAATTTCTTAAAATGTATTTGAATACTGAAAAGCAAACTTCACAGCCCTCATAAAAAAAATCTCTAAAATTAAAGGTTTCCAGCTATGATTACTTGCCTACTCTCTATTTCCCAGATCCAGATCTACTACTCTCAATATTGTTTTCTGAAGAGATGGCACTCTGTGGCCAGTAGTATGGAAACAGAATGACTCAAAGACTCTAGACAAGACAACATTATCTTATTTCAACTGGAGGGCAGCTCAGAAATGAGGATTTGGGGACATATAAGAAAATTTAAGTTGTCATAGGCATATTTGGAAATGGGTAAATGCAGTTCTATTTTAATATTTATCTTATAAATATTTGAAAACTATAAAGACACACAGCATTATCTGATTAATAGCCATCACTTAACCTGTGTTTAGCAAGACAGAGGAAAGAAATAATAAGGAATAAGAAATTTGCAATGATCAAAATGAAAGGATTTTATCCTGAGAATAAAGAATTGAAAATTTATCTGGGATCCTCTATCTGCATTCTCTGCTATCTGGACAGAATATTTTCTTCTTTTAAGTCCTTGTTTCCTCCCTAAAAATAGATGTAATGTGCATTTTAAACATTTTACAAGATAATTAAAAAATGTACAAAATGTGATCAAAATGCATGGTGAATAATTGTAGAAATTATTACAATGAAAAATCCCTAGGATTAGGGAGATACCTCAGGGATTTCAGCGCCCGTCTGGCTAGCACAAGGACCCCAGGTCCAATCCCTGGTACAAAATTCTTGCTGGCCCTGGAATCTCTGGTGCCATGCCTGCCACCAAAACTGGGAGTGGTGGTGCAGGCCTGCAATCCCAGTGCTAAGAGGCTGAGACAGGAAGATTGCTACAGGTCTGAGCTGTGTAGCAAAATCCTGTACCAAATGAATGGATACCTTTTTATTAAAAAAAGAAAAACCCATCACCCCTATCCCCCTAAAAGTAGTCTCTTGCCTTTGCGCATGCTTATTGCATCATTCTTGTCATTTCCAAATCTGTTGTAGAAGTCTGTTTCTAAATGTCTTTATGACCTGACCAAAACTATTGTGGATGTTGCTGCCTAATGCCGCACAGAGAAATGGAGGCTTGTAAAACCTTAATGATGCCTCTAAATGGGAAGTATTCACTGCATGTGGGACTTTGGGACTTTTGGCTCTTCCATAAGGACAAACAATGAAAGGTAAATATTTTGAGTGAATTCAGGACATTGAGGCAGCTATGGCAGCATAATTAAAGATACTCATGAAGGTGGGCTTCTAGAACTTCTTTACAAAGTGTCTAGAATGATGAAATATGTTGCAGGCACGGGAGGTAATGAGCTTTGATTTATTTTTTGACAATGTGCTTTTTACTGTATGTTTTATTACAAATACAAAATATCCTTTTCTGCTACAGCTCGTACAGGTAATCCCAACGGTCTTTTTGTACTTGGTTATAATTAGTTTTCTTTACCTCAAATTGCCCTATATTCAATCAAAGTTTTGAAGATTCAAATTTAACTCCTCAACATGGTTGGAATTCTTTTACCTGTCTCATACATAGTACAGTTTTCTTTGGGAGCACTTCTGTGCCCTGCTCCACTTCTGAAAACCCCACCCCCAGTCTGGATTAGTTACATTGTCATGGCTCACAGTTCATTTTGCTAATTCTAGTCTGAAATTCATTTAACAAAATATTTATGTCAAGCTTGGACAAACCTTCTCTAAACATAATTATAGTTTTGTTTACAATTTGCAATGTGCTGTTATTTTCTACAACAAGATTTCCTTCTTTAGTTGCACATTTATGGCGATCTGTTTTATTGTAATGTTCCAAATAAAAGTCTCTGAATCATTTCCAAGGTTCTTTGTGATGTAAAATATTTGTAAATTCCATATTTTCTGTTAATATGAACACCATTATTTTAAATTTCTGTATCTCAGGTTATTCTGCTCTTTTTCCCCATAATTCATTTTTTTTCTATACAGCCTAAAATCTAGATTTAAACTATTCAAATGGTTACCTTGTTGTTCACAAATATTTCCTACCCATCTTAATATTGAAGTAATTCTCACCTCCATATGATCATCTATAATGGTGAATCTATAGTTGTAACGTACAAATACTCTGCTTTTAGGGCTAATGATTTCATCTGTTAGGCTAAACTGGCAGGAAGGAGGAAAAGGAGGAGGGGGGAGAGAGAGACAGAGACAGAGACAGAGAGACAGACAGACACAGAGAGAGAGACAGAGAGACAGAGAGACACAGAGAAAGAGATAGATTCGGAGACAGAGAGACACAGAGACAGAGACAGAGAGACAGAGAGTCAGAGACAGAGAGACAGAGGAAAGAAAGTTGGAATTTATTGCCAAGTTTTCTCAGCCAGACCTACAGCACTTGGACATCTCGGATTATTTAATTTAAGATTCTTCTCCTGACTCCAAGTGCTGATACCTTTCTAAAATATTGTTGACTATAACAAAAAACAAGGACACATTTTTCTACAGAATAAATAGCTTATATAAAATTCAAGTGACACCTTCTCAGTACCATACATTTTGGAAGGTGTTAATACATTCTTTATTTCATAGTTTTCTGGGTTTACATTAACTCATGCATTAGTTTATAAACAAACATAGAAAAGCTGCAGGCAAAAACCTGTACGCTTGCTTGCCAGGGCAACACATTTGTTTTGTAAATAATTTGTTTTACTCTCAAATCAAATGCTGTCAATTCTTTTTGATCATACCTATCCAGGGGTGATTTTTCAAAATCTCTCACAACTCACTCTGGACACTGTATGATTGTGATAAACTATTATGAAGACTGAGTCTCCGGAAAACACTGACTATGTACAGCACTAGTTAAGTGCTAAAAGGGTTAGCAGTTTGACATTTCAATGGAATTACTTGACAGGTCTTGAGAGTGACCCATGACAAAGTTGTTGAGTACATGGTGAAACGTTAATTTTTTAAGAAAATATTGTTAGTTTAATTGATTTAAATAGCTAATATCTTCAGTATACACTTTATTTTTAAAGTTTATTTATTTATTTAGTGTGTGTGTGTGTGTGTGTGTGTGTGTGTGGCCAGCTCAGCCCACCAGGGGGCGCGGCTGGCTGGCATGTGGTGCTGGGGGATCGAACCGCGGTCCCTGTGCTTTGCCAAGCTTGTTCCAAGTAGGTGCTTTAGACCACTGAGCCATCTCGCCAGCTCCTTCAGTATACACTTTAATATCCACAATATTAATGTCTGTTTTCTAGAATTATTTATGAAATGACTAAGTTTTAGCCAGTGTGGTGATTTGCACCTGTAATTTAGAACTTGACAAAGTGAGGCTGGAGAATTGTTATGAGTTCAAGGCCAGCCTGGAGCACATAGTGTGTTCAGTGCCAATCTGCAATAAAAAATTCAACTCTGCCTCATAAAGGAAAGGAAAGAAAAGAAAAGACAAGACAAGACAAGATGAAAGAAATGACCTGGTTTAAATATTTAAGTTTTCCCATATTTTATAAGCTGACTCAGAAGTAAACTCAACTAATATGAAAATATTCCCTAAAAAACACACTAAATCAAGATAGGTTACAGAAAACTCTAGGATAGAAATTGGCAGATTTGATTCCTAGAGCCAGGGAAATATCCTAAAATTTGTGACTCAGGGCAATCAACTAGTATTAATTTTAATTTTCCTGAACTATGAAATTAGAAGAAAACAGCACCTCCTCTGTTATTTTCTAGAAATTTATGTAAGAAGAATTCAAGTAACATATGTCTTTGATTATGAAGTATTAAGTGAGTCAAACACATTGTGGAGAATTCAATTATAGTAAAGACACTAAGGAGAATTGAATTATAATAAAATAATAGGACATTTATTATAAACTTGAATGTCCATAATTAAATATAATTTTAGTTTGTGTCTATTCACTCCAGCAGTACTTCATAAGCATCTGTTGAATTTTCTTTGAGTGGATAAAGCAGAATATGATATCAGATATCAAAAGGAATACATGTATTAGGTTAGATCAAATAAATACACATAAAATGACTCTATACTTCAAAACCAGTGTAAAAATTGTGAGAATGCAGCACTAAGCTTGAAGTTGATACAAACTCAGTCTCAGTTCTGTTAGATCAGAGAAGTTATCAGAGGGCAGGCTGATCTTGGGGTGGCCATTAAGTAGTTTGTAAAACACATATTTTACAAAAATGATAATCTTATAAATAATCCAAGGGAAATAAACCAAGACCTAGTTTGTGAATAGCAAGGAAGGAAAACTAGGTGAAAACGAAGACCAGTGAGCATCTAGTGTGATGTAATCCACATAGGGGAATTTCACTTTTGCCCAAGGGAGGTTCTGCAGTGGCCCCCGTGAAAGAAACAGAAACCAGAGAGAAACAGTACAAAGCATAACTAAACAGCAGAGTCGCTTTAATTTATTTACTTCCCGGGCCCAATGGAAGAAAAACATGTAAGAACTGGGCTCTCATTTCACCAGATTCATCATTATCTCTAGTTTCAAATCATTTCAAAGTGCATGTTTCAGAACAGTGCTCGTTCTCAGTTGCTGGAAGGAAAAAAAAGCACCAAAGGGATTATTGCAAATCTGATCATAAAAGACAGCTGTCCAACAATATGTATTACAATGTAAGCCACACTCCATATGGTTCAGGTAAGGCTCTTACAATTCATAATAAGTAACCAGCATCCGTCAAAATAATAAACCTGCTCTGTGGATTAGTCCTTATTCTCATTTCTGGTATAGATTGAGTTGAAGATTAAAACATATCTGCACTATTTCTGGGAATATTTTAGAGATGGCTTAACTCTCATCATCCTAAGGAGATTTGCCCCTGAGCGGCTAGCTAAGCGGTGAAGCAGGATAATAGAATAGGGCAGGGGAAGAACCACAGAGTAAGAACTGGATTGAATCTGAACGAACGTATGGGAGATCTTAATGAAATTACTTCTGTGGAAGTGAGAGGTTGAAATATCTCTTAAAACTTATTGATAAATATAAAAGAATTTTTATTTGTTGAGGGTACTGAGCATAATACTAGTATATAGAAAACTAATTATAGATCCCTAAATCTCTAGCTGCTTTACTATTATGAATGCAATTTTTCCATCAGGATCGAGTTGCATTAGGTGATAGAAAGTTGTCAACTTCTTTCATATTGAAACGATCCATACACAGCAAAAGTTTAGAAGACACAATTCAACTCACAAATTAGGTTATGAGCTCTTTGCAGTGAGATACAAAGTCTGATTTGATTTCTTCATCCCTAGTGCCTAGCAAAGTGTCTAGAAAATAGTACATGCAATAAATGTTTGATGAATTTATCTATTAGAGAGGAAAAGGAAGAGCCAAAAAACCCTTTCTGACCATCACTTGTGGCAAGTGGGAATAGGCCAATTTAGATAACTTCGATTGTTAAATGAGAAGCGAGTCTTAAGGGCTTGGTGCAGCTGGCATTGAATTGAGCTGCGGTGCTGCTCGGTACATTGGGGATCTGAAACGGTCATGCTAGGCAGGGAAGTTGGCCGAGGATCACCCACTCTAAGTAACTGCTACATATTACGATCTCCCGTTGCTTGCTGCAAGGCTTTTTCCATTTTATTGTGCCATGGTATTATTTTTATAATTTTCTTTCTTTTCTTAATGAGCAAGTCAGGAAATAGGCTCACATTTTATTAGCATTCCAACAAACTACACACATATCATCAGATATAAGAAACACTAACATATTGCGATGATCATATCATATATATGTATATATATATAAAGATATGTGATTAATATATTAAATCATTATTTGAAGGAAGAATGTAAAAACAGTTTTTTTGTACAACATTTTCATGAGGTAAAGAATAATTAACAACTCTGTGATCAAATTACTTTGTTTTGGATAAAGCTTTCCATGTAAAGATGATAGTAACACCTTTAAAAACTCGTAAAGTCAAATTATTTTCCTAATAATAATAATAATAATAATAATAAGACATAGTAAGCTTCTGATCTCATTTCTAATGATGGAAGTAAAGTGATAATGGTTAAATTACTGGTGCCTTCTCAAAAATTTAGTCAGCAACATATATCGCCAGTGCTAATTTTTCTATAGACATTTGCCTTGGGTACAGGGTACCCAAGTGTCAATTCCCTGTCCATGATGTGATAGAGAAATAACATTTTTATAAAGACTGTACATATGAGTGTACTTCTCTTTTAATACTGCAGTAAAATGTGAAACAGTCTATATTTCTTCATATATTGTACTGATACACTTTAAAATATATATTTGTGTTGCTTTTCATCCCATGTTGAGGTTTTTTCATCTATAAGGATTATAGGTATTTATTTGCATTTTCTCCATTCTTTGGCTGCTATTTTAGTGGACTTAGTGTCAGGACCACATTTTCCCCAAGAGAAGTAATTTCACTGATAGACGAATGATGACATCCTTACCTCTGTATACATGCATTTGATTTTAGATTTATGCCACATTGCTAATGTGTACACATGAGCATCTATCAGGTGGGTGAAATTATGATTAACACACAAAAAAACACCACGAATAATAGCTTTTTCTCATATCGAGGTAAGGTCTCAAGAAGTAAAATAATTTTTATTTTCAGTACTGGAGATTGAACTCAGGACCTTGTACTTGCCAGGCAGGCACTTAGGCTTCCCCAGCCACTAAGTAAAATATTTTTATTTATTTATTTATTTAGTACAGGGTTTGCAGTTCCTCATTATATAGATCAGACTCATAGTGATCCTGCTATTTTAAGCCTCCCAAGTGCTGGGATCATAGGCGCGCACCACCATGCCTTGTCTCAGTTGCTTTCTCAGTGAGCTCCGGGGATGCCAGGGATTGAACCCCAGGTCCTGCGTCTGCCTAAGCAGGTGCTTTAATCTGCTGAGCTATCTAGACAACCCTAAAATAATTTTATTTTGTTTATTTATTTATTTTTCACTTATTTATTTGGTACAAGGTCTCACTTCACAGCTCAGACTCATAATGATCCTCCTCTTTTCAGCCTCCCCAGCACTGGGACTACAGGCATTCACCACCATGCCCGAACTTAAAATAATTTGACTATTTAACCAAAATTACATTTTACTATAAATTAATAAAGAAAATGAGAATTTAGTAGCAGATGAATTTAGTGGCTGATGAATTTAACTATAAAATGCAAATAACACCATGTACAAAAAGTTTGAAAATCCAATTTAATAAAAATCCAGCTAATCATTTACTTACATTCTGTCTTGCTATATATCACTATTGAGATTATTGTAATGCTTTTTGCCTTGTGTTATTTCAGTGAGAAGTCTTGTCTTTCTGCTCATTGTTCCTCTACAAGTAATATTTCTGTCTTCTCTGTTTTTGAGAGTTGTCTCCTTCTTATTGATTTCAAGGAAATTAGTTGTTAGAATATGGAATCATTTTCTTCCTTTATTTTTCTTATATATGTTATACATTGAGTTTCTTGGATCTATCAATTTATAATTTTCATAAAATTAGAAATACTTTAATAAATGCTTTCTCAATTTTTTCCCGTTATCTTTATCCCTTTAAGGGAATCTGCATGTAATTTACTTATAGTTTTCTTTCCTTTTTTTTTTTAATGTATCTAGGACAGGGACTAAAGGGTCTACATGATCACTATGTAGATTGGATTTGTAGTGATTCTCCTGTTTTCAGCCTCCCAAGCACTGTGTGGGCCAACACGTCCAGTCTCAATCGCTGTCTCAGCACTCCGTGGGGGCGGGGCTGGAACCGCAGGCTGGGAATCAAACCCTGGCTACTGTGCTCTGCCTAAGCAGGCACTGTAGTCCACTGAGCTATCTGGCCGGCCCAAATTGGAGTTTTCTTCCTGTTGCTTTTTTTGTATTTTTATTTAGTCTGTTTTGCATTTTGTGTTAGCTTCATTTTAATAATTTTTGTTGCTTACATTGTTTTATGCCAAGTACCTACTCTGCTATGAACATCTAATATTTCCACAAAGTGGCTTAAGAGAAACTTTTTCTGCATAGTTCTACATAGGGCAAGTATTCAAAATCAAGGAATTTGTATGGCATACTCCTGTAGGAGGTTCTAATTGACAGCAATTAATTAATTACTATTGGTTTCTGGTAGTTTTGGTATTCTTCAGATTATGGGCATATTTATGTTTCTTCTGAGTATCAACTCCTTTCTGTGTCTCTTACAAGAACTCTTTGAATTGTAGTACTTATTGAGATAATCCAGGATTATGTTCTTATCACAGGATCCTCATACAAATGTTTATGCAAATACAGAACCATACACAATCTCCAGGGATCAGGAGAGGAATACCTCTCCTGGAGCATCACCATGCAGCCTGTGTCATTGCCTGTACTCTATTTCTTATCTCAGGCATGTATTTTATCTTGAGAAATGTGATGGATGTTTCATTATTAATTCCAATTTTCTATTTGAAAAGTTCTTTCCCTTTCCGAATATATGCATTATAGTTTTAAAATACTGGTCTGTAGACCTTTTATAATGATTTCATCTTTTTTCTATTACTTTGTTCAATGAAATTTTGTATCATTTGTAAGGGGTATTTTTGTATCATTTTATTGAGAAAAAAATATCAATGAGACAGTTACAAAACTGATTAATAGGACAGTTTCAATAATTAGTACATTGTACATTGTTATCTTCTTAGTGGTTATCCATAGTACAAGATGCAGACAGGATAACCTGTCCAAACACTATTAGTACAAATCTTTCTTCTCATTGAATTAAGCGAAAGTAACTGTATATCTATCCTAACTATTCTGCATAAACAGATACAAAATGGTCGTTCCTTTGTAGCCCCCTTTTTTTTAGTCCTGTCAAAGATGGGTATTCCCTTGGCATCTAAATACTGTAGGTGCTTGAATTCATCAAAACAATCTAACACAGTCTAGCAGTCCACTATAGTAGTGGGTTATCCACAGACGTTGTTGACTTGAGCCTTTCACAGCTCAGCATATTAATATGACTTTACTTTATATAACTCACTTTTATACTTTTCTGCTGGATAGTTAAAACCAAGATAAAGCATGACTTGTACAACAAGAAATGTAACTTTTGTACCTGATAAGGCCAGTCAAGTAACCTCCTATAATGATTTCATATTTTGTGCCATTTCTATTTTGTTTTGTGCGTGGATGTTTTCTGCATAATTCTCTGTGCTTTCACAAGCTTGATAACCCTTACTAGGAAACAAACTGAGTGACAGATATTTTCAATTTTAACTTCTTTAATATAAAGTATATAATACTCCTCCAAATACTGCTAACTTTTGTTTTTGGATTCAAATCTGCTATTTAAAAGAAATTTGTTAATATCCTGCTTGTTTTAAATCTATCTTTGTCTTCGTCAATATTTTCCTCATTTCTGAGGATATATCTTCTACTGATACTCAGAGAAAAGGATTCTCCTCTCTGACTGGCAAAACAGGAGTTATTCCTGACCCTGTGTGACACCCAGTGATTATTCCCTTTGAAATGTCCAGGTGCTTCTTTCCTAGGCTGAATTGAGTTCTCGAAAAGTCATGATGACCTCTAAAGTTAGTGCTTTGTAGATAAATTCTTTAAAGTGTCAACATTAAATCTGGTCAACTGCATGGGGCACTAATCCCATATGACTAGTCTCCTTGTCACAGAAATGCACCATGTGTTGGCAGGTGCAGAGAAAAGACTAGGTAAGGACACAATATAACGTGATTGTCTGCAGGTCAGGAGACCTGGAGAGAATCGGAACTGCTGACACCTGATCATGGACTTGCAATCCCTGAAGCTGTAGGAGAATAAGTCCCTTTTGTGCAAATCATATAGCTTGTAGCTTGCGGTTATGACATGCTGAGCAGGCAAATACCCTGGCCTGTGGCAGTTTTCACACAAAGAAAAGCCTGTACAGATCTCAAGCTTGCTTTCAGCATGGTTGTCTCATCTCCTGGCCTTGTGAACTTCCCTGGACTTTGCTGGCTGAATTTCTGGTCCTGTTCTTTGAGAAGAACAGTAGCATACACATGTCTGTGCTCCCTAATTTAATTTAAAAATCCAAAGCATTTCTAAACCTCATTCAATATAATTATTTTCACAAGTAGTTCTTATAAAGTGCATCATAAAACTAATTATATAGCAATCTTAAATATGTAGTAAGGGTAGTGAAGAGTGGTATTTCAAATCTATGTGTGAAAAAAAAAAGTTATGTGTGGCTTTGCCTTGATTTTTTTTCTGACCATCTAATTTATCTGTTGCAAACTCAACTATGTTTTCATTATGCAGTACTGGGTATTTTATTAGCCATAAATTCTGTACCGTTTTTCCTGAAGGAAAATCATTAATTCAATCTGTCATGTGAATCAAAATTGAAACAATTTTTTTTCATTTTTCATTGCCAATGATTGCTATCATATATTGATATAATACATTTTTGCACAAGTCTGTCATTATTAACATTCTATGCATATTACTTGTATCCTTATAATACTTCTTAAATAGGTGATTATTTCTAGTGAAAAGTATGTGCACTTTATTCAAAGTTATATGTAACTGCTTAATTTCTTTTTTTTATTTTAACATTGTGTGTGTGTGTGTGTGTGTGTGTGTGTGTGTGTGTGTGGCCAGCTCAGTCCACCAGGGGGCGGGGCTGGCTGGCATGTGGTGATGGGGGATTGAACCGCGGTCCCTGTGCTTTGCCAAGCTTGTTCCAAGTAGGTACTTTAGACCACTGAGCCATCTCTCCAGCCCCAAAAAGGACCTTTTTTTTTTTTTTTTCCAGAACCAGGGATTGAACTCAGGCCTCCGCACTTGCCAGTGAAGCGCTTATTCTACTGAGCCATCTCCCCGGCCCTTCTACTGAGCCATCTCCCCGGCCTAACTGTTTAATTTCTATATAGGAAAAATACACTTTAAAATTCTGAAATTAGCCATTAAACTATGAAGTATTTTCATTAAGTAAGCATTGCCATCAGTGTTTTTATTAGCAGTTACAACTGTTTGTAGAATAATTATTCTGGGACCATGGTGGATTTTTGTCCTCAGGTGCATTCTGTGTCCACCAGGGTACTGCAGAGGATCACTGGATTGATCACCTTAGCAGATTTCTTCCACCAAAGTCCATACTAATTGCTGCCTGAGTTTTCCAAGCAGAGCTTCTGGTAGTTCATTAGAGAAGGAGAGAATCTGAGAAGAGGACTGTTTTTTCTTGCCCTCTTATTGATCAAGTTCTTGTCGTTGCTGCCCCTTCTCTGGATGCCTGGCAGGTTTTTTAAGCAAACTTCTTATTTCCAGCTATTGCCACCTAACCATGTCCTCTGAGCTCAGCAATACTTCGCCTTTGTCTTCCCTATTCTACCTCCTACAAATTCAGTTATATACATCAATTATCCACTTTCATAACTTCTTAGAGTTGTTTGTTTTATCATGGATGAACTTGCAATAAAACAATTTATAAGGAAGAAACTTCACTGTATTATTAGGTTTCAATGTTTCCTTCCTAAGGAAGTGGGCAAGCGTCGATTGATAAATTAGTCAAATGGAATGCATTATGACATCTCAATAAGTTGAGACTGTTCAGCCTCAAGAAAAACAGGCAAAGTATTGTGAACATTAAGGAGAACAACAGTCAGGCAGTAGTAATCTCTATATAGAAATGGACTGAGAAAAATACTCAAACTGTGTCAGAGTGAGTAAGCAGCTTCTAGGAAAAGAAACCAATTTATATGGAATTGTAATAGAAAATCAAAAGGCCCAGGAGAGTAGGGCAATTTTGTTGACTACAGATGAGTGTCAGAGAGAGCCCCATTTTAAAGAAGTTGGAGAACATTCTGTTAAAACAGAATTCAGCATACAGATGTACAATAAATAAATAGCTGTAAGTTAGTATACAGTTAAAGAGGGTGTTATAGATTTAAAAGTAAATACAAAACAATGTTTTAAGTAAAGTTGTGGTTACAAAATTCAATTTGTTGGGCTGGCGAGATAGCTCAGCGGTCTAAAGTGCCTGCTTATACAAGCTTAGGCAAGGGCAAGGACCGATATTTGATCCCAGGCCACACATGCAGCACTAGTCTTGCATCCAGGGCAGTTCAACCAGCCACGAGAAAAAAAAAAAATTCAATTTGTTTACTCTTTGTCTCAGTTACTGGTCTCTCATTGCTGTGACAAACACCCAACACTCAAAAGAAAGGAAGAAAAGATTTAGCTCATTTACTGGAGGTTTCAGTCCATACTCAGCTGACTCCAAGACAGAACAGCACAAAGAGCAACAGCAGAGAGCAACCTTTCATGGCAGCAGCAAAGAGCAGAGAACAAAGGAAAAGCATCATCTCAGGCAGGTAACTAGCATCACTCCCCTACATTGTAATGAAAATTACCTGCCCCAGGGCAGATGCAGCAACCACATCTACAATAATCTATCACGAACTCCGTAAGCCACCCCATGACTGCATGAGGCTTTGAGGGTAGAACTAGAACCAAATCATAACATTCAGCCCCTGAACACCCAAAGACTCAGGTTTGTCCATTTATGCAAAAGACATTTTAGGCCATCTCCAAGAGTTGCCAAGTCCTAAAAGTTTCAGCATTGCTGGAAATCCTAGTCCTAAGTCTCCTCCAAGATCAACTGCAAACTCTTTGCTATGAGCACCTGTATAAATGAAAAGTTAAACACTTCCAACATTCAGTGGCATGAGATAAACATTAGCATCCCCAAAGGCATAAAACAGCAGAGAATGCAAAGCACTGTGTCCAACACAAGTCTAAGATTCAGCAGGGCACAATGCAGTATATGGAGAGATTTCTAAATTTCTGTGTAAAAATATGTAATTGCCTATTCATATTTCTTAAAATATTTTTTTATTTTTTTCTTCATTTTCTGTAGGGACTTAAAGTTTAGTCTATCAATACTTGATGGAAAATACCTGTTCCATGTTATGTCTAAGATGTTTGATATTCACACTGTTAGGTTAAACCCAACTGCTTATGTTATAGGGTAATAATAAGCTTCTCTTCTGGAGGGGTAACAATCTACATTTGCAGACCAAAAATGTAAGAAAAAGAAGGGCTGCAAGGGTAGCCAACATTTTGGCCCTAGGCTTTCAAGGTCAGTAAGAACTCAGGACATAAGAGAACTTGTACTGTAATATCATGTAACTCAGTTGTGTCCCAAGTCTACTGATCAAAGAGATTATGGGGACACAGAGCAATGTGATCGATGATGTAGAGTGTGCCTGAAGAGAGTTACATGGAGAGAAAACAGTCTCTCCAGCTTTCACAGAGAGCAAATTGGTCAAGCAATAGCCATGACTTATCCACATACTGACACTGACAAAGGATCTACAAAGTGCGGCACAGGGTTTCAGGATAAATACTGAGGGGACTTGACTGACCTATCAGACACAAAAGTTACATTTCTTGTTATATAAGTCTTGCTTTATCTCAGTATCTCAGTTTTAACCATCCAGCAGAAAGTTAAAAAAAGGCTGGGGAGATGGCTCAGTGGAATAAGTACTTGCCTGGCAAGCACATGGGCCTGAGTTCAATCCCTGGTTCTTAAAAAAAAAAAAAAAAAAAAAAGAAAGGTAAAAAAAATGAAGTATAAGGGGTAAAGCCATGTTGGTATGCAGGGTTTTAAAGGGCTCAGGTCAACAACTTCTGACATTGTGAGTCCTGTGGATGACCAACTACTATTATGGACTACTGGACTATATTGGAATATTTTGCTGAATTCATGCACCTACAATATTTAAATAACAATGAAATACCCTTCTCTGACAAAACTAAACAAAGAAAGGGGATACAAATGAATGACCATTTTGTATCTGTACATACAAAATACCTAGGATACATGTATAGCTACTTTCTCTTAATTCAGTGAGAAGAAAGATTTGTACTAATAGTGTTTGCACAGGATGTCATGTCAGCATCTTGTACTATGAACAACCACTTAGAAGATAACAATATGCAATGTATTAAATACTGAAACTCTCCTAATTAGTTTTGAAACTGTCTCATTTTCATTTATTTCTCAATAAAATTATTAAAAAATAAAATTCGGCACAGCAAACGTTAAGTCCCCTATTTACATGTGAAACCTCCAAGGCAACCTGTAAGCTCTGAGCTACAAAAAACTTAAATGACTCCCTTACAGCACTTTTGCTGGTAGCTCCCATGGTTTCTCTCTCAGGCCTGCCTTGCTCCTTTCCAGTTTCCCTTAGAGGACCATGTCCCTGTCTTTTTCCAAACTTCTGGGGTTTCCTTTGAATAGACTTCTCACTCACATCTTTACACACTGCCCTCTCAGCGGCACACTGCCTGGCCTCCCAAGTCTTTTGAAATCTAGGTGGAAGACTTCTCAACCTCAGAACAACTGCATTCCGCAAGTGCCTAACACCAGCACCACATGGATGATGCCAAGGTCTGCTGCCAGCTGGAACAGTAGCCAGGCTTTCTTCTCTCTTGGCGTAAGGTTTGAGTGCCTGGATCTCTGAGCATTCTGACATTGATTCAAGGAATAAATTCTATGTGCCAGTGCCATTCTGGAACCTAGGATTCTATGGCTTTCCCTTCAGGGCAAAGTACTTCACTCTTGCAATAATGAGGCTGCAAAGGTGAAGACCTGCTGCCTCCTTGATGCCCTCAGGCCATGTTCTCCATTCTCTTGCCCTTTCTGGGCAATGAAGATCCTCTCAGCTCTGTCTTTCCATTCCACAGCTTTATTGGATCTTCCTTTCTGGTCAGACTCACATTTTAAATCTTCCTGCTGAGCTCTTTGTTTATGAATCTCAACATAAATCTGGCTAAAAGCCCGCACTAACAACCATGCCATTGCCTCAATATTTGGCTGCTTTGAAATTACTTTTGAAAGATTAATCATTCCACCATGCTTAATGTGAGCCTCAGGCAAAGCCTCTGGACATGAGCAAAATGAAGACAAACTTACAGTCAAGCCAAAACACAAATCATCTGGAGTCCAACAACCAATGCAAAGCTTCTTCCCAGCAGAAACCTCCCCACCCTGGTCTTTTCAGGTAGTCTTTCTATCAGCATGCTGGTCTTCTGAGTTCTGACTAGAATCCCCAATACAGAACAGCTAAAACTGCTGATATACTTCTCTTTTAAGCAACATCTCCAAACCTTTTCTATCTCTTCCCATAAACCATTCCCAAAAGCTCATAATCCACATGGCCAAGTTTAGCCACAGCAATGACCCCACTCCTGGTACCAAATTCTTTCTCAGTTACTCTTCTCTCATTGCTGGGACAAATACCAGAAACTCAACATGAAGGAAGAAAAGGCTTATTTAGCTCACAGTTGCTGGAGGTTTCAGTTCGTACTCAGATGACTCAGGCAAAGTGGCACATGACAGAGAACAGCCTTTCATGGCAACGAAGAGCAAAGAGCAATGGAGAAGCATCTCAGGGAGGTAGTTAGCCTCTCTGTCCTCCTTACATTGTAATGAAAATTACCTGCCCCAGGCCATGTGAGGCAACCTCACCAACAATAATCTATCACAAATTCCAGAAGCCACCTCATGACTGTATGAAGCTTCTGGGGGGACAACTAGACACAAACTATAACACTGTATAAACAAAATAAAATACATAAATCACATTATGATGTCTATCTATCTATCTGTCCATCTATCTACCTATCTATCTATCTTTCTACCTACGTATCATGCCTAACAAGTTTTTGAACTCAGTCTAAAGACCAATTATTTGACTCTTAGTGTTCTCTTTATTTTGTCATTAGTCTATTTCTAAGACAATTATGAACACGATGATTGTATTGGCACAATGTGAGTTTTATTGAATATATATTTTTAAATTATCCTGCCTGTACAACTAATTCATACTAATATAATAGATGCTTAAAACAATTACGTTACAGATATTATAATTTGACAATACTTAGGAACTCTATTTTGCTTGAGAAACAGTCACAGCATGTTGATCTATGGTATTATGTGAAACTTCAAGTTCACAAGCTTTGTAGCATTGTCAGGAAAGGATCTGTGAATTATCAAGTAGCAAGGACAAACCCAACTCTCTAGGAAAGTGAAAATAGGAAAAGAAACCCCCACACTCCAAGAAAGAGTATGCCTTCATTATAGGTTTGGAACAACTTAGCAATTACACTAGATATAGTACATGTGTACAGCCAACTGTAAGAGTGAACAAAATGAAAATTTCAGAAAAAAGAAAAAGTTAAAGGGTTTCTCCTGATTAAAATGCATCTGATTCGTATATCGGATCATTTTAATACACCCTTAATTACTGCAAGTATTTTCATAGCTTTTGTCTCATGAATGCATGTATACTAGTAATAAAGTGTGGTTGTGTATGTAGAGGGCTAAGCTTTCAGAATCTGAGATTGACAGGACATTACAAAACTTTTTTTTAGAAAGATTTGATTTAATTTAATGCAGTGTTTATAAATCATGCTTCATGTAACTGAATCATAAGAGAAGTTGTTATGCATACTGTAAACCCATTAAATGTGACCTAATTCTGAACCTGGATAACAACATTATTATTAGTATGCTTCTGAAGTGACTTATATGCAATAAAACTGTAAAATCTTAGACTAAAGAAGGTATTATTGATTGGATAGTTGGCTTGAGAGGGTTATGATTCTAAAGAAGTGCATGAGATATCATCACAGATATCTTCAAATAAAGAACTTTAAAAATCTGTTCCAAGTAGATAAGCTTAGCTATTCCTGAAGGTGAACTTCAAATTTCAGATTTTATATATTTTTCTTCTAAAACACCTATCACTGAGTGGGTGTTACTTCTATTTCTGTTGCTTCCCTTTCAACATAATTTTATTTATGAGTCATCAAAACTAATCACTCAAACAAACAAATTCAATTACTTTTAAAAATGGTTTTCAAATATATACAATTTCTTGCTTTAAACTCAAGTTACAGGGATGGCCAAGAAGCTCAGCAGATTAAAGCACCTGCAAGCAGGTGCAGGGGCCCAAGACTCAATCCTGGGTCCTGCCATGCTGGCCCTGCATCCAGGGCAGGCTGAGATGGAGATTGAGACTGGGTATGGTGGCATGCACCTGTATTCCCAGCTATGGGAGGCTGTAAACAGGTGGATCACAAGTCTGATCTCATAGTGAGACCCTGAAAACCTTGTGGACCCTTCCTTACAATACAAATAAATAAACAAACTCAAGTTGCAGTTTATTTTTGAAATCATCATAAATGTATTAAAGATGCTTAATTATTTGATAAAAGTATAAGGAGGTCTCAGTACAGCCACAAAATTGTCTCCCTATTGTTTGGATTTAGCCTTTGTCCTCATTAACACGGACTTTCTCTTGTCAATTTCATGTATTTCAGAAATATTTCTCATGCAAAAATTTAGATCCACCAGCATCTTCATAGTTTTGTTGTGCATGTCACTGCCTTGATTTAGGCAAAACAGTATGAAAAGGATCTTGAGGGACATTCAACAGAATAGGAAAAATTAAGATTGGATTAATACGAGCAAAATGCATTACTTATTTTAGGACATATATTATTCTATATATTTTTTACACGATTATTTTTTGTGAAACCAAATCTGTCATCAGGATTAGCAAACACAACCTAAAACAACTACTCCTCTTCCTGTGGGGATTTTTTCCAGTCATCACACTTTTATGAAGTATGAATACACCAGAGTGAAACAACTATACTTTTTTTTTCTTCTTTATGGGTGTCGTTTACAGTGCCCATGATCTGAATTCATGATCTAAAAGTAACTGAATAGAAAAATAGTATGTAATATACTCCATTGTAGGAAAACTGAAGAAATTTTAGAGAATAGATAAAGAAAGTTTTAAAATTTAAACTTAACAAGTAAGAATTAAGAAGCTATCTTTATAGTTTTGCTCTGGCTCTATAGAAGAAACAATAAAGCAATTCATACATAATTTAAAAATGGAAAGATCTGCACGTTTATCTTTGCTAAATGTTTCTAGTATTTCTGATTCCTCATAGATTCAAAAGCATTGTACATCATCATAATGGAGTCCTACTGTCAAGTAAAGATCAGTTGTCTTATATTTTTTTGGCTAAAAGGAGACAATTGTATTCATCACTAAATAGATTTCTTCCTTTGAACTAAACAGCATATTATTTCCTAATTATAGTTTGATAATACATTGGTCACTAGATACAGAAAAGATTCAATTTCCCTTTGAGTCCTTCAACATGTAATTTTAAGAATTTATTGATTTTTGTCTGGGTATTTTTGCCTTGGATGCTTTCAAAAGTTTCAATATTTAAGTGGAAGTTTCATTTTAGATATCTGGTAGAATAAATTATTATTCATCAAACTCCCAACTACAATATTTAAATGGATACACATTATGTTTGTGTTTTCTATTGGTTTTACTTTTTATGTTTTTATAATTGATAGTAAGTATGCTTTTCTCCCCTTTTTTATGTATACATGCAAGACACTCTCGTCTATATCCTTTGCTCCTGTTGTCACAGTTTACATTTTCTGAGTTTTAAGCTACTTGTTCATGAAAGTGAATTTGTTGGAGGTCCATATTATTCTGTAGGTTTATAGATTTATTTATTTATTTATTTGAGAAAAATTGCAATGAGACAGTTTTGAAACAGGTTGGTAGGAGAGTTACAACAATTAATACATTCCATACCATTGTCTTTGTAGTAGCCATTCATAGCTCAAGATGCAGACATGGTATCCTGTCCAAACACTATTAGTACAAATCTTTCTTCTCGTTGAATCAAGAGAAAGTAGCTGTATATCTATCCTAACTATTTTGTATATACAGATACAAATGGTCCTTCATTTGTATCCCCTTTTTTGTTCAGTTTTGTCAGAGATGGGTATTCCATTGCCATCGAAATATTGTAGGTGCATGAATTCAGCAAAATATTCCAATATAGTCCAGTAGTCCACAATAGTAATGGGTTATCCACAGGACTGGCAATGTCCGAATCTGATGACTTGAGCCTTCCACAACTCAGCATATAAACATGGCTTCACTTTTCATACCTCGTTTCTACACTTTTCTCCTGAATGATTAAGACAAAGATAAAGCAAGATCTATATATCAAGAAATGTAACTTTTGTATCTGACAAGGTCAGTAAAGTTCCATCAGCACTTATCCTGAAAACCTGTACCACACTTTCTCTATATCTACTTACAGACTTAGACATAGGTAGATACAGTTATGAAAGGTGATGTATTAGATGAGCTTATAAGTTCAAAGAAGGGATGGTTCACAACAGCAACCCAGAAAACAGAGAACAGCAATCGTGAAAGCAAGGGGGAGAATGCAATGACTTCACAGTCTAATGAACTAGAAACCATAACTCAAAAGATATCAGAGGCATAACTCATAGCCTGAAAGCTCCATGTAGAGTCACTTTGTAAGTCCAAGGTCAAGGCCGAGGAAGCTGGAGTGTGAAGTCCATGGTGAGGAGAATAGTAAAAGACACACCAGGTCAAAAAGTGGAAATGGAAGCACAGGACAGTTTCTGCCTTTTCCTTTCTGTTCCACTCTGGCTGGTAGGCTACTGCATAGTGCCACTTAGAAGCAGGATGGGTCTTCCTCCATCAGTTTGTTGGCTTTTTTGCCAATTATCTATGGGCACACCCTATAGAAAATCCCAGAAGTGTATTTTGTTAATCTTTAGTGAATCTGTTAATGCAATCAAATGGTCAATCAATATAACTGTCATCATGTTAATATACAAATATGATCTTATGTAATTATTGGTCTGAGTTCTTGTTAAAAAAGGTTTTCAACAGATAATCAGATGTAAATATTTTAATTTAATCTAGTAGAAAATATTTTAATTTTAGATAGGCATTTTTCTAGAAGAATATTAAAGTAGATTTTTACTTAAGCAAATGTGTACGTTTACATTCTAGCAACTGTATGATAAAGATCAAAGGCACAGTGGCATGCCATTAATTCTGTCACTTTTGTGGGTTAAGCAGTAGACACCTTAATATAGCATTTTGCTTATTTGCAGCACAGAGCTTATAATAATAATGCCTGTTTTTGCATACACTGTAAGAAAAATATTTTGTATTATATATAATATCTCCAATTAGTATGTTATATATAATACATGCTCATATGTTAGTTACTATATTTTGGTTTTTAAGTTTATAACATACAGTGTTTTGAGTTAAATTATGTAGACCAACCCTATATGTCAAAGTCCTGTCTCTCACTGTTCATATTGTGAAATTATTTTATTCAAAGGGTATAACCTGGTTACTATGAAGTGATGATCAACGAGGCTGAACTCTGGTTGAAGATGACTGGTATACATGTAAATACAGAAGATGTCAAGACTAAGAATAAGCTGATATGAGGATGCAGGATCATATTAAATGGATGTATCTACACACCAAGGGACAAAGGGTGGTGGTGGGTAGGAAAAGAAGAGTAACAGGAATCTCATTCACTGCTACCAGAAGGAATCAATCCTATCGACTTGCTGGTTTCAGATTCCCAGATGGATGAACCGCTGGAAAGCCATCAGCCATTACCACGTGCAACAGCTTCAGCCTATAATAACAATAATAAACAAACAATAGGTATAATAAACACACAAAGTCTCAAAAAACAAAATTAATTTCTTTAAAAGTATCCAAATTGTGATATCTGTTATAGCAGCCCTAAGAAATTAATAAACAGAGAATTAAAATTATTGTCTTGTATTCATTTACAACTGGACCATGTAGGTGCAAGCAACTATGGAGAAGCTGAGGGCAAGCTTTACAAAACAGGCAAAAGGCAATCCATCACAAAGCAGGTAGCAGACTCTACCCATCAGGTTTCTTAGTAAACAGAACAGAAATAGAGGTAGAGAGATGACAGGAAGTAAAAGATTTGTTACATCAGTCTCAGGGACAAATAGTCAGGAGATGAACCTTGAAGGCAGGGGTCTAATCAAAACCAAATGAAGCAGGTGTATGCTAATCAGAAAAGCATAACACACGGATCTTGCCATAGAATGAATAATAAGCCATAATAAGACTGTGAAATGTATTACAGACAGATATTCTAGCTTTTCAAACTACTGTAAAAAGGTGTAATTTAAGATTACGTCTGCTATGCACTGATGCACAGCACTCAAATCATCTCTTCATGAGTGAGGGCTCACTGGTGGTTTAGCTCGCAAACTCAGACGGGAGAGCAGGCCTTAGGGACAGAGATAAAGGTCCTTTTCTAGATAAAGTGATGAGGGGACAGCCAAATTTGCAGCAATGTAGATAACCGTTCTCTAAGTGTCATTTATCATCTCATGAGGTTTTTATGTACAATGCCAACATCTTCTATGAGTATTGTAAAAATTCAAAATTTTGAAAAATAATAAATATTCCCCATCTCTTCATCTGTCCAAAAACGTGTCTTGGAGTGTTTTTTAGACAGATCTATTTCTAAGTTTTGGATATTTGCAGTCAAATAAACTGGAAAAAATAAGGGTTTTTTTTTTTGTTCAAATATACCTAACAATTAGAAAAATATGGTTTGGATAGTATAAATTATTGCTAGCTCCATTGATACTATAAATGCATTAATTTAGGTTTTTATTCAAATCTTATTCTTTTCATTATTATATTAGTATTTTCAATGGTGCCTAAATCCTTCTACTGAGGTAGTGAGTTACTTTCTTTTCACCTCTACATTTGGCTATGATCAGATATAGTTGGTCACACTACAGGAACAGAAGGAATGTATAACTTCATGTTTCTCTTTATTTTCTATATGGGGGCACTCACTATATTTCACATTTAATTTTTTCTTCTTGGGTATTTTAAAGATAAATCTTTGTTTTATAGCTGAAATAAGTGGCATATCTTATGTGACAATGACTTTCATCCAAATTTTTTTCTAGGTTTGTTATAAAGCACTAACCATTATTTGCAGAAATGAATCATTTTTCAATTGATTCTCAAATTAAAATCTGTATTAATGTATAGAATGGAATATGGGCACAAGAAGAAAAGCAAAGTCAATTCAGTATTAAGGCAATTGTATCTTCCTAATGAATAATACCTTTTAGTCTATTAAAATCTCTGGTGTAGATAATAAGGCAAGCAATTAGGTATTTAATCTCTGCACAAAAATAAGTTTGAGTTTCTTAATGCAAAATCAATCATTTATCCTTTAGGGCCTGCCAGATAACTCAGAGGATTAAAGCACCTGCTTAGGCAGGCGCAGGGACTGGGGTTTGATCCCCAGCATGCTATGCTGGCCCCGCCCACAGGGCTCCCTGAGATGTTGATTAAATTTGGGGGTGGTGGCATGTACCTGTAATCCCAGTTCTTGGGAGAATTGAAACAGGAGTATTACTACAAGTCTGATCTGTGTAGTGAGACCCTGTAGACCCTGAACTAAATACATAAAATAAAAAAAATAAAAGAAGCAATTCTTCCTTTAGAAGTTAAATATATTTTTTTTCTTGTTTCATTGCATCTGTAATTCTTCAAATTTTAACTTTGTGAATTTACAGTCTTCATTTTATTCATGATGTCAAAATAATTGGTGAAGCACTGTACTGAAAGAAACAAGACTCGATATACAGATAATACTGATTTTCTGAAACTTATAAAAGAAATATTCACAGCTTCGCAGTGAACTTTTCACAATCAGCAATATTTCAAAAACATACATATCAATCAAATAAATTTAGCTATGTTCTCTACAATTCTCTTGCAAAATCTGAGATTTGTGTTCAGAATATAGTCCTCTTTAATAGCTCCAAGTAAAGCACTCCCACATCTTATGCATGGAGATTAAAATTATCCTCAAAGCAAGGGGCATTGTTTGAGAGTTATTCCTCTTCTCTTATGAGTGCTATAACTCTCTGTAATTTCCTGGGAATAAGGATTGCAAGTAATCTACCAAACAGAAGACTTATTTTTCTCATATGTACTTCTGAGCCCCTGACCATCCCTCTGCCTTTTAAGGCAAAAAATATGATAAAGATAGGGGTACTCTACAGAACACTTCTGCACAGCACTGAGAATCATGGTGTTACAGTCAAGGTTTACAAGGGAAAGGATTTAGTATAGGACACAAAATTTACAGAATCATTTTATAACATCCACCCAAAGAGTCAAATACAAAAGAGTGCAAGAGATCTCTCCACACACTAGAGACCCAAGCAACCCAACTGAGGGCTTGGATCCCCTGGCAGTATCCTCCACGAGTCCAGATGGAGGTCTAGAGCCCACAATATTTCATGTGAGTCTATATCAAGAATCTACATGGGGAACAACTGAAGTTTACTGGAGGAAGCTAGAAAGTCTGCACCAGTGGGGTGAAGGATCTGTGGCAGCTGACAGAGGGATCTTCCCCTGAACCATTGGGTGATGCCTAAGGTAAGGACCAGTGATCCCGCAAGGAGGACCAAACTCTCAGTCACAGTGAGGACCCTCCAATGATGAGAACAGATGAGTTCTTACTAGGAAAGCTAGTGTTTCAAGCTTCTCAAGGAGAATCAATGCACACCTTATTCCTCTGTAGTTCTCTTTTTATGCTGTTGGTGACAATCTTCGGGTGGGCCTTTTACAACCAGCATCATAATGATTCAGTTCAGCTGGGTGTTATGTGTTGCTCAATAGTTCTCCACAAATGGGTTTGAACATATTTCAATTCTTGGCAGCTTAGATAGCCTTACTAGTGATTTATTTAACATGTTTTGGTAAATACTTTTTGTTTTATTCTATTAACTATGTTATTCTTGTTTATATGTAGGGTTTTATTTGTATTTCAAATATAAAAATATCTTAGATATAAATTATGCTACTATTTTCTTGCTTAATGTAGTCTACTGTTCATTTTTTACTACTCCCTGTTTAACAAGAGAATCTCATAATGTATCTAAATGAATATGTTATTTTGCAGTCACAGGTTTATACAAATTATTTAAAATATTTTCCTACATTACATTTGTAAAGATATTTTCATATATATTGTTAAATATATTTCATTCTTATTTTAATTTTTACCTTTATGCCTAGAGCTTCATATTTTATATGAGTGCTGAGTCAGTGTCATTTCCTTTCTCCTGATATGGACATATAATTGAGTCAGATGATTTAATTGATAAGACTTCTCCCTGTATTTTTAATTTCATCTTTCCCATAATTCATATCCTTAGCTCTTAAAAATTATTTTTTTCTTCTGTGTTTTAGGGAAGAGTCTACAGGGTGTTCAGGGTCTCACTACTAGATTGGACTCTCAGTGATTCTCCTGTTTACAGCCTCCCATGTGCTGGGATTACAGGAAAGCTCCACTATCCCCAGTCTCAGTCACCCTCTCAACTCACCCTGGGGGTGGGGCCGGCACAGCAGGCCCGGGGAATGAACTCCTGGCCCCTGCCCCTGCTTGCAGGTGCTTTAATCCATTGAGTTATTTGGCCAGCCCTTCGAAATCGTTGATCTGTATTTCTAATCTCTCCTCTTACCACTGTAGCAGAGGACAAAGGACAAATATCTTTTTCTCATCTATCTGGATTTATGAGTGATGCTTCTATTAAAAAGAAGATTAAGAAATCATACACGATTTTTGCATAGACCTACTTGTTTGGTACTGGGCATCAGACTCAGGACCTTTTGCTTTTCAAGCAGGCACTGTGCCACTGAGCTAAATTTCCAGCCACTGTACAGACTTTTTTGACTCAGGAACTTTCACAAAGCGACGCAGACCCAAGCACATGAGTAGGCCCATGAAATTTTTATGTTAACTTTGATGAATTTTAGATAACTATATAAAAATACAAGTGAATCAAGTGCATATGATCTAGGAAAAAAGGGAAAAAACCTTGCAAGTATACATACAGGATGGCTGAGGTGAGTGTTCTAAGAATTTCCATCAGTTTTTTGAAAATAGCATTTAATATGCAGAATGTTCACCTTGGCTAATTCTGTGGGCTAATATCTGCATCTACAACTCCCCTGAGGACAGCACTGTGCAACAGGAAAGCCATGCTTGAGTGCCTGTCTTCGTGGTCTTCTTATTGTGGACCATTTCTAATGTCATATCAATTTTTACTCTACTCTCTTCAAAATAATTTTTTTAAAAACTAAGAGAAAAAATAAGAGACAGTAACAAAAATTTAAGTTTTCTTGAAAGCAGGTGGATTGGATATCCAATGTTACATAACTATATCTGTTAATCTGAGGACAGACTAGATGATAAAAATAGATAATATATCAACCATTATTAATCAGCTACTCTTGTTTTGAAAATCTGTAACATGTATGTTACCCTGTTTTCATCTTTGTTTCTGATTCTTGTTATCTTTTGTTTTTACTTTTCAAAATAAAATAAAATAAAATTTTAATAAATTAGGAGGTGCAAGGCTTGTTCACATTCTTTTTCTCATGCTCTTTAGGAGTAAAGATACTTCTTCACTCTGGTTATAGAGACACTGCTCAAATGAGGATCGTATGATCCTCTTCAAGGGAGGCTCAGACAACCATTTCCAGATTTTTATTATCCAGGGAGAGGAAAAGGTCAGAGAACATCAGAGACAATATTTCTGCTTTCGCGGTTTTCTCAAAGGCCAAGGTCCCACCCAAGGCAGGAGGTTCGGGGCCCTCTTGGAGTCAAGTTGTGTCCTGGTGATGTTTCTCTGGTGCTTTTCCTTTTTCCTCTAATCCTAGCATGCTACGATTACTATGATTACTCGTTTTCTCCTCAATATCTATATTAGAATTGACTACAAGATTTATAAACAATCATGTTTAGGGAGAGGAGATGTGCTCTATTGAGTCTTAGTTTGTGAAAATATGTGCATTTTCTAAACAACTTAAGTATTCTTATAAGAATCCTTAATGTTTAGTAAATATTTCCAATGTTTTACAAACTAGAACTGTTTTTCAAAAAAAAAATTGTTGGATATTTCTTAATAGATTTATAATGAATATATTGATATAAATTATCACGATCCTTTCTCTAAAACTTCCTTTACAAGCCATGTTCTTTGCAACTTCTAGCGATTTACCGAGAAAGTTTATTAATTTCCCAGTCTACTCCTCTTCAAAAATATATTTTGGAATAATGCTGATTCTCCATTGTCCTTGTAGACAAATTTGGAATTGTGGAATTTTTGTGCTATCAAATGTGCACACCTTAAGCATCCCAACTGATTGAGGGCTCTTCAGTTATACCTCAATCTTATATTTAAATGTAAATATTTGACATGCATATTGTACAAATATTTTAAAAGTTATGGAAATATTATAAACTTATATTTTACCTTGATTTGTAGTGTTTTACTGCTAGAAAAATCAAACCAATTTGACTTGCATATGTATTTGTAACATTATATAGCTAAATTCATTTATTAATCATATATGTCTTACTTATTTCAGATTTTCAATTTAGATACTAAAGCAATCTATAGAAAATAGCATTTTTTATCTTACCTCAAGTTTTATACCTTCATTTTTTTTCTTCTCTTAATTTGCTGGCTATGTTCCCTAGTATAATAACTGATACAATAGCTAAAAGATATTTTTATGCTCCATTTACGAAGAAATTTTGCTATAGGTTAGAGCTCTTTAAATTTTTCCTGCACATAAATCCTGCATGCAGTTTCATCTGACTCCAGGAGGAAGGGAAATTATCAGGATCTCATAATGTTGGCGAAAAATGGAGAAAAGGGAATCTGTCTTAGTTGCATTTTTGTACATGAGATAAATTGCCCAACACCCAAAGTGAAAGGGGGAAAGGTTTATTTGACTTGATACATAGACCTTTTGGTCTATAATTACCTGGTTCTGAGGCAGAGTGGCACTGCAGACAGGCATCTCATGGGAAAATAGTCCATGCTGCCCACAAGGGAACACAACAGCTAGGAAGGTGAAACCCTTTCTGTCTCTTATACTGCATGCTGGCCACCTGTCCTATGGTGAGTATAGCATTTCTAGGCAGAACTATGCCAAACCATTCAGTGGATTAATTTATTGCTCACACACTCTTAATCACAGTGTCGCACACTCTAGATTCAGCCACCTCTGAAAATCCCAAAGGATTTAAAATAATAAAACCACTATGGAAATTAATATAGAGAATATTCAACAAATTAAAAATAGAAATTCCATTTGATCCAACTTTTTGGCTATCTTCACAAAAGATTGCATTACAACAAAACATGAATACCCATGATTATAGCAATACAATTATAATAGCTTAATCATGAAAACTGAGTTATGTCCAAACATAAATAAAAACAGCTTAATATGAAAATGGGATATACGGTATTACTTAGTCATACAAAAGAATATATTTGAGTTGTTTGTAGAGAAAATGGATGCACTTTGAGTACCTAATGTTAAGTGAAATAAATAGCAACTACTTGGCTTTTCTTTTGTGAGAAACCCAAAGCATCATTCAAAGTGAAGTGAAAATGAAAGGCAGATGATGGGAAGGAGGGAGGTAGATGCTATATGGAGGGAAGAGATATCTGAAGATAGAGGAATATGGAGGGAGTTGAGGAAATGCAAGTAGGAAAGGTAGAAATGCAGTATATCTGTGTACCAATTCTACTCAATTAATGTATGTAATATGCATGGCAAGTATATACTAAAAACATTTTAAAATAAATATGTGTATAGATTCCCCCCAAAAAGAAAAAGTAATATTGTATGTTTCTTTTTTTAAAATTACTAATGAACTAATTTTTATTTTATTTTTTAAAAATTATGTTATTGGGGCTGGGGACATGACTCAGTAGAATAAGAAATTTCTTGGCAAGCACAAGAGCCTAAATTCAATCCTGTGTTGCAAAAAATAAAAATAAAAAAAAATAAAATTATGTTCTTTAATTTTCTATATGCTCACTATATATCCACTTATCTTTACAAAGATAAATGTGCTAAAATTCTCATAATAATTACAGATTTTTCAATTTCTCTTTAGAGTGTTTAAGTTTTTGTTTTACATGTTTTTTTAATTAATTTTATTGAGAAACAAATAGCAATGAGACATTTTCAAAACTGATTAAGACAGTTTTAATAATCAATACATTGCATATTGTTGTCTGCATAGTGTTTATTCATAGTACAAGAAGCAGACATGATATTCTGTCCAAACACTATTAGTACAATAGTGTCTCTTAAGTCTCATTGAATTAAGAGAAAGTAGCTATCTCATTGAATTAAGAGAAAGTAGAATACAAAGTATATCTATCCTACTTTGTATATACAGAAACAAAATGTTCCTTCATTTGTATCCCCCTTTTTTTGTTTAGTTTTGTCAGAGATGGGTATTCCATTGCCATTTAAATATTGTAGGTGCATGAATTCAGCAAAATAATCCAATATAGTCCAGCTATGTCTACAGCGTTTGATATTCAGACATATAATGAGGTTAAGCTCAACTGCTTATGTTATAGGGTAATAATATCATTAAACTTCTCTTCTGGAGGGTTAACAACTTAAGTTTGCTCACCAAAAATTAGAGAAGAAGAAGGGCTGCAAGGATAGCCAACATTTTTGCCATAGCCTTTCAAGGACTGTGAGGACTCAGGACATAAGAGAACCTGTACTGAAACATCCTATAACTCAGTGATGTCCTGAATTTTCTGATCAAGGAGATTATGGGGCTACAGAGGAAAGTGATCAATGATGTAGAGTGTGCCTAAGGAGAGTCACATGGAGAGAGAACATTCTCTCAGGCTTTCACAGAGAGCAAATTGGTCAAGCAATGGCTGTAACTCCTCTACATGTTTGACAATGACAGAGGATCTACAAACAGATACAGAGTTTCAGGGTAAGTCCTGAGGAGATATGACTAACCTTATCAGACACAAAAGTTTCATTTCTTGTTGTATAGGTCTTTCTTTATCTTGGTCTTAACGATCCAACAGAAAAGTATAAAAACAAAGTAAAAAAAGTAAAGCCACATTAATATGCTGAGCTGAAAGAGGCTCAAGTCAACAACTTCTTACATTGCGAGTCCAGTGGAAATCTTACTATTATTATGCACTACTGGAATAACTAATTTTATGTTTCTAAAGCTTTTCAAGTCACAGTGTGTCCCTAGTAAACAAGTGTGAAACACAAAATCATTGAGAAATAAGAAAGTGAGGGGCTCTGGTTCTATTTTCCTGTAACTTTATTTCAAAAAGAAGCAAGAGTAGAATTTTACCTGTGGGCCATGCTTTCCTTTTCAACATAAAGATTTTTAGAATTTAAATTTTAAGAAATTTTCTAATAAGAATGTGCTGAATTTAATCAAGTATTTTGCTTGCAACATTTATTATAATTGTTTTATTTCTCTGTTGGATATTCTGAATTACTGTAACTGATGTTTGAAATTCAAGCTGTCTCACATCTGTAAAATATAATTTCACTAGATATGAGGAATTGTTTTTCTTTTAGAAAATCCACTGATCAATTTAGTTATAAGATACATATAAATTTTATTATTATTTGTATTATTTTTTCATAGGACTTTAATTCTTTCTTCTAAAATATTTGTTTTTCTGTGAAGATATTGTGAGTATACTAAACAAGGGTGAAATCATTTTTCTATTGAACTATTGAATAGCTATTGTATAAACTGTCATATTTATTTTACTAAATATATGGCAATTTTTCATGTTAAAATCATCCGTGCATGGAATTTTCTTGTTGAGTTTTTAATATAATACATTAATGTCACATTAAGATGTAGTGAATTTCAGAAATTTTTTCTGACCTTTTGTGACATTTTTGCAGAGATTTTTTTAGGGAAATTGCCATTTGTTTCTTTTCTTTTATAAAAACCATAATTATATTTTAAATATGTGTAATTACTGTAAGGAGTCTTTAATTTTCAGTACAATTTTATGATTGTTCCTTTTCTCCTTTTTATGTGTGTAACCTTTATAGTATTCTTATTTTTTAAATTAAATTTTGTCTTTGTATTCTCCATATGAGTGTTTATTTCATTATTTTATTATTGCCATCATATTTTTTGTGAGTTTCTTTGTATTTTCTTTTCTAACAGTTTTGTTTTGCTGAATCCATAGAACTTTTCTGGTAAGCTCACCTTATTTACACAGCCTATACTCATGTGCTAATTAATATATGACAAATATTTCTATCAGTGTTACACTCAACCTTTTTGATGAGTAATGGATAAAACAGATTCTCAGCTGGCACACATTTATTAGTTCAGATAGTAATTCATTTTTATTTTATACATACATTCAATTTAAAAGCAAATACAAGGATGTCCTAGTAGGTAGGCAAGAACTGAGTGTCTAAGGACACAGAATTGGACAGAAAGGGAGATACATAAAAATAAGACTGGCAGGAAAATATTCCTGTCTAATATTAATTTAAAAATTGCAATTTATAAAGACAAATACCTAGAACAGAACCAACATAGTAAAAATGGAAATATTCCCAAAACTGTTACACAGATAATATGCAACCCCAATAAAAATTCCAGTAGCATATCTCTCAAAATTAAAGAAAAGACGCCTAAAATTCATTTAGATCCAGAAGAGACCCAGAGTAGCAAAACAATTCTGAGCAACAAAGATAAAGCAGGGACATCACGATCCCTATCTTGAAATTATACTATAAATCTACTGTGATAAAAACAGCAACTTACTAGAAAAAAAATTCTTGAGGATCAATGGAGCATATTAGAAGATGCAAAAACAACTCCAAACAAACTCATATTGTGACAAAGGAGCCAAACATGTTCAGTGGACAAACGATAGCATCTTTAATAAATGGTGCTAGAAAAAACTGACTTTCTACATGCCAAAGACTAAAACTAGACCTGTGTCTATCACCATTCAATAAACTAAAGTAAAAATTGATCAAAGATCTGAATATTAAAATAGAAACACTAAATCTCATAAAATAATAGGTAGAATTCTTGAAAACTTGTATAAAAAAAGACTTCATAAAAAAAAGATATAGACTTCATAGGGAAATACTACAAAGAATCAACAACTGGGATCCCATCTTATTAAAATGCTTTATCACAGCAAAAGAAATCCCCAATAGAGAGAAAAGACATCCTACAGAATGGGAAAAGATTAGTTAGCTGCTCTGCAGACAAAAGACTAATATTTAGAACATATAAAGAACTGAAAAATTCAGATTCCCCAAATTTAAAGACACAATGCAAAATTGGATGTCTAAAATGAATATACACTTCTCAGATTCAAAAGTAGAAATGAAAGTTAAATGTATGAAAAATGTTCAACATCACTGATCATTAGAGAGATACCAATTAAACAATGCTTATGTTCCATATCATTCCAGAAAGAATGGCTATTATAAAGAAATCAACCAATAACAAATTCTGGGAGGGATGAAGGGAAAAAGAAACACATTTCCACTATTTGTGAGAGTGTAGACTTGTATAAAATGGTGAAAATCAGTCAGGAGATGCTCAAAAACTAGAAGTAGAGGTTCCATTTGATCTAGACATGTCCCCTCTTGCTGTCTTTCCTGAAGGATTAAAAGCATCACAGCACAGTGATTAATGGGCATCTATGTTCATATAATAGCCAAATCTTGGAAACGACCCAAGTACCCATCAAGCTATCAATAGATTAAAAAGATGTGCCTTTTAAAATATACAATTAGTACTAAGAAGGATAAACTTAAAACACTTATAGGTAAATGGATGAACCTTGACAAAATCCTCATAAGTCAAATAAATCTGACACGCATATTTAAACATTGCATTGTTTCTCCAGTGTGAGAAACTGAATATATAAATAAGAACCAAAATGTGTAACAGTATTGTGAAAAAGGAAAAAAATTGTTTGAAAGGAAAGGGAAATTAGTGAGCAGAGAGGGGAAAAGGAAGGAAGGGAAAAGTAAAAACAGAGAAAATGGAAACAAATCAATGTAAATAGATGGGGACAAGGATGAATGGAAGGGAGGGAAATGGAAATGAAAAAGGAATTAAGATATATCATGTGAATGTGCAAAGTCCTTGTGACGAATGTGATCATTATGAATGTCCAATATGTACCAATAAACTTAAAAAAAGACAGCTACTCAGAAGCTGAATGTGTTTTCCTTATAGATAGTAGCTTTAACTTATATTATGTAGATAAATGGCATTTAAATTATTTCTTCAATTTTCCATTATGATTACATGGAACATTCAATTGTGTTGTTTTGTTAACACATTTACTTATCTAATTTCATAAAGCAACATAGATAGCTTTATGTTATGCGATAAAAATTGAATTGGTAGTAGGCAGATATGATCTTAATTTTTTGAACTGTATTTTTCCTCTATAAAAATTCCTCCAGTCAATTTCATCTCAGTTGATTTAACAATAATAACTTAGATCAAATATTGTTGTTTTTGAATATTTATTTGCTAGTAAGCAGCAAATGATTTATAATCAAGAGTCTACATGAAATTGTCTGTTCTACTATGAAAAAGAAATAGCAGAAAAATAAAACTCATTATCGTCTCACCTTGTGACTTGTATTTTCTTTTGAGAATTTGAAAGAATTACAAATGAAAGAAAAGTTAACAAATTAAGAGTTTCATTTATTAGCTACATGTACATTGAACTTATTAAAATCCAATTCATTCCATGTATTTGTGGCAAGCATAATTTTCTTGAAAAAGTATATGATCCACATTCTTGAATACATTGAAAACAAAATAATTTTTAATCTGTATAATGATCTATTTACCAAAACCTAAGTTAAATTGGAAAAGTATTATTTAAAAGAAAAAATGTGGTGGAAATAGGTAGAGTTGAGTAAAAATAATGCATAGATTATGGAATTTCACGAGCGATACAAAACAGTTCTGAGAGTGCATAGAATTAACAGATGGATGCACTTTGAGACAACAATGTTAAGCAAAATAAATCAGATACACTAACTGAAATATCACATTTTTTATTTTCTATGAGAAATACAGAGGAAAGATAAGGAGTCTCAATAAACACACACAATGGCAAGTAGGGATATAAGTCATTCTCAGAGAAGAGAATCAAGAGATAGAAGGAGAGAAGAGGAAGGGAAGACAAAGTTTGAGCAAAAGGAATTGTATGTGAAACTACTTGAGGAAAGTAAAAAATTACTAAAAATTTGCTTTATAAAAAGAGAATGGGCTCAAGGAATGGAAGGAGGACAGAAGGAGAGAATGGAAAAGTGATGAGAAAAGGAGTCAGGCTGTGTTATCCATGTGCCATCTTTATGTGCTACACTATTTTCTATTTAGTAACATTGTGATGCTAGTTTTCCACTTCTAACATATGGTCACAAAGTTTATTCTGAAATTCTTATGAATTTTTTGTTCATATTCAGTTGAGAATGTAATCTTCTCAATCAAAAAATATTTTCTTTAACCAAATCCATAAGAAAAATTTCCTTTATATTCTCGTTGCATAAAATCTGCACCTCTGGAATAGGTCAGAATGTACATGTCTTTGATATACTATTTGGAAAATTAGAAGTAAACCTTTCACATTTGACAATTTATAGTCACAATAAAATAAAATTTATTTACATTTTTCATCATGAAGAAGCTTTTTGTTTTAAGGAAATTTGGTGGTATTAAATGTATCTGCTGGGTAATTCATTGATAAGAAAATAACAATGATATTTGCATGACGACACACAAGCATTACAAGACATTTGTTTAATTAATAAAACTCAGCGCTGAATAATTTATTAAAAGCAAAAATACTGCATTAAATAAAAGTTAAGCTGGTTTTATTGAAAATTTTGTAGTGACAAAAGTTTTTCTACATTTTTTCAGTGTTAATACATTAAGTTTGTTGTGGTACCCCACATCTTGCAATCACACTACTCATAAAGGCTGAGGTACAAGTATCACAAGTTCAGCCCAGTCTGGGTGACTGAGCCATTAGGAAGATGTTGGCTGTGAATTTTAAGAAATATCCAACAGCACTGGGAATGTATTTCCATGTGAGTTCTGCAGTCAATCCCTGCAACACACACAAATGCGTGTGCGCATGTGCACACACACACACACACACACACACACACACAAACACACACAAACACCTCACAGGAACACGCAGGGAAAAATATATTAAGAAAAATGAACATATTTTATTCTGAAGAGCTAAAGTAATTCTTTAACTAAAACTAACAGAAACAATAACAAAAGCAAAACTAATCAAATATATGTTACTTTCTGGGGGAAAATTATAACACAGTAGCCTTCAGTCTAAAATGAGGTAATATATAAATGAACCATCATAAGTGTATTGATAAACACTTTGGAACCAGATATTATTAGTACCTATAAATTATACACAAAGCTTTTTATTTATCATTTATTATAATATTAGTTTTGTTCAATATTAATAATGTATAAGTACCTCCTACAAGTGTATATTTTAAAATACAATGAACTCTATTCTGTACCTTCACAACTAAATCTAACTTTCTTATGATGTGATGCAAATCTATGTAGCATTCTGCTACGATCATTGTTTTTAAAATCATCAATTTAAAGAAATTTAGAGGATTGTAAATTCAAGCCAAGCTCGGGGCACTTAGTGAGACTGTTTCACAGCAAGGTAAATTTTTATCTTGGAGATGCTGGTTGAGGCAGAAGGCTCACCTCACGTTCCATGCCAGCCTGGGTCTAGTGAGTTCAAGACCAGCTTGGGCTACATAGCAAGATCCTGCATTGAGTCAAAAAGAAAGAAAGAAGAAAGAAAGAAAGAAAGAAAGAAAGAAAGAAAGAAAGAAAGAAAGAAAGAAAGAAAGAAAGAAAGAAAGGAAAGAAAGGTACAAAAAAGAAAAGAAAGAAAGAAAGAAGGAAAGAAAGAAAGAAAGAAAGAAAGAAAGAAAGAAAGTAAGAAAGAAAGAAAGAGAGAAAGAAAGAAAGAAAGAGGTGAGGATGCAAATAAGTTTGAATGTCCAGTCCCCAATATTAACCCCCATGCGTAAGTGTACAATGGAAAAAATCATACTGTGTAAGGCATACATAACAGTCTGCATTAAGTATTTTGTTAGGCCTTTTAAATTATTGATTTTTTCCCAAATCAAATATGGGGTATTGATCATAAGAAGCATATCACTTCAGAGAACACATTCTCATCATTGGCTAAGGAGTTAGTTAGCAGCCTCTGAAATTTATAATTATACCTATATTGCTACACAGCTTTTTAAAAATGTAAACAAAATGAAATTTATTATTCAGAATTCAACCTATACCCAAAATGCATTAGTCTCATAATCCTCTCTAAACCTCCAACTACTATCAGCAACAGGTTAGTGTATTGTCCACAGTCTAGACATTACAGTATGTCTAAAAATTTCTGTATTTCTTTTTCCTCAATATGCAGTTAGATGGTTACAAATAGGAGAAAGATTACCTATCTGTATTTGTGAGTTTATTGCAGGGCTTTTCTTTATTTGCACCTGTTCTTCATTTTTCAAAGTTCTTTGTTGGTAATTTGGGCCTAGAAGTGGGATGTGGCATCAAGATTTTTGTAAATCAACTTGGCCTAAGCCAAATCTATTTAACAGATTCAAATTAATTTGATTATAGAGGTCTCAGGTGGGTTTAATCAACTTTCTTTATATTTTAGTCATGAAGGTGTCGTAAACAATTAGCTGCCATGAAATTTTTTGTAGCTTAAACAATTCTAAGTACCCATTTGATTATCAATTACTGCTACTGTTCATCCTATGCTTTGAAAGTTAATTCCAGCAACTTAGAGAGTATTCCCCAGAATTTTGTATTTCATATTGAAATTTTTCTGTGTTAAAATGCTGTGGAATATCTGCATAGGGAAGAAGTCAGCAGCATTTTTTCAAGGGCTTTTTTATCATTAGTCTTTCAGTGTTGTGATTAGCCAAGTCTTTTGATGTTTCTGTCAAGGACCAGAGCTAAGGAATTGGGTGAATAAATTGATAATTTGCAACTTTGTAGTATTTGAGATAATTCTTCAATCTTATAATAAAGAAACACATTTAGCATCTTCTCATTTAACATGAGGCAAAACTAAATCGAAGTTTCTTTGCTTTGTGTTACCCGGGGATTGAACTCAGGACTTCACATTTGTCAGGCAAGCACTTATTCTCCTGAGCTATCTTCCTGCCCAAATCCAAGTTTCAATAACAAACACATTTGAACAGTGCATACATATTGATCTGCATACCAATTTAAATTTCAAGTATATCTAAATGTTTTCTCCATTTCTGTTTACTCAGTATGCAGTTTGATGGCTTAAAAATAGGAGAAAGAGTACTTATGTGTATTTGTGAATCAATTGTAGAGTTCTTCTTTTCTTGCACCTGTCCTCCATATATTTTCTTTCTTTCTTTTTTTCTTTTATGTGTTTTCTTTTTTTTGTGTGTCTTTGAGATAGGATCTTCTCTATGAAGTTCAGGCTGACTCTGAGCTCATTTTGTAGCCCAGGCTGTTCTTAAACTTGAAATGATCCTCCTGCTTCAGCCCGCTCAATGCTGGGATTACAGATGTGTATGACCTCTCCCACCTATGTCCTTGATTTTTCAAGGTTCTTTATTACTAGTTTAGGTCTAAAAGTTGGATTTTGTATCATTTAATTGTACAATTTATTTAAAAAATTGATAAATCAATTAATTTATTAATTTAAATGTAAGCCTGGTTCCCTAGAGCAAGTTTATAATGTAATGCTTTGAAAATTAGATTCCTCATCATGCCTTTTTGGCTCTGCCAAATAAAATTAAGTACATGGTTCAGCATGCTTGCTGTACTTTATGTGTTAGTCATTAGTGTTTGATCATGTTTTTCTTTTCTTTTCATTTTTTTTTTTTTACCCTATTCAAAACACTGAGATTTCTACTGCAGGATATGAGGATAGCTTAGCACAATGTACAAGTAACTGGTCATATAATTCTGATAAGTACTATTTTCCTTATTTTCATTGTCATTATTTTTATTATGTCAAATATAATTCAGATTACGTGGACAGCACATATGACATACAGAACCATAAAAATGTTGCATTCATGAACCAATTGAACAGTCAAGGGCTTGAAAAGCAGAATTTGTGAGTTTCCTACAGATCTTCAGATTGTCTGTCCCTTCATTCACAGGGAGAAAGGAACTGACTTCTACGAAAAGCAGGTTGCCTCATATTGATTCTAACTGCAAAGGGCTAAGCAGGAACATTACATGGCCCATTTAATAAGGAAGCCTTAGCTATAAAACCTATCTGTCTGACTATCAAACATCTTAGACACAACATAGAACAGGTATTTTCCATCAAGTATTGATATGTTAAACTTTAAATCCATACAGAATGTGAAGAAAAATAAATAAAAATTTAAAACAATTAAAAATAGGAATAAACAATTATACTTCTTTTACACAGAAATTTAGAAATCTAACTATATATAGCATTGTAGCAGGACACTCCTATGACTTTTTTTCTTGTCTCCTGTTTTCATTTGGATTATTTTGCTGAATTCACACACCTACAATATTCAAATGACAATGGAATATCCATCTCTGACAAAAGTAAACAAAAAAGGGGATACAAATGAAGGACCATTTTGTATCTGCATATACAATATAGGATCGATATACAGCTATTTTCTTTTAATTCAATGAGAAGAAAGATTTGTACTAATAGTGTTTGGACAGGATATCATGTCTTCATCTTGTACTATGAATAACCACTATGAAGACAGAAACATGCAATATATTAATTATTGAAACTGTCCTATTAATCAGTTTTGAAACCATCTCATTGCTAAACAAGCAAACACCTCATGGACCTGAATCAAGCAGGAGAAGAACGTGTCTAGATGATTCAAATCCCTACTGATTTTAGGACCAGTGAGATAGTTCAGCAGACTAAATGCCTCCTTAGGCAAGCATGGGGACTGGGGTTTGATCCCTGGCACCACATACCGCTCTGGCCCTGCCCCGGAGCATGCTGAGTCAGTGACAGAGGCTGGTGGCACAATCCCAGCACTGGGGAAACTGAAAACAGGAGGATCACTATGAATCTGAGCTGTGTAGTAAGACCCTGCTCAAAATACGAAAAGGTCCTACTGATTTCACCAAATATCAAAATAAAACATAATAATGAGAAATTAATTTCAATTCTTACTATGAGGTGTCTCTGCATATTTCTGTCTAGTTTTCTCACATTTTGGAAGATGTAAGAAATGAGGACAATTATCTTGAAAAGTGAAAATACTTCTTTGGAAACCAAGTCGCTACAAATAATTAGCGGGATAGGAGTATTCTCCACAACCGATACCCCCTCACTACATCTGCTCTAGTTCTTAGCATTCTTTCTTTCATTATCATTGGACTCTCATATAATAAAACTGGTAGAGTGGTGAACTCAGTATCATTATGTGATACTTATGCAGGTGGATATTATAGTCCATTTTGACTATTTTAACTCTATAATAATGAGAAAAATGATTTCTTTTTTAAAGAAAAAAATTATTTAAATATTGATTGGGCTTGAGCTCAGTATGCCAAAAGTTGTCTTTTGCATTTCTGAGCACAATCATAAGGATCATTTCAACTCACACCTCTTATATTTTTTCCCATTTTCCATGATATTCTATGCCATCAGCTACCTAGATGTTTCAGGTCTCAACATGAAAGTGGATCATTATGGTATTCTCCCTATAGTAGATCTAAACTCCACCCTATTATAAACTATATAACATTGAATCAGTAGAGCTATTTTTAAAACCAACCCCATTAGTTTACCACTCTATATTTGCATGTCCATTATGGTGTTTTTCAGTAAATAATTTTATTTTTAATTCTAAGATTCTGACGTTTAGACAATGTAGGCCATTCTGTGTTGCTCCACTGACACGTGAAATACTTCATGTATTTTAGGGAGTGCCCAGAATCTTGACAGAGATAATGTGGGTCAAAGAAATCATAGCTAATGACAGCCAGAATCATACTACACATATGATGGGCACCACTATCCTTGCCATTTGCAACTTTATTCTGTGACTCTAATCAAACTACTTCACTTACTGAGAAGTTGATGACATTCAAATCTCTACTGATGACTTGCAAGTCAAATCTCTGTAGCATTCTCCTTGTATGCTTGTTCTCTGCAGAATCGTTATTTCAGTTCTCTGGTGAACCAAAGTCTAGGTGGATCTAACTGATAGAACTCATCTGACACTTCTTAGCTGTTTGGGGAGTTAAGTTGGATCTTAGATATAACAAAGTTCATAAAATATAGGATTGTTTATAAAATAGATTGTACAACTCTGTGTAAGAAACATCCATTAAAGAATCTAAATCTACTCTGCTAGGTGTCCTTAAAATTTGATGCATACCTCCCTGTGGAGAACTATACCAAATTAAAAATTAAATTTTTTTAAGGGCTGAGGAGGTAGCTCAGTGGTTTAAGCACCTGCCTGGCAAGTGCAATGCCCTGAGTTCAATTCCTGGTACCACATGCCCTGCAGTCCCGGAACCCAAGCATGCAGTGCCAGCCACCCAAACTGGGCATGGTGATGCATGCATGTGTCTGGGGAGGCTGAGACAGGAGGATCACTAAGTCTGAACTGCGTAGCAAGATCCTGTATCACAAGAAAAGAAATAAATAGAAAAAATTGTTTTTGAAGACTGGTTTAGGTGTCTGAATGTACCAGTGTGTATGTTTCCAAGGTTGAGCCTAGAGTTTGCATGTGCAAACGCGTGTGTGTCTATTTGTCTCTATCTATCTCTGTGCTTGAATATTATGTGTCTGATCCATATTATTGATCACCAGAAATGCTAAAAGGATAAAATGACTTGATAGAACTTTAATTTTTAAATTATGGACCTCCATAGCTACTGTGCCAGCTCCTAGCCAAACTTTTACAACAAATAAGTAAGAGAAACCTAGTGTGGAATGAAATGACTGAGATAGATAAGAAAGCAAGTAAAAGGGATGTAGGACTGTAAGTTGAACCTCCTCCTGTCACAGGAATGATGATTTCATAGAGCTCTCTGTCAAACCAGAATATAAAATATGGAGTCTGTCTGTATGACACTTCCCTGAGAAAGATGATTCAACTTGGAAGATTCACTTTGCTTCTACTATGAAAGAAATGGTATTTCATAAGTGATTGCTTTTTAACTATTTGTACTGTAATTTCATACTTGCCCACGTCTCAGTGAATTATTTGGCACAGAGGCTTTCTTTGTAGATTATAGGAAATTCGGGGAGGCAATGGCTGGGGAATACATGCCTTGCCAAACACTAATTTTTCAGCTGACATCCGATGAGATGGATCAGCATTCGAACAAGGGCACTTTGTCCAATAAATTGAGATCATAAACAACCATACTGTGCGAGAGCTTCTATCCATGTCAAAACTGTGACAGCTCTTAAAAGAACAGAACAATAGAGAAAAAGTAACAGAATGAAAAATGGAAGTGCTGGATTGACATGTAGCTCTGCCTCTGTTTTGTATAAGTACATATATTATACTTCCCAGATATTAATAAATAAACCCTTTTCCTACTTTAATATACAATAGCATTAACTCTTCTCATCACAAACATAAGTATTTGAGGTAATATATTTCTTTAGTGGAATATATATATATATATATATATGCATTTAAAAAATAAATATATGCAATTTAAAAAATAATGTTTTACATGAGAATTACATATAATAATGAAGCAACAAAATAGTTGAGTGGGGAAAAGGAGAAGAATAAAAATAATCAGGATATATTTAGTACATATACCTACTCCCTAATATGAATATACACATCAGGTATTGAAATAAATACTAATGAAAGTATAAAATACTAAAAATAAAACATTATAATAAAATAACATGAAGTTTATCAAAATAAGCATATCCAGTAGCTGAAATAGATGGGATAAACTTCAAGAGAAAATACTGAGACTGTTTTGCGGTACTGATGTTTCTGTTTATATCATAATTATACAAAAATAAACATAAAATGATTGGTTCTGTTGAATATGCTCAATGGGCATTTTGCCATTTTTCAGAATTATTCTCTGAAATCTCATTATCATTCACTTGTTAATAAGCTAAGTCTTCCAACACATAGTAATTCATTAGATGTTTGGAAATATGGTGCTTATAAGACAGACAATAAAGACAATTATGATAATTTGATGAATTTAAAAGAAAACACAGGTAAGATTATTTGATTTGAAATCTCATTCCAGTTTATGATATTATTAGAGTACATCTCTATTAATTCTATATTAGGGCAACTATTCAACCTATTGAAAAATAATGGGCCATATAATGAAATTTTTTTTGAAAATATTTAAATATTTAAAAATAATTTCTGAGGATGAATAAACAAAGAGGAAAATAAAAAAGATATATCAATATATAGGGGAAGAAATACGATATTATTAAGGAAATATAATTTTTAAATTTTCAAATATTTTTATTTCAAATACCTATGTGTACTTATACTTATGGTGTTTTCATATAAGCATACAATGTGAAATGATTAAGTTAACCAGTATATCCATCACCTCATTTATTTGACACTGTGGTTGCACAACGTTTGAATTAGAAATTCTGAAGCACACTATGCTATGAAATAGATCTTAAAAATGTTTTCTCCTAATCAACTGATACTTTATGCCCTTTGACCAATTTCTCCATTCTTAGAGTTTATTCTTTAATTTTTATGCTCTTAACCAATACTCCTATTAATTCAACTAAAATTATACACATAAGTGAAATGACACAATTTCTGTCCTTTTTTTCTGGCTCATTTCACGTGGTACAATGTCCCTTAGGTACATCTATGGTGTTGCAAAAGGAAAGTCTCACCTAATAGAATTTTGTCTGCTTCAGTGGTAATATTAGAATGTAATCCTCAGATTTTTAACTCGTAGGAAATAAAGATCATACTGTTTTGCCTGTGAATGGGAGCTTCCTGTAATGAAGACAGTATTCTTTTACTTTGCATTTTTATTTATTTATTTATTTGTGGCCTGCTCAGCCCACACTGGGGGTGGGGCTAGCACAGCATGTGGTGCCGGCAATGGAACAGTGGTCCCTATGCACTTGCCTAAGTGTTCCTAAGCAGGCTCTTTAGACTGCTGAGCTATCTTGGCAGCCCTTAATTTGCATTTTGAAAAGGTACCTATAAGCTTTTAAGCATCTGACACTTTGTAGAGAATAGTGCACACATTCAATGTATGTGAATTTATTGCCTTATAACAATAAGCAACCAGGGTGGATGTATGTTTTGGTGAACTCTCTTGGTAGGACAAAATCTTGGACACTCATATGTTAAAGAGGGAAGAGATGTGCTTGTTTCATGGAGTAGAGGACTTGATCTGTGATCAGCCCACCTCCAAGAAGAACCCCTCTGGTAGAAGGGCATACCGCAGCCACTCTGCTCACTTCATGCTGCCTAGGGGACATAAACAGGGCCACTATGAGGCAGACTATCAAAAGCTACACCAAAAGTGACATACCTCCAAATGGGTCCCACTCCCCAGTGCTCATTCATATGTGATGTTACACTCACGTCTCCATGAGTCTCTAAATGTCACTGTGTTTTCACTTCAAGCCAGTCAAAAATGGAGGCAAAAATCCCAGAAATTTAGTAATAATTAAAATATTTTATCTTTTTTATTGTAATGGATCTAATCAGTGCTCCATCTGCATTAGTACAAACTCTGAATGTTTCAAAAAAAAGTCAAACTAAAACTGAATGTGAGGGCTGGCAAGATAGCTCAGTGGTCTAAAGCGCCTGCTTAGGCAATCTTAGGCAAGCACGTAGGGACCGTGGTTCACTCCCCAGCCCACATGCTGCACCAGTGTCACCCTAGGGGTAGGCTGAGCTGGCTACACACACAAAAACAAAAACAAAAACAATGTGAGATGGCAATGAATAACAGAGGAGACAGACTGACATAAGACATACACAATTATATAATTATTACCACAGGCAGATGATTAAGATTTAAATTGCTATTTGTCACTTTATTCATAGTTTTAATATTTCGTTTATGAGGTACAGCTTTCTAAACTATAACTCAGCTATCTGCCTTCATGAAAATCCATTGGTCTCTCTTATTTTTTTATCATTAAAATCACAAGTTGCTTTGGAAAGTTAACATCTCAGATTAAAGTTTTATTCTCAGATTCTCATGAAATTCACTGAAAATTCAACATACTTTTCACAAATAAGATATAACTTCCCACTAGAAATCTGCTAGCAGTAAAGTTTTATATAGTTTTTTTTTCTTTTTAAAGACAAGATCTTGGAAGTTATTCAGGCTGCTCTCAAGCTCTTAGACTAAAACAATCCTCTTGCCTCTGCCTCATGAGTGCTGGGGTGAGAGGCACTGTCCATTAGGCTTCTTGGTATAAATTGAAAATAATTAGGCTATTTTTATTAAATATAGTCAGCTAATGTGCACAGTTTGTATACCTTATCTACTTTTTAACTTTTCCTTTGCTTGCTTTTGTATGGAATGTGGTTTTAGTGTAGAGGTGCTTGCCCATTTTGTAAATATGACAATGTAACTTCCAAGAGAAAGTTGCCAGAGGAGAAACAACAGTAAAATATATTGGTTTCATTTTCAATCTAAATGTTCAACTCCAGAGCACTGTTATTTTCATGTGAGATAAAGAAACTTCTGTTTATCTCCTTATAACAAAAATTGATATAGGTGTATTGGTGTCTTAAATATTCCACCTATTTATCTTTGGTCATGTTAGGAAAGCATTTTTATCACTTTCTTTATGATCTATATTTTCTAGAGTCCACAAGTCAATATTTTTAAATCAGTATTCTTCCCTATGCTCTTCTTTGACTGGTTAGTATGTGTCTTTAGAGATAATAGGCATTAAAATTAAAAATATATATAAATTTGATAGCAAAAGGTTTAACTGAAACATAAGAAAAATGGCAAGCGTCTGCAGCTGGTAGAGCTGTAAAACATCAACCTGGTATTCTAGCTTAAGAAAATACAATAAAGTGGGGAGCAGATTGAGTTTTCGGAGCTGGAGGAGACACACTGTGAAGAGGAGCAGGAGGGCCGACTCGTAGAAGAATGGAGATTAGTTTTATGGGGAGCATGTTGCGAAACAGGCAAGTCCATCATTATCGCAGTTTTGTCTTTATCGCTCAGGAGTAATCCTGATGATTTTAGGGACAGTTTGCTTCCTGAGAGGTGAATTGTTATAACTTGAGCCACAATTTCAGTCTTTAAGACTGCTGGAATTCAAGAACACCACAAATTTAGTGCAAGAGCATTCTGATCACAGGTAAATCTTCTTGTAATCTCTTATTCTAGTGTCCTCAATCTTCAACAGTGCTAAAACAAGCTAGATAAATTTAAGGCTAATAAACATCATATGGCAGCTTTTAGACAGATATTCTGTAAATGACCTGCATGGCTCTACATAGGACAGAGAAGGATTTGACCTCGGGTTTTTAAAAAGGAATTCAAAATCTTCTCTGTTTTCAGTTACCTCTTGTGAATCTACATGCCCACACTGAGTCATGAATTTTAGAAAAAACAAAAAATAAACATTTTTAAGTCCTTAGAAGAAAACACAAATCTTGCTTTGAATGAGTAATGGATTAAGAACCCAGGAATTTGCTTGTTCTCTATACTTAGGGTGTTCTCTGTGTCAATCTGAGCATGGCTTACATTACTTCCACATTTTATGTTAGTTTGTTCTAGCACACACACACACACACACACACACACACACACACACACACAATGTTATTAAAATGAAATGTGGTGGTGATCCCAGCACTTGGGAGGCTGAGGCAGGAGGATCATAATAAGTCTAAGACCAGCCTGGGCTACATTTTATAGTTTAATTTTCTCCAGCAAATGTTTGTTCCTTACATGCAATGCTTTAAAACATTGATAAAATTGCATGATTAAGACATATACAAATAGTCTCAGAACAAAATGTTTAATATTTTAAACAAATGTTCAAGTATTTTAAATCAACTGCATTCCAAATTTGAATCTTTTTTTACAAACTTGAATATATTAATCATAACAACAATCAGTGTAAGAAATGAATTTATACTGGTGCTTACCTTGAAAATCATTTTTATAATTATACTTTAATTTCCTAATGGAAAAGTTGCCTTAAAAGTTCATGCAATATTTAAGGTAAAACTACATATATTTGAAATTATTGAAATCAGTTTTTCATATCGACTTAAATACAGTTAATGTTCCTAAAACTTTAGTGAGTTAGCTCTGGTAAAAATCCAAGAAATTCCACACTACTTTTGCAAATACTGAGATAGGACAGAGGAAACAGAGATAGATAGGAGGAGGCAAGAAACTACGTATTTTAAGGCATGATGAAAAATATCCAAGTTTATCCGTATTTTTTCATGTTTTACTTCATAGGCTTATTTGTAGTCCTTGGATTATTATTTTTCTTCTTCTCCCAGCACAGCTCATTCCATAGAGTAAGTCCATAAATTAACCAGCTTCAAAATAAACAGATTAATCTCATTCTGAACATATGAAATTGTGTCAAAGAACCCTTTATGTAAAACATCATGTATCACCCATCTGAATGAAAACCTCAAAGATCACATATATATTCCCGACTCTAGGCCATAGAGCATCTCTCTCTCTTGAGCACACACACTCCATTTTCTCTCAGCATGCATAAACCTGCCTCTTGCACTAATGCAACTTGAAACACTTTTTCTGTAATGAAGATCTAAAATCCTAGCCATGACTGGAGCAGTGTTTCCATTTTCTCTGTGGGGAACCTCTCCAGACTGCATCATGTGATGATACCAGCATCACCAAGAAGTATTATTGTTGTGTCCTTTCAGCATATACTCTAAATCCCATTAAGGCCTTCTTTGATCTCAGTTTTCTTGAGAAGCATATATTGTCTCATATGAAAATTAAACAAAGATAATAAAACCAACAAAATAAAAATCCTTCACATTGTATTCCAAGATACCACACTTCTGATGCAGAAAATTAACAATCAGACATGAAGAATTTTAAAGTAAAAGTTTACTGAAGCACTTTTTTGCATATAAGGTGACATGGACTATGTAAAACGTGACCAATCAGAGAGTTTATATTAGAGCAAGTCTTTTCATTTTATTTATAAAACCAATTACATGCTGATCCAGAAAACGCATATCACAGTTTCCCTTGTTAGATTATCATACTATTAAGGATGTTGGCGAGTCTTTCCTTCTATTACTAATAGAATGGCTGAATAATTTCCCAAGGTCTGATGAGTGTAAAATGAAAGATCACTGTCTTGGCCCTCATCTTTTTCCAGCTTTTGTCACTGCATCTATTTCATCTAAAAGGGACTTTTGTCCCCTCTCTTCCTGGTCATACATGTTTAACTGTGCTCCCATCACCTCCATACTCTGTTTTCTTGCCTGCCAAGCACTTTCAGTAACAACTTTACAGTATGGAGTTTAACAAGGAAAATACGTTTTGCTACTAACTTTACAAGCACTTTACCCGCACTACTGAGTTTCTCTTTGACAGAACATCGGCCTGGTTGCAAATTGCACAGATTCAAATATCTGTTCCTTCTGGTAGTGTGATCTTAAATAATATGCTGAAGTTCTTTGAATCTAACCATCATTGACTAAATAGACAATTTAGAAATAATAACAGTTGTTGTCTTACAGAGTTCTAAGAATTCAGTCAAGTAATGAGCATGAAAGTGAAACTAAATTTAGAGTCGACACTCACATGTTGATCTGCTCATCATTTTACTCGTTATAATATGACTTTATATTGTGATATAGATTATTATTCATTATTATTAGTATACAGTATGTTTTAAGAATATTACTGTTCTTATTTTGAAACATACACGGAAAGAATTTAGGTTGACATTTAAATACTGCAGAGGCTTTGGTCTGTTCTGAAAGTATAAGGATACAAGAAGGCATATAAAGTAATTCATGAATACAGACCTATACATTATTAAGAAAAGTGACACAGGGAGAGGAAAGTGTAACACTATTTTATTCTTTCCTTCTGTGTTTTGAAGACACTTCATTGTTGAGATGTTCTTTCTGAATTTACTTTGCATCTGTGACACAGAGGAAGTATTGCATGAATAGTAGTACTATAAGAGTTTTATATAGTACTTTTAGATTTTAATGTAAAATGACCTCTCATAGAGAATTTATAAGTTCTCAAGGTACTCAGTAGCTATATCTTTAGTTTTCTGGGTAAGAAGATAGTGCAGTAGAATAAGTGTTTGCCTGCCAAGCACAAGGGCCTGAGTTAAATCCACAAAAAAGTAAAAAAAAAGAAAGGAAAAAAAATCTTGAGTTTTCCAATATTTAACTGATAACTCAATGCTGGTCTTAGTTACTTTTCTTCTTCATAACACAAAATACCTACCACCCATAGGGTAAAATACAAAAAGTTTACTCAACTCACAATTTGCAAAGGTTTCAGTCCATAATCAGCTGTCTCCAAGGCAGCGTGGCACAACAAAGGGACATGCAGAGCAGAAATAGTCCATGGCATGGCAGGTAGAAGGCAGCAGCTGCAACCCTGCTTCTTTCTGTACCTTTACAATCTACAAGACTATTGACTGGTGCTACCTACACTGAGGGTGGAGCTTCCATTATCCACACTTAATCCCAGTATCACATCTTCTATCCACCTTCACCCACCTTAAATGCAGCAGTCTGCGAAAATCCCCACACAAGACCACATAAGGCTTTGAGAAAATATCTAGATAGAAGCCATAACAGTGCCATTAATGTAGAAAACCTTTTAATTGCCCTTTTAAAAATGTTTTCTTTCTTATTTTATAGCATGGAAACTATACAATTAAATTCTTTCTGTCCTAATTTTAGGACACATTGTTCCTACAGTAAAACCAGTATAAGAATGTATATATTTCATATGACCAAAATTTTTAAAAGTAAATGTATACACATGAATTATCGGTGAGACTTATTAAACTGATAGTTTAATTATTAGCAAATACAAAAGTTTTAGAAATTCAGTAACACTAAAACGATTTTTGTTCAACTCTATTAATTGGAAAGTAGTGATGCTCAATAACAGTGCTTCTTTCACACTATAGAAGTTTTTTTTTTTTTTTTCGCTATAGAGGTATTTTGGCAGTATTTAATGTATTGTAATTAGATTATACCCTAAAAGGATAATGAGGAAATCCAAAGATAGTTACACCTCTGGAAAAGTGAGCTGACCAGTGACCTCAAAGGTTATAAGTGTGAAAGTGATGTAGAGAGCACGCAGTGGACGCAAGCAAACAAGCTGGTGGATAAGCCTTTGCGTCACCAAACCTTTGCATGGGAGCACGTGTTGAAAGGGGAAACAGAAGCAAGAATATATGAGCGAACTTGAGGGCAAAAAGATATTAGTGTTTAAAGATCCTAGGTTCTTTATTGCTTTAGCCTCATCTGTATTGTCTGTTTTTGTTTTGTTTTGTTTTGTTTTGTTTTTTCCTGAAGTGTGGCAATAATGGCTTATTCACTGAAAAATCAGGATTATTAAAGATATTTCAATTTTAGCCTTGTCCTCATTATGTGACTAAAATTGTTCTTCTGAAGAGAACTTGGTACAAACTAATATTTTAAAGAAAAAATGATCAAAGATATGGCTGAGGTCTAATAATTCAGACTATGTCACAACTCTTTTAACAGATAAAGGAAGTACAGTAGTGGGAATTTTGAATCGGGGGTGAGAGATTGCACTCAACTCCTAATACAACATTGACAAGTGAGAATTGACACCCAAAGAGCTGGAGGGATGTCAGAGGGCTGGAAAATTCCAGGTAGGTTACAAAAAGGAAATCGTGGTAATGGTGATCTGAGCAAAGCGACCTAATAAGATTGTGCTGTAAAAGACTAGGCGATGACGCCCCCTGGGGGAAGATGGGGTGCCTAAACAATATAAAGGGGAGTCAGACATGCGTGATGGTAGGCTGGAGAATGTCCATAAGCAGACTTAGCCGAGTGCTGTTCTAAAACTGGATTGCACTGAAAAATGTACAGACAGGCTTAGGAGAAGTTTCGGGAGCTTGTCTAAAGTTTGATGAAGCAAAGAATATTTGTCAGTTTAAAGATGATCCAAATTTATGTACACCATATGCTTTGGAACCACTTTTTTGGAGAGAAGCTGAAAATTATTGCAACCGGTGGTGATTTGCGATCAGAGGAGTCTTAAAAGGGCACAGCTTCAGCTAGTTTGCGAAAAAGGATGAATCTGCTCAGGGCTAGCCAGGAATGACTTCAGTCACCTGCAAGCACAGGAAGAAAAATTATTCCCTTCCCAAGACATCGAAAAAAGGATAATGTATTTCTTTTTCCTTTTTCAAAATTCTGGCAGTTTTTTGCCTTAATCCTGCCACCTACTGGTTTTACGTAGAACTGAGAGGAAATACAAAACCTTTTCTAATGTGGCTTTTTATAGGAGACTCATGTGAATAAGATTCAAAATACTTTAATAAAATAGTTCCCATTTTGTCAGGATAGTGTTCTTCTTAGAATTTATGTTTATCTTCAAATTCTACAAATGCTCTAAGTAAGGCAACATACACAATGCTAGTCAATGTTTTAAATCCTGTCTTTGGTCTATAACTTATTTAAGTACTTCATGTTTTTATAAAAGGTTTTCTAACTAGAAACTTAGAAAATAATGCACAATATCAGGGCATTTTTATAAAAACTATAAACAATGTGGATTTCAAAATTTTTAGATAAAGAACTAAATTCATGGTTTTTCCAGCATTTTGGCTTTCTGTACAAATGTAGGCCAAGAAATCTTAGCCACAGATGGATCCCATGAGCAGACACTATTGTATCTTTGCTGTACAATGATCATACAGCAGATGAGCTAAAATTGTGCTGAGGGAAATTACAGGGAGCCTGTAATTATGGTTTGCAGGAAACCTTGTATGGTTATCATTTGGAAAATTTAAAGAAAGAGATTTTTCACATTAAGGAACAAAAGTCTTTGTCTTATGAAAACTAATTTCTTTTTCATGAGAGCAAAACAATTATATACTCAAAACTTAATTGGTACAATACTGATTAAAGGCAAAAGACACTTTCAAAAGGCTGCTTATTAGTCAGGCATTTTTTCCATTATGTCAAAAGAATGTCTGAATAAATCCAAAGATAATAAAAATAAACTAGGAAATAAAAATTTCAGGATGAGTTATGACTTCTTTTTCAGGATTTTACCCCGATTACTATAGTTTGCACTGATTATAAAGATATAATGCACACATATTTTGATGTCTTTAGGTGGATTTTCAGAAAGTGGAGACTTCTCAGGAAATGGAAAAGCCTGCGGGGGTGAGGCAAGGAATGGCAGTCTGATACAAAATAGAGCTCACATGACTTCTTTAGGAAACATTGGTAGAAATATTCTCTGAGTATGTATGAATTGCTCATAATCTTCTGATAAGGAAGCCATAGTTCAAAAGTCCCAGTGATAAAACTGGTCTCCCAGAGTTGCTGCATCTCAGACACACATACTTCAAAGCCTTAAGTAAGATGCAAGTGGCATGGTTCATTTCTATGGTTTGTGTCTAGTTGTCCTCCCAAAGCTTCATGGAGTCGGTGTGGCAGGGTTGTGATTCATTCATGATTGGATGCTGGGAACACGGGTGTGAGTGCCATGCCTGCCTTGTGCTGGATAGCCTTGATACAGTACAAGGAAAGGAGAGAGGCTTGCTTGTGCAGCCACGTGGCCTCCCTTTGTTCTTTGCTAGTTTCCACCACCATGACCTGCTGTGCTCTGCCATGTGCCACTGTCTTGGAGCCAGTCGAGTATGGATTGAAATCTCCACTAACTGTGAACTAAATAAACCTTTCCTTCCTTAATTTGGGGAATTGAATATTTTGTCTCAGTACTGAGAGAAAGTACCGAAGACAGATTTTGGAGCCAAGAATGGGGTTGTAACTATGACTATACCTGACCATATCATTCAAGAGCCTTTGGAAATACTTATGAGAAGAAAAAGAAAATATTTGGAGATGTCCACTGAAAGAGAAGCACTGGAACACCTTTGGCAGTTCTGTATGGGAGATTCTGGTCAGAGCTCAGAAGAGCAAAAGGCTGATAGAAATCCTGCCTGTAAAGACCAGGCTGGTGAGGTTTCTCCTGGGAAGGACTGCATTGGTTGTTGTACTCCTTATGATGTGTGTTATGACTTGGTAGAGACTTTGCCTGAGACGGAGAGTAAGCGCAGTGGACTGGTTAATCAGACAGAAGAAATTTCAAGGCAATCAAAAGTTGAGGCAGTGACATGGCTATTGTTGGGGACTTTTAGTCAGATTTGTGTTGAGAACCATGAGCAAAGAACCAAGAAGAATGTTTTATAATGTTGTGAGTTTGGCCAGAAAGGAAATGCCAACAAAGCTGTGGAATGCAAAGATAGAGCTGAGAGGATCTCTACTGCCTCAAAGTAACAAGAGAATGGAAAGAATGACCTGAAGGCATCACGAAAAGCATCAAGTCTCCAACCTTTGCAACCTCAAACCTGCAGAAGTAAGACATTTCTTTGAGGAGAAAACTACACAGTATCATGTTCCAGAATGATAGTGACAGCCACAACAGGTTCCAAATGGTTGTGTTATTTTTGTTCCTCAAAAACAGGTTTGGCATGATCAGCGATACAGGCATTCGACCCCTATAGTGAAGAGAGAAGAAAATCTGGCTACTGCTCCAGCTGGCAGCAGACTTTGGCATCTTCCATGTGGCATTGTTTTTAGGTGCATGTAGAATGCAAGAGTTCTGAGGTTAAGAAGACCTGCACCTAGATTCCAAAAGAAGGTCTGGGAGGCTAGGCAGTGTCCACCCCCCCAGAGGGTGGAAGTATGGGAAGCTTTCAGCAGGAAGCGTATGGTGCAGTGGAAACTCCAGAAGTTTGGAAAAGCCAGAAACATGGATCATCTAAGGAAATCTCCAAAAAGGAAGCAAAGAGGCCTAAGGGGGAAGCCATGGGGGTTAAAACCACCATGGAGTTGAAGCCACATGAAACTCGCAATGCATCACAGGTTGCCTCATATGATGAACCTATGAATACAGGAATTAATGTTTGCTCTTTTGGAGTTTGGACTTGCTTTGATTCCAATGCTTTTTACCCTTCTGTTTGTGCCAAGAACTCACTAAGAGAGATATAAGAAATGCCAGATAAAACTTCACTACTCAGTATTCATTGGACATTTCCAACTTTGTCCATTAGTCATAAAAATGTCAAAGGACAGTTCACTTTGTCCTCACCCAGGGGTAATAAGGAGCACAGGAGCACAATTTGGAAGCCAGGTAACCTATTAAAGAGCAATTTAAAACTATGGCCAAATATTCATCTTTGATTTCCTTCTTTGTTGGTTTTCAATATGTTTTAAGTTAAAAATGAACGTTTAACTTAAGAATGAAAAATGAGCATCTTAGTCTTCGTCAAGAGGATATTTTGAAATACTAAGATGTAATATTGTATATGGATAGAGTCATGTAAACACATACATATATAAAATATATCTTTGTAAATGTACATGCTTAACAAAAATTACTATGCTTTTTTAATCTATTAATGTGTCCTATTTTTTCTTTACATTTTATCAATGTATTTATGGAACTTGAGACCTTGGCAGTGCTGCTCACAGTCCTACTGGACTCCTGACATCAGCCTTACTTTCTCTTGCCTAGTTTGTTGTGTTCACAATGTCAGGATAATGACTCTGAATGTCCCCAAATGGCCAATATTGGCAATGATTGTTAGAAATGTCACTATTAATAAATTCAGATGATTTCAAAAGATTTTGTGGTAAATATCTGTCTCTGCTAATACCAAGGCAATCAAACTTGAGTTTCAAAAGAGCTAGTGTCTTCACTAATGGTATATTATTCTATTTCTGTTCAAACATAAGTCTGTTCTACTTTGGTGTATAAAATAATGGATCAATAAAGTGCCAGAAGGCCCTCATATGTTTCTCTTTAAAATTCAGAAAGTTAATTTATTTAAGCTTTGCAAATAATTTGTTAATTTATTTTAAAATATATTACCAGACTGGGTGTGGTGGCGTGCTCCTATAATCCCAGCACTTGGGAGGCTGTAAAGAGGCGGATCACTAC
>NW_004524589.1:9614007-9617683 GCF_000260255.1 Octodon degus
CACACTCACCGGACCTGGGCTAGGACTGGGTCTGGCGCTCCCGGGACTCGGCAGAAAATCCTACCGACAATTCTAATTTTTTAATAATAATTTTTCTCATGACTTCAGCATGAAAGTAAACCAATGTACTTTATACTTCATTGAATAGAAAAAAATAACCTAAATATGAGAAGAAGGGAAGAAAGATGAAAGAAGAAGGAAGAAAAGAGGGAGAAGGAAAAGAGAAAGGGTCTTTCTTATAACAAAATTCTAAACTTTTGTATAAATGTGTGTACTTTCTATAGGAAAATCTTCAAATGGAGTCTAGGGTTAGCAGGTCCAGCTTTGATGAAGAGCAATACATTTTCACAATCTCAAATAAGATACAAGATTTATCAAGGGCTTGACTACATACTTATTAATTGTGTGAATCAGGTAATATAATTGTACAGGGTGACCAACTCATCAAATTCCATGTTACCACCAGTGCTGAGGGCAAGGAAAACATTTTTCAGATATGATATTTGTCAATTTTGATGGTGTTCGTGCCTGGTGGGGAAATAGTATGGTCAAACTTTCTTTAGAGAAGTGTACAAACAACTGTGGTGGGCTTTTCAACATTGTCCAATACAGTATTAATTTAGGATAAAATCAAGACAAGATAAAACTAACTAAAAAGAATGCTTTCCTCTGATTTGAAATATTAAGACCAATTAGTTTTTCCTCATGGAAATGATCCTAGCTGATAACAATTGTGACAACTTGTTATTTATTTCAGAGAAAAGAGAAAAATTTTGATTTAACATATACTTACCCATTTATGTTTTTATGCACAATATATATTGTAGCTTTATTTATTATGCAATAGATAAAGAGGAATATTAAGAATGTATTTTATAAGCAGTTATAATTTATTGTCCTATTTTATGTAAAAAACCAGCATATCCTGATGTTCTATATGTATATTGACATCATGATTATCATAGAAAAAAGAATCTCTTTTTTTAAACTGCTACTGACTTGTTAAAGTGAATATTTTAAAACAAGGTCAGAAATGCCAATTCCTCCTCTCTTATTCAGGGATATATAGTGAAATTCAAAATGCTCATAAATCATTTAGAAGTACTTTTTTTTTCTTTATCAGTATGAGCCCGCACCTTCTCTTGGCAATGGAAAAATCTCTATTTTTAGGAAAGTTTTACTTAAATAATAAAAATTAGTATTTCTTTTGTATTGTCTGTACAATTGAGTTTAAATCTCATTGCTGTTTACTATATATACATTACTGAGTAGATTTCTTTCAACTATAATTTATGAATTATTTATTGAATAAGTTGTAATATAAATCAGTTAATAGGAATAGCACCATAATAGCTAATAGGATATGGTTTTTAATATTGCATGACAATTCACACTTTTTCATGTGAATGATGTGGCAAAAAATAATGCTCTGTAAGGCATTTTCACTTGTGGTGGGGTACCTAGTCTCCCTCCGCTCTGCAGCTCAGGCCCTGTGATGAGCCCCGAGGCAAAGGGAATCCCAGATGGCAAGAAATAATATGCAAGTATCATTAGATTTTTATTGCATCATTCAATTATAAAACCTGTCCATTTGCCTTTCAGTACATTAAATGCAATTAACATTCAGCTCTATCTTTCTGCAAAAACAAATAGAAGCCAACTGAGGATGCTGAAGTTAGTTCATTTCGGCAGGACTGCCAAGATCATATTCTAATTTATAGCTTTGACAATTTTTTATTTCCAAAAGTTTCCAAATATTGCAATACGACATATATTTCTAGCTTTTTCACTTGATTGAGACAAGATTTGACCTTCATCAGTGGTTTTATATGTGACCTTGTACTTTTGTTATTTCTTGAGACAGTGTCTCACGAAACTGTGCAGGCTGGTTTTGAAATCACTACATCGTCCCAGCTGGCCTTGAACTTGCAGGGATTTTCTTTTCTCAGCATCCAGAGTTCTGGGATTATTGATGTATACTATGATGCCTGTTTTTGTTTTTCTATTTTTAATGGCTATTTTTTTTTTGTTTGTTTTCACAGGAAATTTTATTTCCTAAGTGTCATAAGTACTTTTTCACTCCCCATCATAAGTATTTTAAATGCTTAATACATTTTAACATAAATACAAATTGTTAATACAAAAGAGCCCTGCTCTTAAGAAGTCTAGTGACATTTTGTTGTGTTGATTTAATACACATTATCACTTGATGGAGTGGTTCAGGAATCCCTAGTTTCCTCTGAAAGCAAGTCACACCTAGGAGGGCGCCACACCCTTTCAGGGCTAACCACGTCCCCAAGGAGAGATCACTCCTCTGCATGCAAGGGTCCTGAGCACACCAAGCAAGTGCTCTGCCACGGAGGCACATGCCCCCACAAGTTTTCTCTATATACATATGGGGGTGTCTTGTGTCAGGGTCTTGCCGGCCTCGAGTTCACCGCAACTCTCCTGCCTCAGCCTCCCGGGAAGCTAGGATTACAGGCGTTCACCACACCACTCCATGCCAGCCTCAACCTCAAACTAAATCGTCCAGGGTGGTCTGAATTTCTGCCTTGCCTCCCAGAATGCTGAGATTACAGCGGTGCGCCAAGGCGCTTCAGCTGGGTTCTACTCCTCGAGGCTGGAAGCCCAAGAGCAGTCCTGAACCAGCCCTGGCCGCCATCCGGCAGCCTCATTTCCGGAGCTCTCCGAACTTTGCCCCCAAACCCAGGACTGCCGCCCCACCCTGCGCCTCAGCCCCTGGCTCTGGCCTGCCCACCCGGGTACGCCCGCCTCCGCTGCCCTGGGCTACCTCCGGACCAGGTTCCCAGCACCCCGCCTTTAATGGCTGCTAATTTCTCCAGAATATAAACTCCTCTGGATCTATAAAACATTTATGTTAAAAATCCATAGACATTTGTTAAGTCAAAAATTCATTAATTTTTGTTTAGTCTCAAAATTAAAAATGCTGGATGATAACAAGAATCAAAATGACTTAGCTAAATTTGCTTTTATTGCTCTTTGCAGTGTAAAATGGTGCAACCATTTTGCAAAAAACATTTAAGATTTTCTTCAGAGTAGAAATGTAGATTTCAGGGTCCGGGCAAATAGCTCAGTGGATTAAAGCACCTGCAAGCAGGTGCAGGGGCCAGTTGTTCGAGACTGGGCCTGGTGGTGTGCGCCTGTAATCCCAGCTCTTGGGAGGCTGTAAACAGGAGGATCACTAAGAGTCTGATCTAGAACTGAGACCCTGAACGCCCTGTAGACTCTTCTCTAAAATACAGAAAAAAAATTTAGATTTCAGTATGGTACATATACTCTACAAAAGTAAATGATTTGCTATGCTGGTATTAGTATAAGCAAGTGGAATATATTTTTTGATGATAGAGCAAATTGAAGAGTTTTCTTGATAGACCAGAGTACATGCTAAGCACAGGCAAAAAAGAAAATTGATGTTCATACTTTGCTGTCACATTGTTGTCTCAGTCTAACTAATAATAGAATTACCATTCACTTTCAGAAATTGGTGGGTTAGGTGATATATGATATGGCAGTGTGCTGAATAAATTATATAGCATGTGAGTTCAAGAAGATATGTTCAGAGGGCCAGAGAGATGGCTCAGTGGAATAAGCACTTCTCTGGCAAGCGTAAGGGTCTGAGTTCAATCCTGGTTACACACACACACACACACAAAAA
>NW_004524589.1:9617783-9628068 GCF_000260255.1 Octodon degus
AAAAAAAAGAAGATATGTTCAGAAAAGAGGTTGAAGGCAATGATCAGGGTCCTCTTTGGCCTGTTAAGTATAAAATGCATTTTAGACATTATTTTGTGAGATGTCAGATAAACTGTTACATCAGCATATTTGATAATCTTATAGAGCCAGGTTGGACTTTGGGTACTTTAGAAAATAATGTTTTGGGCTAGTCAGATAGCTCAGTGGATTAAAGTGCCTGCTTAGGCAGACACAAAGGCCGGGGGTTCAATCCTGGCCTGCATGCTAGCTGAGATGGCAATTGAGACTGAGTGTGGTGGCGCGCTCTGAATTCAGAAAAACAGGAAGGGTGAGTATGAGTCTGATCTGTGTGGTGAGAACCTGTGGACCCTGTACTAAATACATCAAAAAATAATATATATATATATATATATATATATATATATATATAGTGAATTTACAATAATATAAAAAACAAGGACTAAAGTATTAATCTTCATAATGAATCATTGAAATGAATATCAAAAAGGAGATAAGACTATAAGATTAGTTCAAATGATAAAATTACTTTTTTGTGTGTGACATTAGGGGGACTGAAACCAGGTCTTTGTAAATAGTAGGTAGGCATCCCACCACTGAGATACACCTCCAGAAATTAACTTTAGCTCTCAAAATTTCTATCATAAAGTGAAGTAAGAACTGAATAATTCAATATGACTGATAAAAGGGAAGAATGGACACTTCTGCCATGTTGGCTGGTAAACAGCACCCTTTGTCTTGCCTGTAATCTCCCCAGCTACACGGAGGATCTGTGTCTTCAAATTACATTTCTCAGAAGCTTTGAAAGCAGCACCAAAGCTTACAAGCTGCCAAAGAGAAACATGTGCTTGAGATTTGGAAGAAATCAGGAGTTATTTTCTTGCTCCAGCTGTGGTCAGCAGAGGAGTGGGTTTCACTTAATCTAAGGATTCACTGCAGTCGCAGTATATTAGTGAAAAAATCACTCTTCTCACATCTTCGTTACTCTCCTCTGTGGGTAGTTTAAAAAAAATGCTGAATGATCTAATTTAATAGAATTTTAAATGCATTTATTTTTGGAATACTGTTGTGATATCTTGGTAAGATATGTAATAATATATGTATCTTCATTAGTCTTTAATAATTTCCCATTGTCCATTCAAAACTCTTTATAATTTGAAGTTACACATTAAAATTAATTTAACAAATTTGTGATTTATTTATATAAATCATGTTTACTATAATGCAATGGGAAATGTTAGCCCATAATTTGCATTTAATTTGGGGAGATTCTGCTATGCTATTTTTGATTTGTAAAGAGCACAACTATGTTTACACATGAAATATGACTCACTGTAAATTTACACAAAACACTAGATATTTTGGTTCAAATCAAGTGCCCAAAAATGCCAGAAAACTGCTCAATTATTTCTTGCATATGTTATGAGCCAGAACAAAAAATTAAGACATTAGCTATTGTTTTTCTTTATGTGTTTGATTTTGCTACAAAAACTAGAAAGACAAAGAGTATGGAAAGAAGGAAAATGTTAATTCTATACATCCTTTTTTTCAGAATTAAAACACAAATTGGTTTTATTAAATTAAGAACATCCAAGATAAAGTTATTATGCATCATTCTCTGTTAATTACTACTCAAATATGAAAACAGAGACAAGCACGACATTTATTGTTAGAGCTGAGTATCTGCTATGCATATCTCTAGGATATGAACTTGAGTTGAGGTTATAATTTTATTATATACAGTTTTCATAGTTTTCTGATTGCTACTCAATGTTTTGCTAGCATTGTTCTTAATGTTATAAAGGATTTTAAAAGATATTTTAAAATACTTCAAAGTAATCCACTAGCTTGCTTCCTCATACTCAATAGGGACAGGTAAGAGAGATACTTCTTGTTTTTTGTTTGTTTGCTTGTTTGTTTTTCGGAACCAGGGATTGAACTCAGACCCTTGCGCTTGCCAGGGAAGCACTTATTCCACTGAGCCATCTCCCTGACCCATGGAATTCTCCCCACTGCAATCCTTGAGCGTTTTTTGTCTTTTTTTTTTTTTGGTGGAACCGGGGATTGAACTCAGACTCTTGCACTTGCCAGGCAAGCACTTATCCTACTGAGCCATCTCCCCTGGCCCAAGGTAAGAGAGATATTTCAAGAGATCAAAAAAGTATCATTTTAATAAGAAAATTATATAGCATTTTATCTAATCATTTAAGCAATTCCAAATGTTTTCCATAAAAGGTTTATTAAATGTTATTATACATAAGGCATTTTTGTCTTTAATTCACCAAATTTGTTCAGAAGATAAAATCATTGAGTAATTAATAACATTTTTTTAAAATCCACTTTCTCAAGTTCCAGCACTGTTGCAGAAAAGACAAACTTACCTTTGAAAGTACTGACACACAAACTGCATTAAAAGCTGGTCTTTCAAGCAGAGGGCTCGGCTTATGCATAGGCCATGTTTTCTCCAAATGATTCTATGAGAAGATTTGCGCATAATCATAGCAATTGATTATTTTTTAAAATAAAAGTTGAAATTAGCCTTTTATTAGGTTAAGAAAACAATGAATCATGTGAAGATAAATTACAGTATCTCTGCAACTAACAATTAAGTATGTTGGCGCCCCATTTCAGGTGCCAGAAGTCCTTTTGGAGACCACCATACTCCCAAAGAAAAAAACAAAACAAAATCCACTGAGACCCGTAGGAGCACAGAGGCGTGTGAACTCATGGAGCTGTAACAGACACAACAACATGACTGTCAACTACTTCTAATATAGATTCAGACTTACTTGGTCTTATGGTGGAGAAAATAAAGAAGAGAAAAACTTAAAGGCATATATAAAACTTAAAGTTACATATAACTAAACATAGGAATGTCTCTAAAAATATTACTTGAAAAGTTTAGCAAAATTATTTTTATTGATATAGTTGCTGCAGCGTTTTTGCAAATCCACATCAGAGATCACCACAGGACTACTGGGTGTGGAGTACACACTTTGTTATACACAGCTGTTCACATCTGGGCTCTTTGCTGTGGCACTCAAGCTCTAAGCAGGTGTCAGGTAGGCATGAGGTCTCACCTGAGGTTCTAACGCCATCTTTCAAGTTTCATCCTCATGGGACTGTCTGCAGAACTCACCTCTTCAAAGCTGCGGAAATTAAGGAGGCTTTGCTTCTTCAAGTTTGGTGATAAAAGAATCTCTAGCTTTCAGACCCTTTTTCAAGGCTAACCTGATTATGTCAAGCTTAACAAGGATAATTTACTTTCTGTTAGCTTCAAGTCAATTCATTAGGAGTCTTTATTGCACTTACCAAATCCCTTTATCTTTCCTATACTGCAAAATACAATCCAGGCACACTCTCTCCTCACCTTTCCGAGTTTTAATGTTTACAATCAGGTTACCATTCCCATTTATAACAGAGGATTATTTAAATAATTCTAGACTCTTCTCATTACAGTGTTTATTGTTACTTTCATAATATTTACTAGAAACACACAACTCTGAGAAGTTATCAGGTATAATTTATCTACAATTTTTGAAATTTTTTTTTGCCTGTTTCTTCTATAAAAAAGAAAAAAGTCAATGATTTTAAGTTTATAATTATGGGAGAGGCTTGGGACTTGAATCATCTAGATATTTTTTGGATGTAACAGTGAGATAAAACTAATATAATGGATTATTTCAACGTAATGGTCTACAAAATATGGATTACTATACATTTACCAAAGACATATGTCATAATCAGGAAAGCAAAAATCATTAGCTATAATGACCATATATAAAAATGTATGATGTCAAATGCTCCTAGGAATATTGTGCCCAAGTATGCATGCATCTCTGTTCCTTCTGATGATGCCAGAAAATGAAATATCTGAATATCATACCACGTAAGGCATACTCACTAAATACAAAAAAATGCTCCAAGGTTGGCAATAAAATTTATATCCTAGTCAGTGATGCCTAAGCATTGACATTTTCATATCTGACCTCAAACTGCTTCATTTTAAAGTATTATTAAAATAATTTAGCGTGATGAATTTTATTCAAGCTTTAGTGATTGTTCAATTCTATTTCCCTTATGAAACAATATTGGTAAATATAAAGAAATATTTTTTATGTTGATCATTTGCTCTTCCAACAGACATGCACATTTGAGAAGTATCTTTTTAACTGTTTTGTCCATTTTTCTATAGGCTTATTTCATTTTAGGTGTAGGTTACTTAATGTATTATTTATAAATATGAAACAGATTTTATGGGTTTTGGGTATCATACTTAGATGTGGCTTAGAATTTCTCTTCTACTTAAAATATTTTCATTTAAAATTTCTTTTAATGTTATTATTACTTAGTCAAGTTTCTAAGTTTTGTCTTCATAGTCAGTGGCTATTTTTACATCTGTAAAATGAAAACAAAAATCTGTCCATGTTGAGACCAGGTGACACTTCTCTAGAATATTATCTTTAATATTTACTATATTGTTTTTCATATAAGAAACTTTAATGGAATTAATATTTTAAGGATTTAGTTTATTTGTATTTATATGGCTTTCCAAGTGAGGGGACTTGCTGGTTAGCTCAGTTGTTTGAAAGCACTTTCTTGAGCAAACAGAGGCACGGGGGATTGTGGTTCAATCCCCAGTTACACCTGCCACACCAGACCTGCCCTTAAGGCAGCCTGAGCCAGCCAAAAAAAAAAAAAAATCTTTCTAAGTGAATGAGCACTGCTAGTGACTGTATCCAAATATGCCTTTTGCAAAATTTACTCCTTGTAAATCAGAGGTCTTTGTTATACCAAAATATCATAAACTGGGTGACTTCTAAACAACAGAAAACTATTTCATATAGTTCTAACAGATGGAAAATAGAAAGTCAAAGAGTCAGAAGCTTTGGTTTTGACGAGGGCTTTCAGGTTCATAGGCAGCATCTTCTAGCTGTGCCCTTTAGGTTGGAAGGGACGAAGTAGCTTTCTGGAGTCTCTTTCATCAGAACACTAAACAGATGAGGTAATCAACCCCAAAGGCTTCACCTGTTAAGACAATCTCCTTGGAATTAGGTTGCAACATTTAAAACTTGGTGTGTGTACAAATGTATGAAACAGCATCATATATGCACATGTATACTTGTATAGATTAGTTTATGCTAATGTTAGTTATTTACCATCATAATTAATACAATCACATTAATTATTGCTTTCTGAGAGAACAATCCTTTCATCCTGTTAGTCTCATTCAAAAAGTTGTGGAAATTTCAACTCTTTTGACATATATATATATATATATATATATATATATATATCACTATTGTAGACAAGGCTTACAAGGAAAAGGATTCAAAACAGGTTACAAAATTTATAGTTATTGTATAATATTCACCAAAAGAGTCAAATGCAAAAGAGTGAAGGAGATCTATACAGACACTAGAGACCCAAAAAATTAAGCTGATGTCCTGGATTTCATGGAAATGTCTTCCACGAGTCCAATGGTAGGTCTAGAGCCCACAATAATGTTTCATGCAAGTCTTCAAGGATCTGCACTGGGAAGGCCAAAAATCCAGTCATAGAAGCTATAGAGACTGCACCATATGGATGAAGGGTGTGTACCAGCATGCCGAAGGATCTACACTGGAGCCAAGAAGTGATGATCAAGGTAAGGATCAGAGCTTCCCTGGAAAGAGCCGCAGTCATCTTCATCAACAGGGAGGACCTTAGCTCCTCTGACAATGAGAACAGCTGAGTTCCTATCAGGAAAACCAGTGTGACAAGCATCTCCATGATATTCAGCAACATACCACCTTCCCCTCTAGATGTCCTTTTATTCTACGGGCAACAAGGCTCATGTGGACCTTCCATAACCAGAACCACCTTGATTCAGTTCAGCTGGGTGCTATAAATAGGTCATTAATCTATCACAATCACTAAACTAGCTATTAATATCCAGGAAAAGCCCAATGGGAATATTGAGATAGACAAAATGCTCTATAATTCATTTCAGATTTAATTCCTATTTCCAAATATACTATATTTATACTATAAATATACTACATACATATTATTAAATATACTATGTATTTATATGTGTAGCTCTATCTGTAAATTCCCATTCATGGAGTAAACTTCACATGTGAAATATGTAATGCCAAAACTTAAATTGTGGGCTCGGGTTGTACTATCATATTATTTTTATTCTCTTTATGGGAAATACTTAAAATTGACAATGGGGAAAGCTACATAATTTAATTGATACTTTTTAATAAAATGAAAGGTGAGAAATTCATATAAAACTGAATAAAAGTACAGTAAACTTTTTCAGTATTTGCATTAAAGTATTTTCTTTTGTACAAGCATGCATATAATTATTTTAAAACTTTTCCATTTAATTTTTCATTTTATATGTTTTACATTTATTTAAAATAATTTGTAAGTAGAATAAAGCACCTAAAAGCAGGTGTAAGGGCCTGGGGTTCGATCCCTGAGCCTGCAGTATCAGCCTTATCCCCAGGGTATGCTGAAAGAGCAAATGAGACTGTGCGTGGTGGCACACGCCTGTAATCTCAGCTCTTGTGAGGCTGTAAACAGGTGGATCACTATGAGTCTGACCTAGTAGTGAGACCCTGAACATCCTGTAAACCTTTCCCTAAAATACAAAAAATAAGTAAATAAATAAATAAAATAATAATGCTGAAGTATAAATGTATTAATTAACTTATCAAGTTTTATCTAAGCATATTCATGAAATAGCTGTAATTCAGCTATATTTAAGGCCCATTCTGAACTTTCAATTTTTAACATTCATCTGATAAAATATATTACTGCATTTAAAGTACTAGTTTTTCATTATCAATATGTAAAACTATTGCTTCTACATTTGTGCATATCTTATGATCTTTTGACTTCTGAATTATAGACGTTGCTCTAAAATTCCATTTTTTTATGTTTGAGTGTTGAAACTTACTATCCAGAAATTTAATAACTAGTTTAAGAATTGTAGAGATGGCCAAATAGCTCAGCAGATTAAAGCTCCTACTTAGGCAGGCTCAAGGGTTCGATCCCTGGCAGGCCCTGGGACACACTGAGAAGCTGATTGAGATTGACCGTGAATGGCTTTTACCAGATTCATGCCCAATCTCAATCACCTTCTCAGTGTGCCCCAGGAGAGTCACATGGAGAGAAAACATTCTCTCCCAGGCTTTCACAGAGAGCACACTGGCAAAGCAATGGCCGTGACTCATCCACATGGCTGACACTGACAAAGGTTCTACAATCTGAGGTACAGGATCTCAGGATAAATCCTGAGGGGATTTGTCTGACCTTATCAGTTCCAAAAGCTACAACTCTTGTTGCATAGATCTTCCTTTATCTTGGTCTTAAACATCTAGCAGAAAAGTATAAAAACGAAGTATAAGAAGTAAAGTCATGGTGTTATGTTGAGCTGTAGGGGACTCAGGTCAACACTTTCTGACACTACCAGTCAAAAGGAAGACCCAATACTATTATGGACTACTGGACTCTTTTAGAATATTTTGCTGAGTTAACACTCCTATAATAATCAAATGACAGAACTAAGCAAAAACGGGGATATATAAATGAATGTCCATTTTGTATCGTGTATTCAAGGTGGTTAGGATAGATATATAGTTACAGTCTCTTAATGAATAGAGGGATTTGTTCTAATGGTGTTTGTAAATAGGATATCATGCCTGCATCTTGTACCACAAATAACCACTAGGAAGAGAGTATGCAATGTGTTAATTATTGAAACTGTCCTACCAATTTGATTTGAAACTGTCTCATTGCTATTTGTCTCTCAGTAAAATTATGGAAAAAATAAATAAAAAATTGGAATCAACAATAAAAAAAGAGAGAGATTGGGCATGGTGATGTTTACCTGTAATCCCAGTGCTTGGGAGACTGAAAATAAGAGGATCACTATGAGTCTGATCTGTGTAGTGAGACCCTGTAGACCAAGTACTAAATACATTTTTTTAAAAAGATTTAAACACTTGATATTACCACTTATAAACATATGGCATTTCTTCAATTATACTTTTTGTATGAGACCTCACAAAGTTTAGTCAAATTCATAACTTAGTTTCTTACAAAGCCCCATGCTATACTATGCTATATGTATATTTGAATTATACACTAAGCTAAGTCATATAAATATGTGTGCGTGTGCTGTTTTATCTGCATTTGGTTTTTGAGTTCTCCTTCTTAGTTATTTGATATCTCATGTACTTGCACCTTAGCTGAAAGAGGTTCTATATTTTTCCTTAAATTCAAGTTATAAGTGAAATCCACAACCCTAAGCTGAAGCCTCAGTTAATTTTACTAGGACAGTCACTAAGCATCATCTTCAGATTTGCTCAAATACTTGTTTGTGGTTGAAAGAAAAAAAAATTTTCAATTATAATTAAAACTGAAATTTAGAACTCAAGGCTGGAGACGATTCCATTATGTGAAAAACTAAGTTTTTTTTTCTTTTTCCTGAGCTGGTTTATAGGTCCTAAAGGTGTCTGCAATGTGACCCTTGGTGCGTAGCAGCAATGGTTACATTCCAATTTACAATCAGGCATGGCTATGGAAAGAATTTTATCATGTAATCAGCAATATTTCATTCTCTGATGCTTTGATCCAAAGAATAAAAATTGATGTTTCTGCTTTATCCATTTTTATCTACTTTTAATATCTACTTTTAAAAGAACACTCTGTGTTTGAGTTTTTTGTTGGAAGAATTACTGCTAGGGAGAAAGCTATGCTTGCTGTTAAGCAAAATGTTCCACAGATTCAGGGTTTCCCCTGACACCATTATTTCTCTTTATTATTCTTAAAGCATTCTACCGTAGTTTATATGATTATATCAATCCTCTGACATGAAATTCAATCTGAAAATAGTTCAGCACCTTAAAGAGAACTTTCATTTCCTATTTTCTTATCTAATGTAGGGATTAATATTTATCAGACTTTCAAATTCATCATAACCAAACAATGATAAAAGCTTTTTAAAATTACACTTTGAGGGAGTAAACTACCCACAAGACAATATAAATGCAATTTGTTGTGCAGAGGATTTTTTAAAAAAATGTTAATTGAACTCATTGTACAGACATTAATTTAAAAACACAATGCAATGTAGTCTCAGCTGAGAAGACCCTGCATATATCATCTCTGAAATGTGATTGCTTCTTAGGTGTATAATGATCTGTAATGAAAATCAAAAGTCGTAGGGATATAGTAACCTAATGAATTTTCAAATACAAATAAAAATTGTAAAATAGGGAGAACAGAAACCATTAGTAACTTTCATAGGAGGACAAAAATATGATATCATACAAAATACAAACAAAAGACTTCACTGCAGACTAGATAGTAATATAAACATATTTGAACATACCTATCTTCTCCTTGCCTTTAACTGGTTTTACTACATTTAATGCAGTGCACCTGTCATAAGAAGTATGTTGCATATATTTGGGAAAATGAATTATATTTTAACATTATATTAAGTCAAGAAATAGGTGCACTTCTGACATTATTTTACATTATTCTTTATGTAAGCTGTTCATTTATGTATATGTTTAAATAAAAACTAATAACTTTTTCTATTTACTAAAGTATTTAGCATCAATTAAGTTGCCAATTTCTCTTGTGAATAGAAATAGCAATTATATATTAAAGGAGGTGCTGAGGAATACAATTATAAACATAGATGAATGTGTATTTATAAGATAAATGTATTCATCAATCCTGAAATTATTACCTTGGCATTTTATATTGCATACTGAATACAGAGACAGTAGGGTAGGTAAATACTCTAAAATTTTATGCAATTGTTGAATGCATCAAAGGTACTAAATATATTTTATTTCATGTGGCTATATCATTTTGTATTCAAACAATTGAAAGAAAATGTTAAAAGTAGTTATTTTATGCAAGATTGAATTCAAGTCTATAGGACAAAACTTTCTTTTAACTAGTTTTGTCAGATTATGAGAGCACAAAACTACAAAAGGCAATGGAAAGTATATTTGCCATTTAAAGAAAAAATTAGGCATCACTTTGAAATTGGTCTTTATAGATATAAACTTCAACTTCACTTACTGGATTTGCTGTTTTAAATATAAATCTCATAGCAAGATATTGAATTCTGAAAAGTACAATTTTTTGTATTTAGTAAAAAAAAAGTTCTTAGATTCAATTCACTAAATGCAAATGTTTTCTTCCTTATTTCTTCTTTGAAAGAAGATTTAAGTGTCATTAAATAAGAAAA
>NW_004524589.1:9628168-9634856 GCF_000260255.1 Octodon degus
TTTTTTTTTTTTTTTTTTTTGGTGATACCGGGGATTGAACTCAGGCCCTTGCGCTTTAAAACAGGGTTATTTTAAAATGAAAATGAATGTTACAAAAATGGACTTAAAGAGGAATGAGAACAGATTAATAAGAAATAAATCATATTTAAATCTCTAAGTAAAATAATCCAGAAACTCCACTGATGTTCCAAGAGATGATTTGATTAAGTAAGATAAATATAGATGAATGTTAAATCCACATTCTAGAGGATCAGTTGACATACATATGACAGACCTTGGATTTACATAGAAAAAATACAGCTATTCAACTATTAAGTTAAGACTTGAATAAATGACACAGATTAACATATTTAAAAAGTGAGAAACATCTTAGCAGAACCAACAGTCATGTTGACTTTAACCTTTACTGTGACCCACTTCTCCCCTCGCCTCATCCCCCTTCACAGACAAGATGACTAGTTCCTAAATTTTGAAATACAACTAATATTGTTTAGTGCTGAGTAAACATTGAATAATAAATTCTTTCATTTGAAAGATAATTAGAATGATCTAATAGTTGTAATACTCTTACAAGTAGTAGGAGAAAACAAACAAATCCAGATATAACACCAATAGGTATCTGTGCCACATCCTCATGTACATGAGTCATAACTAAATTTATCTCCTGCAAAACAGTACCTGCATTCCTTGTTTGATGTGTAGTTATAGTTTCATCTATTGTATTATATATATATATATATATATATATCAAATGATACTTAATATCTGTCGAAATTACTAATTGATTATATACTAACATTTTCAATTTATCAGTTAATAACCAATCAGGGATTTATTTTCATTAGCTATTGGTAATGAATGTTGTTGATACAATGCTTTGACACACAGAGAATGTTTCATATTCTAAATAATAAAGCTCCTAACTAGTGATTATATTGATCTCTATTCCAAGGAAAAAGTAAAAGCACAGCATGTGCAATTAAAAATTCTTTTCACTTAGAAACTGCTTAAAATAAACTCTAAAGTTCTTAGTTTTAAATTAGTTAACAATAAAATTAATTAAGTATTTGTCATGCATCAAAATTAGAGATTATATACTAACGACATGTGCTAAGGTTATGAAATTGTGTGTTAAATTTTCAAGTGCTCTTAAAAATTTCATTCTTAACATAAGTATTAAGAAAAATGAAGACAAGCATATTGGTTTTCTAATGCTGTGCAGCAAGTTAACATTAACTTACAGGTTAAACAACACTTATTTATGATACAGTTTCTGGAGCCTAAAAGTCTGGTCACACATATCTGGACTTCATGTTCATAGATTCACAGGCTGCCAGCAGCTGCTGACAGGGCTAAGTAAAGTACTAGGCAAGCATGCTGACATGTACATTTAAGTTGTCAAAATCCATTTATGGCTGCTGAGGTCCCTGTGTTCTTGGTCATTGACTGCTTGGTTAGATTCCACTCCAGAGAGTACTGACACTGCTTGTCCTATGTTTTGGTGCTGAGGCCCTTTAGAGGAGGGTCTGGCTTTTGTTTTGTGTTTCCCTCTGAAGTTTTGGATCACGTTTCATTAGGAAGAACCTAATGAGTTTTAGCGTTCCTATAATCAAGGTAAGCCGCCATATCTTTATTTTAATATCGAGTACTTATATGTACAGAGCATATTTATTTAACATCAGAGACTTCTTTTTGCTAAAAGCCTTCTGAGAAACACCTAGAGGTGTTTCATCAAATGACCTAGGGAACTTAGTGGATGGGGACTTGAGGGGCTGTTTAATTTTTTTTTTCTAACATAAAACGTCACGGGACCTAAATATAAACGAAATCATGAGTTGAACTTTCTTCCCCTCGCCACTAAAAGGATAGAGGAAAATGTGTATTATGACATAATTGTACCAGAAAATTGATAACATAAATATTGACTCCTAACTTTGATAGTAGGGTAAAGATTGTGTTATCTTGTTAACAAAATTTTAGTACAGAAAAAGAAGCAAACATGCATAAAGAATTGATACAAAACTAACAGAGGGCTGCAGAAATCTTACGTACAATAAGATTGCCCTGAGGACTCCTTTTCAAAAGTTTGCTCCACCTTAACAAAGTAGGAATGTCTTCTCACATCAAATTTGTCTTCATTCCTTGACATTTCACACATTTTAGTGTGAGCTCCTTTGAGCTTTTTATTGTCTACCCAATTATATGTGTGATTTTCTGGGATCCAATGGCAAATTCTATGTATATATATATATATATATATATTTTTCACAGTTTAAAACATATATTTTTGGTTGCATCATAGGAATTTGTGTACTCCATGTTATCAAGATATACCTTATAGTTTTCAGGATGAAATATTGACTTTCTCAGCATAATCTCTAGTAAAATAATGACTTCAGCTGATTACCTAGGTTGTACTTTTTACTAATGAGTGCTCATTCAATGCCATTTTTTTTTCTTCTGAACCTAGGATTGAACTCAGGCCACTGCACTTGCCAGGCAAGCACTTATTCCACTGAGCCATCTCCCCAGCCCAATGCCAGTATTTTTATCTACATATTTTATTTGAATGCCTAAGAGGACATAGATTAGGAACCTAAGGAATTATTCATAGTAGTTAAGAAAAAAAAATTCCTTTACCACATACCAAATATCACATTTTCCAATGCATAAAATCATTCTAATTTCATCAGTATTTGCTAATTACAAGCATTTAAAATATTTATATTGCAAGTAAACAAATGTTTGAAGTAAAAAACACAATTGTAACAGATCATTAAGTAAGATTTATTTTTTTTAAATAACTAGCATACAAAAAGAGAAGGGAAAAACTAAGCATTGATAGATAAACTTGCATAATCACTTGAATAAACACACAGCTAAGGAGAAATGAGACTCCACTTACATCTTTACACAAAGACAGAATGTTGAAGAGATTACATTTGATTGAAGAGGTAAGTGCCACCTACTGCTGTATAAATAATTGTACATAATCAATAGTCCAGTGATTTCTGTGAAATATTATAGGTATAAGTTAAAGTAAAGAAAGTGTCCACTTGTTCTTTTTTTTAATATTACGGACATATTTTATTTAATTCTCCCCTAACTAAAAAAAAACTACTATTAACACAACAAGGTACATATTATTCTTCAAAAGATTTTAGAGCATGGCTTAAAAAGTGAAAATTACATTTTGTTTCTTGTTTATTGTCAGAAAAGAAAAAAATATTTCACAATTTAGCATTCCTAGTAATTTTGAGATTATGATAAAAATGTACTAATTTAGCTCCTATTTTAAAATATTTATTAAATGAAAAATACATATCTCATACCACTAACACACTCACTCTAAAAGGATTCATGTATGTACTTAATCTAACTCAAGATATGGAGAGAAAGGGGAAGGCTTTTAAAATTAATTCTTCTTTTTATGTATTTTGTACAGTGTCTCACTATGTAGCTCAGACTCATAATGATCCTCCTGTTTCAGCCTCCCCAGCACTAGGATTATAGGCATGCACCACCACACCCAGTTTTGGTAGCCAGTTCAGGGTGCCTGGGCCTGGGCCAGCACTGCATATGGTACCAGGAATAGAACTGGGTCCTTGTGCTTGCCTGGCAGGAGCTTAGACTCTAATCCTCCCTGGACATTGAAATTAATTCTTATGCTAATAAATTTCAGATGAAAAATTCACTAAAATCACAATGTATATAATAGGTAATTATATTTATACACATTTACTATATAAAAATAAGTAAAATTATTTTGTGTTTATATTTAATGAATTATTCTGTTTTCTAAATTATATATTCTCACACTAATCTGCTAGAATACCCAGGTCTTTTTATTTTATATTTGCGGAACCAGGGATTGAACTCAGGCCCTTGCGCTTGCCAGGGAAGTGCTTATTCCTCTGAGCCATCGCCCCAGCCCCACTACCCAGGTCTTGATAAGTAAAATTACTTATATTTGTTCAGTAATTTACCTAATCAGATAATATTAATTCCCTTATCATCAAATTACATAATAGAAATATACTTTATAATAATTACAGAAAACATTTAATTCTGTAGGGTTAATATGCATAATTTTCCATATTACTTTGATGTTCAAATCTAGAAAGTGTAAAAATATTCTATCTTGTAAAAATTGAAATTATATATATATATATATATATCAGAAAGATAAATACATCTTGCTTCTCTGGAATTAAAAATTGATTTCTATTTCTTTAATTTTCTTCCCTTTTCATTAATTTATCCACAAATTCTTCTCCAATTATGTAAAGTGTTCTCTCTATATAGTTAAGCATATCAGGAAGCTTGTCAGTTTAAAGTATGTCCAATGTGAACTGTGATCTTTATGTTTTTAAAGCCTCTTTCACTATGCTTGCACTTAATGCTTTTCTGGATATACAATTCTATACCTGATATTAAGAAAGGACAGGAAAACTTAATAATCTCTGCGCCTATCAACAATGTTGTAGAGGAAAAATTGAAAGTGAAAGTGACTTGCTCAATGTTTGAGATATTGTAATCTAAACTGAAAATCTCACTTCTTATTTGTCTTTCTTTATAACTCATATGCAATACCAGCGGTATGACTTAGCTATTATATATACACATATTCGGGGGGGTACTGGGAGTCCAACTCAGGGCCTACCACTTGCCAGGCTGGTGTGGTGCCACTGAGCTCCATCCTCAGCCTGATATGATAGTATTTGTTACGCATATTTCTTACAAGTTATTTTCTTTTCCTCCAAAGTGTTTCATCCTGTAAACCAATGTGACTTTTAATCTAGCAATTCTTAAAATAATCACTCTGCATATTATTTAATTATATTTGAATATTTCTAAAACAACAGGACCTATTAAGTCTGGCAGTCACATTTAGTGAATTTGTAACTATTGATTCACACAGGTAAATCAACAACCCACAATCTGTAATACCATATTTTTTTTTTCATTCTAGAGTCTCTTCATCCCAGTTTTCAACAATCTTCCAGTGACTTTATTTTCAACCTTTTTTTATATGGAAAGATTTGAAATTTGACTGCATCTATCAATGCCGGTCTGTTTTTTGTTTCCCTGATGTCATTAACCCCTTCAAACTAACTTCTCACTTTGAATACATTCACCTAGCCTTTCTTGACAATCCCTGAGCAGTTCTGCAAGTCCTCTCTTGATGAACAACCTGGTTTATGGCGTCGATAAGCGCCATCCACTCTACACTCATCACTGTTTGCACACGTTCGTTTTACTTACCAGAGCTTTGGCTCCAGGGCCTTCAAGTCAGCATGAGCATGAAAGGTAAATTCTGTGTATTGATTTTAAACATTGAAGGTGCCAAAATGGTGCATCGAAAGTAATTCAGGAGAAAGGACTTTCACACATGCTTGAGGAGTCCAGAGACTAGGGGATAAGTGTGTGGAGAGGAAGGGAGGGGACTAAGGGGAGTATATGAGAATGTGACTTTTAATCTAGCAATTTCTTAAATCATTCTGTGTATTGTTAAATTACACATGAATATTTCTAAAACAACAGGACTTCTTAAGGTAAAGGATTTGTGCACAACCTAGCCAAAATACATATTATTATGGGCTGTTTTGTCAGTTGCATATGCATTGCTTTTTGATACTCTTGAAATGTGTTATGTCATTAAAGGTTCTTGCAATTGAAAATAGATGACAAAAAGTTACCTATCTTGAGTGGATTTTTCAAATTAAGTTATTACAACTTTGTGTTGTATTTACTCTTACTTTATGTGTTGGAGAAATACTTTATAATATACAAATAATGAAGAGATCTTTGTTTGATCAGAGTTGGAAGAACTCCCTTGGCTCATGTAAAGATAGATTACCTTAGCAAAATATATCTAAGAAATAAAATACTATTGTAAATGGGTAAATTTATATCACAAGATTAATATGTATATTTTTATACTTATTTGTAATGAGAATATTCATACAGATTGATATGGATGGAGTGTTTACTAATAGTTCTTCAGTGACAAATCTGAGTTTTATTCAGATGTCCACAACCTTTCAAGCTATTTAAATATGAAATGAACACAAAATATCAAGTTGTTTTCATTCTCTGATGAATGTTGTTGCACATCATTTCAGTGTAAGGGGAAATCCTGTGGACCATAATTTGATGACAGGCATCCAACCTCTGTTCTTTGGCATTATGTTCTCAACCCATCTTATAAGTTCTTTATATTAATCAAATAGCACCTGCTTTCTGTAAACACAGTTATGTCTTCATCCCTTCTCATTCCTGCTTTATAATTTCCAGAGCACACAAAATTTCCTCTAGTATGCTTACTAACACATGCAAGTAATGCCTGTCTTTGATCTTGTATTTCATTTGAGATTAAAAGGAAAGAATCATATATGTTATGATATAACTCATTAAGCATACAAGCTCAGAAACAGTTTTTGTGCCTTAGGATGACCAAGGGAGTATTTCAGGAGTCTGATCTTGCTCTTGATTGGAAAATAACTGAATTAAGCAAATAGCAAGAGTTCTAAGTGAATCAAGAGGCCTGGGGCCTTGCAGATAGCATTATATGAACATCATGAAGTTTGAAGATGATTATCCTTAGTAGGGACACTACATAGTGGATACTTTGGTTTTGAATTAAGTAGTAATATTGTTAATTAAATATATTGGATGTCGTATACAT
>NW_004524589.1:9635206-9637245 GCF_000260255.1 Octodon degus
GGACTTGTAGTGATTCTCCTATTTACATCTTCTCAAGTGCTGGGATTACAGGCTTATGCCACCACTGTCTCAGCATGCCCTGGGGGCAGGGCCAGCACTGCAGGCCCAGAGATTGAATCCCTGGCCCCTGCAGCTGCTTGCAGGTGCTTTAATCTGCTGAGCTATTTAGCAGGCCCAAAGAAATTTTAGATGACAAGAAGTTTTTTGTTCTAAAATTTCCAACTAATATTTTATTTTAAAGATCTCCATAGTATATCCCCAAATAAAAGAAATATTGCCTTGATTAAAAATCTTATGCTCTTCCAATTCAATATATTTTAGCTTCTCAACATAAGAAACGCCATGTATTATGTCTTGTATCTATTTCTTTTGCCAAAACCTCATGCACTCACAGGAGGAGCATTTCCAAGCTGCCCGGATGTAGCATGTGTGATATGTGAATTACTGTCCTAGCTAGTTTATTACACTTCTGTGTGTGAATGTGGGAAGTCCCATCCTGGGAATGGGTAGCACTACCCATAAAACTTGTACCCTGGATTAAATAAAAGGGAAAATGAGACTTGGTGCTTGCTCTGCTGCTTTCTGTCTGCCTTGCCAGGAACTGTTTCCCTCCGCATTGTACCTCTGCCATGTCCTCACGCCTTGGAGCCAAGGCCTGAAACCTCTGTAAAGCTTGAGCTAAAATAAAGCTTTGCTCTTTTACCTGTGATTGTTGGGGAGTTTGTCTCAACAATGTGCAAGGAACTAAGACACCTTGAAACATTTAATCTTTTCTGTCTGATTTATTTCACTGAGCACCATGTCCTCAATGTGGATCCATTTCCCTAAAATGTCTCAAATTGATCCTCTTCATGCTTGAACAGTACTACAGTGTATAGGTGCAATACATTTCATTGTTTTTTCTTTGTTGATGGACATACAAAGAGCTTGTAAGATTTAGCTGATGAGTTATACTGACTAAAATCATGGATATGCATGGATCAATATAATTTGATTGATTGATTTCACCTTTTTGAGACACGGTTTCACTATGCAGTTCAGGCTGTCCTTGGACTCACTTGGTAGCACCAGCTTGTCTCAAACTCATAGTGATCTTCTTGCTTCAGCCTCCTGAGTGCTGGGATTATAGGCCTGTGTCACCTCGCCTGACTTAATATGATATTTTTAAAGACATTGAGAAAAACTTAAATGGAAAAGAGGAGGTGAGTCACATAGAATTTCCATTTTCAGTTTTTAAAAAAACTCTCCACACTGATTTCCATAGTGGCTATGCCAGTCTGCATTCACACCAACAAGGTAAAATTGTTCCTATGACTTAGTGTCTCAGAAAAGTCTTCTGTAACATTTTGAGTAATTGATGAGAGCTATTCTTTTTGGAAGAAGATGGAATCTAGTTATTATTTTGAATTATATTTCTCCATTGATGAAAGATACTCAGTATTTCTTACTGTACTTCAATATTCATTTCTGTAATATCTTTTATTTTAGTGAGACTATATTCTTTTGTATATTCTAGACATTAATCTTCTACTGAATAGTAGCTGGTAATTTTTTCCATTTTGAAAGTTGTCTCCTTAATGCATTGTCATTTCATTTCCTATGCTAAAATGTTTTAATTTTTATGATCTCATTTGTTGACTCAGTATTATTTCTAATGCAACTGGAGGTATGTTAAGAGTATTATGCCTATGTGTTCAAAAGTTCAACATATTTAACTTCCAATAGATTAAGTAATTCTATTTTAAAATCTAGGTTTTTGATACATTTAAATTTTGTTTAAGTACATGGTAAAAGAGATGGGTCTAGATTCCTCCGGCATGTGGACAACCAGTTTCCCCAACAATATTTGTTAACAAACAAACAAAAAACAAACAAAAAGAAAACTATGGTGACCCTTTTGTCCAAGATTACATGGCTGGATGGGCCTGGTTTTGTTTCTGCATGTTCAATTTCTTCTTCTTCTTCTTCTTCTTCTTCTTCTTCTTCTTCTTCTTCTTCTTCTTCTTCTTCTTCTTCTTCTTCTTCTTCTTCTTCTTCTT
>NW_004524589.1:9637360-9639439 GCF_000260255.1 Octodon degus
CTCCTACCCCTTCCTCCCCCTCTCCCTTCCCCTCCCCTTCCCCCTCCTCTTTCCTGTCCTCGTTGTCCCTGTCCCTGTCCCTGTCCTAGTCCTCCTCCTCCTCCTCTTCCTCCTTTTTCTTCTTTTTGAGACAATGCCTCACCATATAGTCCAGGCCAGCATTAAATTTACTATGTAGGCCAGGCTGGCCTCAGACTCGAAGTGATCCTCCTGCCTTAGCCTTCAGAGTGCGGAGCTTAAAGACTGTTGCCATCACACCCAGCTGCATCTTCATTTCTGCCCTACCATCTCATATGACTGGCTTTATGCTAGTACCATGCTGTGTTTAAGAGATGTAGCTTTGAAGTATGACCTGAATTCCAGGACTGTGATTCCTCCTGCTTTGCTCTTATTGCCTAAGATTTCTTTCGCTATTCTGAAGCTTTGCTAACTCTATATAAATTTGTGCATTTTTATCTTTCTACTTCTGTGAAGCAAGTCATTTGTACTTCGATTAGCATTGCATGCTGTGTTTGTATACTTACAAGCATATTGTAACTTGCTTCAAATTAAGTTTTTATCATGTCTAAAATATTTAAACATTTTTAGAGGATGATTTCCTAGTAATTCCTAATATTGTCCACTATTAAATGTTAAAGAATCATTATTTCTGTTTTCCTTTTTTCTTTTCTTTTAAAGAGTAAAGACAAAGGCAAAAACAAATAGCAGAAGTAATGCAACATACAGCAATACATATGTTACAGATTTTCAAAAGGAGATTAGCTAATTAACAATGATTGTTATATTATCTATGATTATCATCATATCTGTTGCCCAGATTAACAGAAAGAGTTATGCAATATTGATCAAATAATTGATTATCAGTGCTTGCTTTGAAAAATCATCAAAAATTTTATTTGTATGATACTAACTTTATTGTTTTCTATTAAAAAGGCAATACTACAATGTTCAAAAAAACCATCACACATAAACTCTCACATGTTTAAATTTGTAATTGGCTTATACAAATTTCTATTGCCAAAAGTTTTATACATGATGGAAAATAGCACCTAATTTAAAGCCTACATTTAAAAATCTGAGAATATATTTCTAGTTGCCTCCAAGTATAAAATTTTGAGGAAAAGTCAAAAGGCACCTGAAGGTGGAATTCTGACTAATACTTTTTGTTAATCTGCATGATGCATTTATATTCAGCCACAAAGGAGTCAAAACAAACAGAATCTTTGTGCTTAAAGAGTTCAGAGAAGCACAGGTTTTTAATTTTCTTTTCATCCAGTGGCATTTTTTTTTCCAAGCAAACACAGTCAAATATTTCTCTCGAATATACTCTTGAGATAAGTACAAATGTTTTTGATTAGTTTGATTTGATTTTTATCTTTTCCCCAATTTAAAAAGCAGAGGAAGGCATTTTTAAACTCTCTCTGGGGCTTCCCATCATGCACACAGCACGTGTTGGCCCTCAGTCGGTTCACTCCCTGCAGGGAGTATTTTCTCTTTGAAGAAAATATGACCAAAGAACTTCAAGACCAGACAGAAACCACAGACATTTAGAATAAAAACTGACATGACACTCCATGTTTTCTCTTATTCTATTTTTCTGAATGAAGTGAGTAAATTTGGTGTGGCCCTATACATTGGATGTAGGGCTTCTTGTAAATTTCTCCACTGCAAATCAAACTTGTGTCCATTACAAGGAAGGATTTTCTATTTATAAATGAAGAATTTTAGTTAGATGATTATAGGATAATTTGTGGTGAATACGTAATTTATGAAAGAATGAAAGAAGGAAGTTAATTTTCTCATTCTTTAAGAACATCATGAATGTCACTATCATGATGAAAGAAAAAAATAAGAACTTATCAAAGTCTTCTGTTTACATCATTACCACTTCTCAGAATTGAAATACAAATAAAAACAAGCCATGTGTATGCTTCAAATTACAGAATACTTAGCCAATATTCTGAGTGAACTAGTTCTAAGTATGTATAAGAACAATGATACTGAAATATTTTTTCTCTTTTTTCTTTTCTCTCTCTCTCTCTCTCTCTCTCTCTCTCTCTCTCTCTCTCTCTCTCTTTT